>NC_092001.1:3681333-3983666 GCF_044704955.1 Pristiophorus japonicus
GTTGGGGAAGTCCAGAACCAGGGGTCATAGTCGAAGCATAAGAGGTAAGCCATTTAGGACCGGATAAAGTTCTTCACCCAGAGAGTGGTGAACCTGTCGAAATGTCTATCACGGAAAGTTGTTGAGGCCAATTTACTAAATATATTAAAACATTATTTAGATGTATACCTTATTACAAGGGTGATCAAGCAGTATGGCGAGAAAGCAGGCAGGGGGTATTGAAGTTGCATGTTCAGCCATAAACTCAATTAATAACGGTGAGGGCTCGAAGGGACAAATGGTCTGCTCCTGCACCTATTTTCTCTTTCCTCTTGCATTTCTCAGTGAACCACCGACCAGCTCCCATTGAGGTTGAATCCATTTTACTGGAGATAACAGGGGGTCTTGCCTGGTCCAGGACCAGATTTGGCGATCCGTGAATGGCGACCACTCGCTCTCAAAGGCATCCAATCCCAGAAGCAAGTCTGCAGGTTGCACCATTTCCACACCGGCAGTGGGCAACAGCAACCGAGTCAGGGTTTCAGCGCAGTTATCTGTGCCTGGTCTTCAGCGGATTACCTAGTCATATGCAGACAACGTTCGTGCCCATCTTTGGATGTGAGACGAAGCATTGGTGTTGATACCTTTGCTTTCTGAGAGCAGTGATGAGAGAGGTTTCTGGTCTGTTCCGATCTCGAAGCGGAGACCAAATAGTTATTTGTGCATTTTCTTAACGCCGTATACACAAGCCAGCGCTTCTTTCTCCACTATATTATCGTCATTTTCAGCCTTGGACAAATTTCTGGATGCATATGCAACTGGTTGCAGTTTGCCTGATGCATTGCTTGTTGTAACACATACCCGATCCTGTACGACTAGACTCCACTTGCTGCTACCAATCGTTTACATGGTCCGACAATACACGTAATTTCTTGGACGGTTCAGCCAGCTCCTGCTTGAAGTAAGCAGAGGTGAGGTCTAGCTTGGTGAACAACCTTCCCGCTACGAGAGTTGCGAATAAATCCTTCGCTTTCGGTGGTGGATACTGGTCCTGTAAAGAGACTTGGTTGATCATCACCTTGCAGTCGCCGCTGATTCTGACCGTCCCATCGCTCTTCAGCACCGGCACGATTGGGCTGGCCTACTCATTGAACGCGATTTGCGATATGATTCCCTCTTGTTCTGTTTTCTATGGCACAGAGGACGCTGAGGCGAGACCATTTCACACTTGATTCTCTGGAGTTTTATACAGAGGTGTATAAAATTATCAGGGGCCAAGATAGAGTGGGTAGGAAGGACTTGTTTCCTTTGGCAGAGTGGTTAACAACCACGGGGAATATATTAATGTTATTGGGGAAGAACGGCTGTTTCGAAAAGCTATGAGTTGGTCGTGGGAGTCTGGAACTCACTGCCTGATTGGCTGGTAGCGGGAGAAATCCTCATACAATTTAAAAATACTTGCATGAGCATTTAAAATTGCAGTAACCTAAGAGCGGACATCGAGCTGGAAAGTAGGATTTAGGCTGGGAAGTTCTTAATCGGCCGGCACCTACTCGATGAGCTGAAATGTCCTCCTTCCATTCTGTCAATTGTTGCAATTCCTACATTCCAACGGTGACCACAATTTAGAAGTACTTAATTTGCTGCGAACTGCTTTGGGAAGTCCTGAGGTGATAGTCGCCGTAGAAATTATAGTTTTTTTCTTTCACAGCGTCTGAAAAAATTGAATAGCAATAAGGCCGGTTAGCTCTGTTGTTTAGAGCCTGAGGCGAATAACGCCAAATTAGCGGGTTTTATTCACGTATTGGCTATTTATTTTATTCTTGGTGGTAGGGTGAAATTATATTAGAGCAGCTTAAACATTTAGGAAAGGAACTCACAATGGACCTGCAATGCTTTGAAGCAATGCTGCAAAATAGTAGTTCTTAAGCATTTAAGCAACATTTGCATATCCTCCGCAGCTTTGCTACGTCTTGTATTTCAATCACAGAATGGCTCACAGCCGCAGATTGGTCTGCAGTGGAAAATATCAAACAGAATTAAATACAATTCCGGTGTGCAATCCTACATTCTCACCATCACGCTGCTCTGAACTGCAGCGGGCGCTTGGCCATTTGGCTAAGGCCTCTCACTTTGGTGCAAACCCTAATGGTATCAGAAAATTGCAGATTCGAGGCTTGCTTTGGTGCTTTTGTCAAATATTGTTCCACTTTTAAAGTCAAACCATGTTCACATTCATTTGCTGAAGGTGATTTCTTTCCAAAAATTGCAGGGACTCATTATTAAAAGGCATTTTTTCATTCTGTTTCCTGTGTATATTTCTCACTGATCTTTGCAAATCGTTTCCAACAAACCAACAATCACTAATTACTGCCTCTAAATTAATAGTGTTTACATTTCCAACATCAGATTCGCATCAATCTGTGCAATAAAGGGCATTGGAGAGAAATGTGATGAGATTCCAGCGCTATCCACACGGATACAATTAAAGAAGGAAACACTTTCCGTAGAATCGCTGCAAGCAGAGTTCGAACCTGCGTGGGAGAACTCCATTGGATTTCAAATCCAACGCCTTAACCACTCGGCCTTCGCAACTTCATTAGCGATATGCTTTAACAGTCCAATGTTCGGTTCAAAATATCAGACAAATACACTTTGAGTTAATGTAATATAATATATTGAAAAAATGTTGATTTGAATCCCACCAGAGACGGATTTTAGGTTAGAATGTTATGTTTCCTGCTACGCACAATCAAATTTGCAGCAAATCAAAACTTCAGAGATGTTAAACTGCAGCCCATCTTTTGCTGTTACACAAAGGCCACAATTATCCTTTAAAATCTCTGGGCGCCCTGAGTCATTTGCGCAGTAACAGGAGCAAGACATCGAGCCTGTGACAGGCGGAGTCCATTAATCCCTCAAATCAGTTGCAAGGGACATGAGGAGGAACAGTAGAACTCCATTCTGTTGCGCGAACCTGCAGCACAGATGACAAGAAGGCAATGCCAAACCCACGAACATGTTGCACAGAAATAGGATGAGGCCATTCAACACCTCGAGCATATTACATAGGACCAGGGGGTTGCCATTCCAACACTCAACATGATGAACAGGGTAATAAATTTATGTTTTGGTTAACTGACACCAGAATGCGCCACTGTCGGATGTCATTTAGGCAATACAGGAAGTCGGATCTTGTTCTTAACCGAAGTGGGAATCAAATAAATCCGGTGCACACCCGAGGCAGTTTACAATAAAGGACTCTTCTGTTGTTACACACAGGGACAGGGGGAGTCATTCGGACCCTCGAGGACATTAAACAGGCGGAGATCAATAATAGTGACATGATAATTCTCTCACCGTCCAGGGATTTGCCATTCCTTAGCTCCAACTGTTGCCCAGAAACAGGAGGAGTCATTCAACCACTCGAGCACATTACACTGGCGGCCAATCATAGTAGCATTTCTGTTATTTCACTGGAATACTAATCCAAAGACAGAAAATTACAGCCCACCACTAGAGTACGGTAATTTAAATTTAATTAAATAAACCTGGAATTTAAAAGTACCAGTAATGGTGACCATTATCGTAACAAAACAATCTGATTTTACTATTATCCTTCAGGGAAGGATATCTGCCAACCTTACCAGTCTGGGCCTAGATGTGACTCTAGACCCATTTAACTGCCCACTGAAATGGACTGGTGAGACATTCATTTGCATATGGTTGCTCATCAACACCTTAATGAGGGCAATTAGAGATGCGCAAAAAATGCTGCCCTTGCTAACGAAGTCTACAAGCTAGACTTAATCAAATAAAACACTGGGACCTCTAGATTGTTGCACAGGAACAAGAAGTCCCTCAATCCCAGATTATAGAATGCTGAATCAGGAGACAACTAGAAGAATGGATAGCTGGCTGGTTTCAAGACATAAAAAAGAGAGTAGTGTTAAAATTGAGCTTTTCATATTGGAAGAAGGCGGGTCGTGGTGTTCCACAACGACCTGTGTTGGGACCATTGTTGTTCAAAAGTTATATTGAAAATTTGACCGAGGAAGCAAAAACATAATTTCGAAATTTGCAAGTGATATCTAATTAGGGGGGGTGGGGTGGTCAAAATTGAGGAGGACTGCAACAAATTACAGGAGGTCATGAAAAATTTGCATTTGAATTTCAAACCATATAAATGTGAGGTGTTATATTTTGTTCTGAAAATAGCGTGGTTACATATTATTTGAGGATGCCAGTCTGGGTGGCGTAGAGGATCAAAGCGACCATGGAAGAAAAATGCACAAAACTCTTCAAGTTAAAACACAGGTTATCAAGACTATACAAAAGGCAAAGAAAACGTGATTATTTTTTTCCACACGTACAGAATATAAAAGTAGTGACGTTATTCTAAACCTGTATTTAATCTTTGTTAGACCACACAGAGTGCTGCTTACAGTTCCATTCACCCTATTATAAAAAGCATAGAGAGGCATTGAGAGGATGCAGAGTAGATTTACAAAGATGATGCATAAACAGTCAGTGCACACATATCAGGAAAGGTTGAACATGCTGGGTCTACTTTCACTTGACAAAAGAGGCTGAGGCGCTACACAGGTTTGGTACTCTGTTTAAAAGGTAACGGTAGAGTGAGGTATATGTTTGGACATAAGGTTACAGATTGTGTGGAATAATATTCTGCTGCTGATAATGCCCTACAGCACCTCAAGGATGCCCAGCTTTGAGCTGCTAGATCTCTTCAGAATCTATCACATATAGCACGGTGGTAGTGCCAGACAGCACGATGCAGAGTATCCTTCGTGTGAAGACAGGACTTGGTATCAACAAGGTTTATCCAGTGTTCACTGCTACCAATATTGCCATGGACAGTTGCATCTGCGACAGACAGATTGGTGAGGAGGAGGTCAAGTAGGTGTTTTAATGTCGGAGCGACAGTAGTGATGTAGCACTGCACTTTCGGAGTTGCTGACTTTCGGTTGAGATCTTAAACCGAGACCCTGTCTGCCCTCCGAGCTGGACTTAAAAGATCCCACGCCCACTATTCGGAAGGAGAGCAGGAGAGTTCACTCCGGTGTCATGGAGCCAATGTACATCCTTCAACCCACATCTGTTCACTATAACATCGTTGTTTCTTGTTGTTGCAAATCTTCTTTTGCATTTCCTACCTTACAAAAGTGACCACACTGTAAAACTACTTAGCTGGCTGTGAACCGCTTTGGGAAGTCCTGAGGTGAACGACGCTGCAGAATTGCTCGTTTTATTCTTTTCGATCATCCGCTAAAAGTACACGATTGTCGGGCCGGTTAATTCAGATGGTTCATGCATGGTGCTGTTAACGTGAAGGCCGCGGGATCCATCACCGTACGGGACATTTTTTTTTTGCGTGGGGGAGGGCGGTGTTGCGAGTACTTTAGCTTTGTTATTCTAGAGAAGCTTTAACATTTAGGAACGAAACTCACAAGGGCCCTGCAAAAAATTGAAGCAATGATGCAAAATCTTAGTTCTGAGAAGAGCTCGTGGAACGTCGGATTGTTTCCAGCATTTAATGAAAAATTCGCTTATCTCCGAGAACTTGGGACTTATCGTATTTCAATCAGTTAATGGCCTACTGCCGCTGATTGGTTTGCGTTCTCAGAATGGAACTGAAATAAATACAATTCCCGTGAATCATCGCTCATTCTCAATATTAGTCTGCTGTGCACTGCAGGAGCAGCGTGGTTTAATGGAGAAAAAGTCTGACTCCGATTCAAACACTGATGTTATCTGAAGATTGTAGGTTTGAGTACTGCCTAAACTTGTTCAGCTCATCAGCTGAATGTGGTTTCCTGCCAAACATTGCAGGACTCTTTAAAAAATGCACTTTTTCATGCTGTTTTCTGTGTATATTTCTCACTGCTCTTTGCAAAAGTTTCGAACAAACAAACAATCACTTATTGATTTTGTGAATTATTAGTGTTTCCAATTCGAATAATAAGTTTGCATCAATCATTTTAACAAAAGGCAGTTCAGGGAATTCGGTTGAGTCCCGGTTTCAGTCATCTCGTCAGGGAATCGCTGCAAGCAGGGTTTGGAACCAACGCGCGAAACCCCAATTGGATTTCAAGTCCAATGCATTAACCACTCGGCTGTCACATCTACATTTTGCAATTATTTAAATAATCTAATGGTCGTTTGAAAAATTAAGACAATTGGTCGACATGCTTGCCCTCTTGTATCTCCCAGTCGATATGAAAACTAAATCGTTGAATCATTGAATCTCACAGCACAACAGGAAGCAATTCGGACAGAACTGGAAGGATTTACTTATCGTGAAAAACTGAACAGACTGGAGAGCTTTTCTCTGCAAAAGTCAAGGCAGGTATTATCTTTAATATTATTAAGTGATATGATAGCGTCGACGTGGAGAAAATATTTGCTATTCTGCAGGAGTTCAGAATTACATGTCATCAATGTAAGACAGACACCGATGAATTCAGTAGGCAATTCAAGAGTAATTTCTTCACGAAAGATTGGTAAGAATGTGGATGGTGCTAACACGAGCACGAGTTGAGGCGAATAACACAGGTGAATTAAAGAGGGAGCAACCTAAGCACATGAGTGCAAAAGTAATCGAAGGTTATGCGAATAGGATGAGTTGAAGTAGGATAGAAGTGATCCGGGCCTGGAGACTTATTTACTTTCAAACCTGCTAAAAAAACTGAATGCTTCCTCTCTCTCTATGTTTATTTCATCCAGAATATCACACACCTCCTCGATGGCAATATTTGCATTGCCTCTTTCTTCTGTGAAAACAGATGCAAATTATTCATTAAGAACCTTAGCAAAATTTTGCGCCTCCACACAAAGATTACCCCCATGGTCTCGAAGAGGTCCTATCCTTTCTTTAGTTAGCATCTTACTCTTAATATATTTGTAGAACATCTTTGGGTTTTCCTTAATTTTACGAGCAAAGAATTTTTCATGCTCTCGCTCAGAATTCCTCATATAATTTTTAATATAATCTCTTAACTTTCCATAGTCCTCCAAAGATTCATTAGTATTTAGCCGTTGGTTTCTGAAAAAGCGTCCTTTTTTTTCTTAATCCTCCCCTGTAAGTCTCTAGACATCCAGGCGCATCTCGACTTATTTTTCACAGCTTTTTACTTTAAGCGCACATGCTTGGCCTTAACTTTCCTGATCTCCTCCTTGAAGGCCTTCCACTGTTCCGAAAATGATTTACCAACAAGTAGCTGTTTCCTGTCCACTGTGGCCAAAACACTCCTCAACTTGGCAGAATTAGCTTTTTCCCAATTTGTGACTTTTATTCCAGCCCATCATTTTCCTTATCTACAGCCACCTTGAATTTGACTGAATTATGGTCACTAGCACCCAGTTGTTCTCCCACTGATACCCCTTCAACCTGCCCAGTTTCATTTCCCAAAACAAAATCCAAAACCGCCACATCTCCTCTTGGACTTGTTACATACTGAGTGAAATAAATTATCTTGAATACATTTTAAGAATTCTACACTCTCTCCCCTTTACACTATATGTGTCCCAATATTTGGATAGTTAAAATCCCCGACTATTACTATCCTATGGTTTGTGTCCCACAGCATTTGCCTACATATTTTATCTGCCATCTCCCTCCCACATTTTTGCGGTGTATAATGCACACGCAGCAGTGTGATCGCCCCTTTTTATTGATCAATTTGACCCTTATGACACATTTGATTATCCCTCTAACATATCATCCCTCTTGTATTCTATGCCTCGGCAAATTAAAGAAAGCATTCCGTATGCCTTCTGCACGATATTTTGTGCCTGTCCTGCTACATTCACGGATTTGTGGACATGCATTCAAAGTTCCCTTTGTTCCACTACACTTCTCAGTGTCCTGCCATCTAACGTGCGTCCCTTTGCCTGGTTCGCCGTCCTCAGATTTATTACGTCACGTTTCT
Organism: Pristiophorus japonicus; assembly: GCF_044704955.1. Classification (NCBI taxonomy): domain Eukaryota; kingdom Metazoa; phylum Chordata; class Chondrichthyes; family Pristiophoridae; genus Pristiophorus; species Pristiophorus japonicus. Next base: position 3,689,262 of record NC_092001.1, read on the forward strand.
ACATATTGGTACCATAAGCCACGATTCTGCCCAGCTGACCATTTAATTGATATCTTCCTGCATTCAACAAAGTTATTTTTCATTATCTACGACACAGCCAATTTTTGTATCATCTGCAAACGTTTTAATCCTATGCCCTTCATTCAAATCTAAATCATTGATACATACCACAAAGAAAAAGGATCCTCCTACGGAGTCCAGCGGATCCTCCCTCGAACAGCTTTCCAGTTCCAAAAACACGTTTTGATCTTTGCTTCCTGCCTCCGAGACAATTTTGGATTTAACTTTGCCACTTTGCCTTGGATCCCATTGGCTTTTACTTTCGTGAGCAGACTGTCATATGGGACCTTGTCATAAGCTTTGCGAAAATCAACATGCACTACAAAAAAATGCACTTGTTACCTCCTCAGAAAATGAAATCTATTTACGCAGACACGATCTTCCCTTAACAAATCCATGCTGATTGTCCTTGATTAATCTATATCTTTCTTAATGAATATTTATCCTGTTCGTCAGAATCTTTACAGATAATGTTCCCACAACCGAGGTAAGGCTGACTGGTGTTTAATTGTTCATCTATCCATTTTTAAACAAATGTTCGGCATTAGCAGTCCTCCAGTCCTTTGGCATGACACCTGTAGCCAGAGAGTATTATCATGATCAGACGTTGTACTATTTCCTCTTTTCCTTCTCTCGGCCCTGTGGAGTTTTCCACCTTCAAAGCTATTAAATCCCTCAATACTACCTTTCTCACAATGATTATTTCAGTTAATATTTCACTCTTCTCACCGATTGCAACGTCTGCATCGCCCCTCACTTTTGAGAATACAGTTGCAAAGTATTCATTAAAAGCCTGCACACATATTCTGCCTCCACACACAGATTACCTGTATCGTCTCTAATGATCCCTACACTTTCTTTTGATATCCTTTCCTCTGAATGTATTTGTCAATCTTTGCATTTTCCTTGATTTACTTGGCAATATATTTTCATTATCTCTCTTTGCTTTCCCAATTTCTTTTTAAATTTCGACTTTTCACTTTCTTTACTCCTCTAGAGTTTCTGAACTATTGAGCCCAACCTTTGGCATATGTAACCCTATTTTCTTTATTCTGCGCTGCAAGCACCTTGACATCAAGGGGCTTTAGATTTGTTCGTCTCACCCTTTTTCTTTAAGGAGCATATTTGTCCTGAACCCTGAGGATCTGCTCTTTGAATGACTCTCAATGCTCTAACACAGTTTTTGCCTTCAAGTTGCTATTTCCAGTCCACTTTGGCGAAATCCAATCTCTGTTTGCCAAAATTGACTTTTCCCAACTTGAGATTTTATATTCCTGATGTAACTTTGTCAATTTCATAACTACACTAAATCTAACTGAGTTACGATCACAAGCACCAACATGCTCCCGATTGATGCACCTTCGACCTGCTCAGCATCATTCGCGCAATCCAAGCCCAGAACCGCCCCCTATCATGTTGGATTTGCTACATATTGGATAAAATTGATCTCCTGAATAACTTGCAGGAATTCTGCACCCGCTATACTTTTCACACCAATTCTATCCTAGTTAATATTAGCGTAGTTGAAATCGCCTACTTTAATTTCCCTCCAATTGTTGCACTTCTCAGACATTTGCCAATATATTTGCTCGTCGATCTACCTCTGGGCATCTCTACTACACTCCCAGCTCCTTTTATATACTTCAATTTATCTCGTGTAGCCTGAATTGAAGACCCTTCTCACACATTATCTCACCTCACAGCTGCAATTGTTTACTTAATCAATACTGCGACCTCCCCCCTCCCCTCGGTTTTATCCCCCCTCTCACCTGCCTGACAAACATGTAACCAGGAATGTTGACCTATCGTACCTGCCCTTCTTTCAGTCATGTTACAGTAAATGCTCTCATATCATTCTCCTCGCTGACACCTGGCACCGGGCATAAGCCGAAATTACTAACTTTGAGGTGCTGCTTTTTATCATCAACTAAGACGATCTTTCGAACAAGGGTGACTTGTTTCAGCATGCGTTTACAGTTGTTTCAATGAAGGACCCGATAATTCAGTCCGGTTCACAAATTGAAGGGGTGGAAGATGCCTGCGAGTGAATGTTTTTAACGTGTGGTGACCTTTGCACAGAAGCCACCATAGGGACTTGACAGAGCTTGGAGTTTATCTCGTGGCATGGGTTAAGCTGGATCACTGGAGAACTGCTCTGCTGCCTGGACCTAGTGCATACACATTTCGCAGTGTGGGCTCGCCCGTGTTGCCCCTGGGCCGTCGCCTATTCTGTGCCCCGTACCTTCATTTGTCGCACCTCTGCCACGAACTCTCACCACTCCTCCGCCACAATCATTCGCTCAATTTCCACCGCGATCTCTGACCTTATCTCCACCACGATCTCTTGCCTTTCCTCTGCAAAAAAAACATTCGCTGCAGATCCACCACGATGTGTCAGTGTTCCTCCGCCAAAATATCTGGCCGCTTCTCCGTCACAAACATTCTCAGCATCTTCGCCATGATCTCTCGCTTCTCCTCCACCACAAAAAAATGCTGCACCTCATGCTTTTTAATCCCTCTCCTAGCTCCCCCAAATCAACATGCAGTGCCTCATCCCACTTGCGACCTGTGACATTGGTATCATAATGTATCAAGTCCTCTGGCTGTTCACCCTATCCGCCCAGCATCCCCTGCAACCGCTCAGTTATATCCTTGACCCTGGCAGCATAGAGGCAAAATATCATTCTGGAGTGATGTCTGCGGCGTGTCTGCATGGCTAACTATTGAATCTTTTAACAATATTGCTCCCATTCGTCTTCCTACCTCCTGGGCAGCTGAGCCGGCAGTGGTGCCGTGGACCTGGCTCTGGCTGCATTCCCCGAAGAACGATCAACCCACCCACCCCCACACCAGTACTCAGAAAAGAAAGCTGGGTGGAGAGTAAGAAGAACTCAGTTGAATCCTAAATTACCTGGCTGTTCCTCCTCTTCAGTCTGGCGGCCGCACATTCATTCTCACCCTGCACACGTTTAAGCTGCGAGGTGACCACATCAAGAAACGTGCTATCCACGAAGTTCTCAGCTTCGCGGGTGCACTGCAGTGACTCTCCCACTGATATGCTTTCCATCTGCCCAGCTTAATTACGTAAAACTAAGTACAAAACCGCAACATCCCTTTTTTGGCTTGCTATTATTTGGCTAACAAAAAGTTATCCTGAATGCAATTGAGCTATTCTGTGCTTTCAATACATTTTCACGACTTATATCACAGTTAATATTAAAGCAATTGATATCACCCACTGTTGCTCCCTAATATGTGTGCATTTTTCAGATATTTTCCAACGGATTTCCTCTTCAACTCCCTCGGATTGTTTAGGGGCCTGTAGTTCAATCCCTGTCATGCGTGTGCCCCTTTTTATACTTATGTTGAACCGATTTAGCTTCTTTTGAAAATCCTTCTAACTTATGAACCCTTCTCACAGCTATAATTGTTTATTTCACAAAAATTGTCACCCCTTCATTTTTATGCCCATCCTTATCTTGTTTGAAAACATTGTAACCAGGAATCTAGAGATGCCGAGCCTGCCCCTCTTTATGCCATGTTTCTGTAATCGTTAATGTATCATCATATTTCAAGGTGTCCATCTGTGCTTTCAGCTCCTCCACCTTATTCACCCATTCCTTAGATTTGGAATATGCCATCATGCACAGGCGTGGTTGGAATTGTGTTTCCAGTGAGGTTCCCCAGTGCTCAGTTCTCGGCCTCTTGCTTTTTGTGGTACATACCAATGATCAGACTTGAATGCAGGATTTATGATTAAGAATTTTTTTAAGATTATACTAAATCCTGCCCTGTATTAGATAATGAGGAGGAAAGCCTGAACAGATGGGCAGAACAGTGGAAAATGTAATTCAATCTGGAGAAGTATGATGTAATATATTTGGGCAGGGCAAAAAGGCAAGGGAATAAACAATCAGTGGTAGGGCACTGCGACACATAGAGGGAAATAGGGTGCTTGGAAAGCATGTACTCAGATCCATGAAGGTAGATGGACACATGGCGAAGAAGGCATACGGGATACGTATGTTTAGCAGGAGAGGCATGGAATACAAGAACAGGGCGGATTTGCTTGAAATTCTACAAAAATCCCGAGTTGGAACACAGCTAAAGTCTGCATGCAGTTCTGGTCAACACATTACAGGAAAGATGTTATTGTATGAGAAAGCGTACTGCACAGATTTAAGAGTCGGCAAGCATTCTAACACTGAAGCACCAATCATCGGATTATACTGATTTTCAATTTCCAAACTCCAACTTATTTTGGAACAATTTCTTTAATAATACAAACTGGGACACGGCTCCAAAATAAAATGCATAGTGGAGCAGATGCTGCATATGGAATTGTTCAATAAATGCTGGATAAAACGAGACAGGTCAAGTAATAGCTGTGGCCAGAAAAACACAGGGCTAAGTTGTCAGGTTTATGAGCTCTCGGCAGAAGTAACATTTTGCAGTATTATTTCGAAGTATTTATATGACTTACGTGAGTTTTCTTCCAAACGTTTAAAGCTGATGCAAAACAACAAAAAGAAAATAGAAAACGCCCCACAAACAAATGTCAATTGGCCAAAAGAGGTTCAAACCCACGATTGTGGCATTAGTAATACCACGTTCTAATCAATTGAACAAACCAGCCTGTTTGTGAATCGCAACATTCAACATACTTTTATGTTAAAAGCTGATATTATCGAAGCGTCTTCAAATCCTGCACTATCGATCAATTACATCAAAAGAACATAAGAAATGGGAGCACGAGTAGGTCTTTTGGCCCCTCAAGCATGCTCCACCTTTCAATAAGATCATGGCTGATCTGATCTTGGCCTCAACTCCACACCTCTTCGCGCAACGGATAACCCTTTACTCGTTTATCTCTCAAAAAACTGTCGATCTCGGCTTTAAATCTGTTCAATGACCCAACCTCTTCTGCTCCCTGGGGCAGAGAATTGCATAAATGTACTACGCTTTGAGAGAAAAAATTCTCCTCATCTCAGTTTAAAATGTGCGACCCCTTATTCCAAGACGATTCCTCTAGCTTTAGTTTCACCAATGAGTCGACATATCTTCTCTGCATTCCCCTTTTTCGAACCCGCTTATTGTCATCAGTTTCAATAAGATCACCTGTCATTCTTCTGAACTCCAGTGTGTATAGGCTCAACCTACCCAATCTTTCTTTAACGGTCAACCCCCTCAACTGCGGTATCAACCAAGTGAACCTTCTGTGAGCAGTTTCCACTTCAAGTAAATCCTTCCTTAAATATGGAGACCAAAACTGCAAACAATACTCCGGTGTGGTCTCACCAATACCCTGTACAGTTGCAGCTGGAGTTCTCTGCTTTTATACTCTATCCACCTTTTAAAAATGGCCAGCATTAAATTGACCTTCCTTATTACTTGCTGCCAATGCATACTAGCCTTTTGTATTTCATGCGCAAGCACCCCTAGGTCTCATTGTACTGAAGCACTTTGCAATGTTTCTCCATTTAAAATAAAAATTGCTTTTCTATTATTTCTACCAAAGTGGATAACCTCACATTTTAACACATTATAATCCATCTGCCAATTTTTTTCCCCCACGCAATTAACCTATCTATATCCCGTTGCAGATGTTTGCATGCTCGTCACAATTTGCTTTCCCACCCATCTTTGTATCATCAGCAAACTTGGCTACATTACACCGGGTCCCTTCATCCAAGACATTAATCTCGACTGTAAGTAGTTGACACCTGCCGCAACCCACTAGTCATTGTTTGTTAACCGGAAAATGATCCATTCATCCAGACTCTCGGTTTTCTGATAGTTAGCCGATATTTTAAATCCAAATCCGTGAGGTTGTACTTTGTGCAGTAATAACTTACGTGACACTTATTGAAAGCCATCTAGAGGTCGAAATACATCACATCTACTTCGTCCCCCTAATCCACCTGCTCGTTACATCCTCAAAGTACTCCAGCAAATTTGTCAATCATCAATTCATTTTCATAAAACCATGCTGAATCTGCTTGATTGAATCATGTTTTTCGAAATGTCCCGCTACTTCTTACTTAATAATGGAGTCCAGCATTTTCGCAACGAGAGATTTTAGGTTAACTGGTCGATAGCTTTCTGCTTTTTACCTGCCTCATTTTTATAAATAGTGGTATTACATTTGCTGTTGTCCAAGCCGCTGGGAGCGCTCGAGAATCCCGGTCATTTTCGTAAATAACTACCAAAGCATTCACTATCAATAAAGCAACTTCTCTTAAGACCCAAGGATGTAAGCAGTCAGGTCCAGTGAACTGGACCGTCTTTCGTCCCATAATGCATTACGTTCCTCTCTCATTATCACCCCTTGTTTTTCCACTATTAGGATGTTTTTAGAGCCTTCTACCTTCGAACTTCGTCCCTTGACCGATACAAAATATGTGTTCAACGGCTTTGCCATTTCCCGGTTCTATATTATTAATGCCTCAGTCTCATCCTCCAGGGGACAAACATTTAGTTCGCAACACGTTTCTATTGAACGTACCTGTAGAAACTCTTACTATCTGTTTTTACAATTGTTACGTGTCGTGATAGTTTACTTTCATAATCTATCTTCCCTCTGTTTAACATTCTCTGCTGGCTGTTAAAATTTACGTTGACGAATCTCTCTACATACAGACTGCATTTATCAATCATTCACTATCCTATCAGCAACTACTCTGCATATGTTGTTGTATGCCACAAATATCCATATCCAGCAGATTATTAAACTCGCATCACATAAGTGCCAGGCAATGACTAACTCCGGCAAGCGATCGTCAAAGCAGCGCCACTTGACATTCAACGTCTGACCACCACATAATCCCCCACCTACAACATCCTGCTGGCCAAAATTGATCACGAACTTATCTGGACCAGGCAAGTCAAATATAACTACTCACATTGGCAGAAGGTGAATGGTGGTGTTCCACGCGAATCAGTGTTGGGACTACTATAGTTCATAATTTACATTAATGATTTAGATACATAGAAACAAAGAAACATAGAAAATAGGTGCAGGATTAGTGCATTCGACCCTTCGAGCCTGCACCGCCATTCAATAAGATCATGGCGGATCATTTCTTCAGTACCCGTTTCCCGCTTTCTCTCCATGCCCCTTGATCCCTTTAACCGTAAGGGCCATATCCAACTCCCTCTTGAATATATGCAGTGAACTGGCATCAACAACTCTTTGCAGCAGGGCATTACACAGGTTAACAACTCGCTGATTGAAGAAGTTTCTCCTCATCTCAGTCCCAAATGGCCAACCCCTTATCCTAAAGCTATGTCCCCTGGTTCTGGACTTCTCCAACATCGGGAACATTCTTCCTGCATCTATCCTGTCCAGTCCCGTCAGAATCATGTAAGTTTCGATGAGATCCCCTCTCATCCTTCTAATCTCTTGTAAACAAAGTTCCTGTTGATCCAGTCTCTCCTCATATGAAAGCCCAGCAAACTCTGGAATAAGTCTGGACAACCTTTGCTCCACTCCCTCAAGAGCAAAACGTCCTTCCTCAGACTAGAAGAACAAAACTGAACACAATATTCCAGGTGAGGCCTCACGAAGGACCTGTACAGCTGCATTCAGACCTCCCTACTTCTCTATTCAAATCCCCTAGCTATGAAGGCCAACATACCACTTGCCTTCTTTATCGCCTACTGTACCTGTGTGCCCACTTTCAGTGACTGATGAACCATGACATCAAGATCTCGTTGCACCTCCCCTACTCCTAATTTGCCGCCATTCAGATAATATTCTGCCTTCATTTTTTTGCCCCCAAAATGGATAACCTCACATTTATACACATTGTACGGCATCTGCCATGTATTTGCCCACTCACCTAACCTGTTCAAGTCACCCTGCAGCCTCTTAGCGTCCTCCTCATAGCTCACACCGCCAGCCAGTTTAGGGTCATCAGTAAAATTGAGATATTACAATATATTCCTTAATCTAAATCGTTAATGTACATTGTAAAGAGCTGGGGTTCCGGCACTGAGCTCTGTGGCACTCCACTAGTCACTGCCTGCCATTGTGAAAAGGACCCGTTTATCACGACTGTCTGCTTCCTGTCTGCCAACCAGTTCACTATCCACGTCAGTATCTTACCCCCAATACCATGTGCTTTGATGTTGCACACCAATCTCTTGTGCGGTACTTTGTCAAAAGCCTTTTTAAAGTCCAAATGCACCACATCTACTTTTTTCTCCCTTGTCCACTCTGCTTGCTACATCCTCAGAAAATTCAGGAAGATTCGTCAAGACGATTTCTTTTTAATAAATCCATGTTGACTTGGTCCGATCCTGTCACTGCTTTCCTAATGCGCTGCTATTTCATCCTTATTGATTGATTCCATCATTTTGCCTACTACTGATGTCAGGCATACCGGTCTATCATTAGCCGTTTTCTCTCTCCCTGCTTTTTTAAAATGTGGTGGTATATTTGCGACCATCCAGTCCACAGGAACTGATCCACAGTCGGTAGACTGTTGGAAAATGATCACCAATGCATCCACTATTTCTAGGGCCACTTCCTTGTGTACTCTGGGATGCAGACTATCAGGCCTCGGGGAATTATCAGACTTCAATCCCATCCATTTCCCAACACAATTTCTGCTTAATAAGGATATCCTTCAGTTCCTCCTTCTCACTATACCCACTGTCCCCTTGTACTTCGTAATGTTATTTGTATCTTCCTTCGTGAAGATGGAAACGAAGAATTGGATCAATTGGTCTGCCATTTCTTTAATTCCCCATTATAAACTCACCTGAATTTACAATTTCTAACTTTGTGCATTGCTAAACTTTGTATGGCGGGGGCGGTGGTCGGGTTAGTGAATACAGAGGACGAATGCACGAAATTGCAGGAGGACATTACGAAACTTACAGATTGGGGTTACAATTGGAAAACGAAGTTCAACGCAGATTAATGTGAGGTGTTATATATTGTAGGAAGAAGAGGAAGATCTCTTATTATTTTGAGGATGCGACCCTGTGTGGGGTAGACAAACAAAGCGAACATGGAGTACAATTATTCAAATCAGTAAAATTTGCCATACAGGTCAACAACGTCAAGAAAAGCAAATCATGTGTGTGGCTTTATTTCTAGAGGTATAGCTTTGAGAATCATGGAAGTTATCCTGGTTATTCTTTCCTTTGAAAAAAGAAGGTTGAAGGGTGACCGAATTGAGGACCTTAAAATTATGAAAGGTTTCGATAGAACAGATACAGAGAGAATGTTTCCACTTGTGGGGAGCAGCATAAGTAGACGCATTGAATGTAAGACAGTCAACCAGAAATCCAACAAGGAATTCAAACGAAACTTTCTGACCAAAATATTGGTGGGGACGTGGAGCTCGATACAACAGAGAGTGGTTGGAGCAAATAGCATAAATGCATTTAAGGGAAGGCTAGACACGCATATGATGGAGAAGGCAATAGACGGTTGTGCTGATAGATTTAGATGAGGAAAGATGAGAGGTGGCTGAATTGGATCATAGAAACATAGAAACATAGAAACATAGAAAATAGGTGCAGGAGTAGGCCATTCGGCCCTTCTAGACTGCACCGCCATTCAATGAGTTCATGGCTGAACATGCAACTTCAGTACCACATTCCTGCTTTCTCGCCATATCCCTTGATCCCCCTACTAGTAAGGACTACATCTAACTCCTTTTTGAATATATTTAGTGAATTGGCCTCAACAACTTTCTGTGGCAGAAGATTCCACAGGTTCACCACTCTCTGGGTGAAGAAGTTCCTCCTCATCTCGGTCCTAAATGGCTTACCCCTTATCCTTAGACTGTGTCCCCTGGTTCTGGACTTCCACAACATTGGGAACATTCTTCCTGCATCCAACCTGTCTAACCCCTTCAGAATCTTAAACGTTTGTATGAGGTCCCCTCTCATTCTTCTGAATTCCAGTGAATACAAGCCCAGTTGATCCAGTCTTTCTTGATAGGTCAGTCCCGCCATCCCGGGAATCAGTCTGGTGAACCTACGCTGCACTCCCTCAATAGCAAGAATGTCCTTCCTCAGATTAGGAGACCAAAACTGTACACAATACTCCAGGTGTGGCCTCACCAAGGCCCTGCACAACTGTAGCAACACGTCCCTGCCCCTGCACTCAAATCCCCTCGCTATGAAGGCCAACATGCCATTTGCTTTCTTAACCATCTGCTGTACCTGCATGCCAACCTTCATTGACTGATGTACCATGACACCCAGGTCTTTTTGCACCTCCCCTTTTCCTAATCGGTCACCATTCAGATAATAGTCTGTCTCTCTGTTTTTACCACCAAAGTGGATAACCTCACATTTATGCACATTATACTTCATCTGCCATGCCTTTGCCCACTCACCTAACCTATCCAAGTCGTTCTGCAGCCTCATAGCATCCTCCTCGCAGCTTACACTGCCACCCAACTTAGTGTCATCCGCAAATTTGGAGATACTACATTTAATCCCCTCGTCTAAATCATTAATGTACAGTGAAAATCATGCATGACAGCATGGACTGCTGTGGTGGAAGGCCCGGTTTCATTGCCATTGATATTGAAGAAGAAAGCTGCCGATAGCTGGAAGATATAAATGTACTGGTGTTGGGAGAAAAATCTATTTCAAAGAACAAGACTCGAGTAACCCGTCTGCTTTATTTGGGAAAACACACACGTTTAATATACGTATTTGTAGACGTGGTAACATCCGAGATCTTTGCTCAGGTACCGCAATCCATCACGCCAGAAACACCGCGACTGGCCCAGAGGGCCCATATTTAAGGTCGCAAATTAAAACTGCATGTGTTGTTAAAGTTGCAACGGAAGAATAGACACATTCCACAACAACGTATATGAGACCCTGAGGTCATTGTTTCATCATTCAGTTGCCCTTTATCCGCAGAAAAACAAGCAGATATCAGTAAGAACAAACGAGCAGCTGTGTGCCCTCTCCATCCGTCCCTTGTCTTGCTTCCCTATCTTCATGACAAAGGGTCAGCGGATATTGGATTCCAAATTAGGTTCATAGCAGGAATTACCAAAAGAATCCCCCTACAATTTCCCTCCTTTTGATCCTTGGCCAGCCAAATTGATCACCTTTGTCACTCTGCTTCTCATTTTCCCCGCACCTGCCGTCGTGATCAGCCGCTAGGTTGGGGGGAGCTGAGATCCAGACGTTTCTGAATTAGATTCCTGTAATCAATAATGTCTTTACCTCCAATACAGTAGTCAGCGTTCGCTTCTTGCCCTGCGGAGTTTATAAGAAGTCCAACAGAGATACAAGTATCTCAATGACAAAACCAATTCTACAGCCACTAATATGTGTGAGATTATTCATATCCAATAGTGTATATTACCATTCAGTCCCCAGTTTCACGCCTTCTCATACCAAGGTGTATATTGAAGGCCTTTTGCAATATCTTTTTTCCACTATCCGTAGCTCCTTTTCAATAATGTGGTATCGTTTTATGCTTGCCAGAGTGAGGTCTTTGATATACATCAGGTCCGCAGGCAGGTGAAGTGTTGGGCAGCCAGCTTACTGTCGTGTTGGTATAAAGCTTGCTTAATTTCATCAGTCAAGTTCAGCGTAATAGTTTCTCGAGCATGGATATATTTCATTCGAGCTTGTCCAATCGTTACTCGTAGACTCGCGGTGAAGCAGAAGCAGGGGTTCGGGATGTTACAGTGATAAATGCCATAGTCATCAGTCAATTGGTTGGTTACCACACAGTGTTCACCTTTTCCACAGGAGGCTGAGTAAGTTGTTTATAACTCTGATGGGCTTATTTCCAAAACATATCCCTTCGTCCAATTAAATCCGCACTTGTCGTTTCTCCCCAGTCCACTGGATGTGGACATATCGTTAGGCTTCCTATCCTGCGGCAACCTGATAATGAGACCCCACTCGTGGTTGCGTTCCTTTTGATCGCATATTGATCCATCGGTAATACCGCAGCTAGTTCTCAACCCGGATTAGACCCAGTTTTTCCATCTCAAACTGGGGATAATGTCCATACTCCCCCTTTATCATTACTGGAAGCATGAGGACCATCTGCACCAGGGCAGCATGGGAATCGTTGCATCTGCCTGTCGATGGAAAGAATCTTGTCATTCCTTTCATCGTCCATGCGTCCAGTTGCACCGGATGCTCTGCTAGGCGGAACAGATGGTTGCTATTGATCCACTTCGGGTCTTTGCCCCAGTGTATTTGGTCCAGGTCTTTTCTGACCTGCCCGATCATCCATCCACCGTAAGAGTGGCAGATGTCTGGCTGAAACTCATCCTTTTCTTCATTAAATTCTAGGTTAATCCGGTGATTAATGGTGGCAAGCTTGTTCTCCTGGACAATAATCCCTTTAACTAAGCTCCCAGCTGTCCCATATCTTTCGCTAGCAATGTCCTCGGTGTTTCCTATCCCTTTCTGTAGCAGAAACCTGACTGTGTCTTTGACCCGCTCTGTTTGTTCCTCCAGACATTGCGTACCTTGGGCGTTAACAAATGATGTTCCCGTGTTTACTCCTGTCAGGATATCATTGACCAAAGCCCGTTTATGCCTCCGTGTATGGCTTGTCTTGAAAGGGTCTAGAAACCTAGATGCCCCTGAGCCATCCAGATAGTCTTCAAATATCTCCTTCTGCAGACGGGTTTATAGCGCCCTTACTTTCGGGTCACTCTATTCTTGCAGTCCTAAATTGGTTATATTTACTATTATAGACAGAACTTCAGGGTATACATTCTCATACAGCATTCTTCCCTCCGATCTCCATACCAGACTGTTTGCGGTCCCTTTCCTTTTGGTGGGGCAATAGTTATGGAGTGGGTCGCATGGGACTATTCTCCAGGCCCTCCCCCACTGCAGGTATGGATATTCTGGGGTAAATGCTTTCTATCGCTTGACTCTCTACGTTTTGTATCGACTGAACTTCCTACCTTGTCGGTACACAATATCTTTACTTCGTTCTCCGCATTTCCAGCGTATAATTGTAGTATTTACAATTGCGAGCTCGTACATACTTTTAATTCTAGCTTATCACCAGTCCATTTTACCCGTTCTATTTCCCCCTCACCTGATCATTTTCCATTAAAGCGCTCTGTTTACCACCTTATTTTAAAATTATTTACAGAGACTGACTGTACTTCTGTCTCCTCAGAAGTGAACTTTCGATTATTCCCATCACAACCATTCCCCCCACAACCCCACCCCCCACCCCCACCTCGTTATCATCAACCAATGTCGTCCCACAGAAGTTCCCTTGTTGGCTTAGCCACCCGAGGATGTTACGACAGTCAATAGTTGTCGTATTCTGCGAGAGGGATCCTTCTCGGGACCCCATCCATCCTTAAGCATCTTGTCGATTAATGCCTTCCGGTCGCCTGCATAGAATTTAGTAACGGTGCCTTCCTCACCATAGTCTAATTCTTTCCCCAACGCCATTCTGTGAGCCGGCTATGGGCGGTCTCACCGCACTGGCCCCTTCACACGACTTGAATCCTACCCAAGATCTCGGTTCTTCTAAATGCTTACTTACAATTACTTACCGGTCCTTTGGGGCAACAACATTGTCACTAACTTATAATTCCTCCTTTAAAACGTATTACTGTAAAGTACCGATTATTAAAATTGTGTATTACCCGCTCCGCAGACCTCACTTGATTCAGATCTGTGCCCGATCTGATCATCGACTTCCAGGTCACCGAATTTGTGAGTGGTATTTAAAAGTTCTCACTCTTGTATGTGACCCCTCCGCCAGGTCCCACCTGTGCCACAAAATCCTGCCGACGATGCTAAAAATTTTGGAGTACAAATCGATGTCAAAGAAGAAGACTCGAGACAACTGTCTGCTTTAAGTGGGAAAATACGCAAGTTTAATATATGTACTTGTAGACGTGGACACGTCTGAGATCTGTTCTCAGCTTCCGCAGCCCATAACCCGAGAAACTCCCCGACTGGCAAAAAGTGCCTCAGATTTAAGATCGCAAACTACAACTGCGTGTTTCATCAAGGTTACAACAGAAAAATAGACACATTCCGCAATAAGGTACTTGAGACCCCGAGGTCGTTGTTTAAACATTCAGTTCCCCTTTATCAGCAGAATAACAAGCAGATATCAGTAAGAACAAACGTGCAGCTGTGTGCCCCCTCCATCCGTCCCTTGTCATGCTTCACCTATCTTCATGACTCTGGTTCAGCGGATGTTGGAGTCCAAATTAGATTCATAGCAGGCATAGCCAAAAAATTCCACTACAACTGGCAAGGTGGGCAGAACAGTAGCAAATGGAATTCAATCCGGATAAGTGTGAGGTAATGCATTTGGGGAGGTCCAACAAGGCAAGGCAATAACCATTAAATGGTACACCACTAAGATGTGTGGATGAACAGAGGGACGTTGGAGTGCAGGTCCACATATCCCTGAAGAGGCCTGGTAAATAAGGTGGTTCGGAAGTCATGAGCAATACTTGTCTTTATTAGTCGAGGCATGGGATACAAGAGCAAGGACATTATACTTGAATTATAAAAAAACACAGTTTAGGCCGTAGCACTGATATCTGCTTGTAGATCTGGTCAGCCCGTTTCTGGAAAGATGTGTTTGCATTGGAAAGGGTGCCGTGGAGGTTTTCAAGAATGTTGCCTGGACTGCAGGCATTTGGCTAAGTAAAGAGTGCAGATGCTGCTTGTGCTTTCTTTGGAATAGAGCATGCTGAAGTGAGACCTTATTGAGGTGTAGAAAATGATGAGAAGCCTGGATAGAGTAGATAGGAACACCTGTTTCCATGGCAGACAGGACAATACTAGGGGCCATAGATTTAATGTAATTGGAGAGGATTCCACGAGTTATGAGGCGTAATTTATCCACCCGGAGTGTCGTGGGGGCCTAAATCTCACTGCGAGAGAGGGTGATGAGGGAAAAGTACTCACCACATTTAAACAATAAATGGATGTGCAATTAAAGTGCCGTAACCTACCGGACTACGTCCCAAGTGCTGTAAATTGCGATTAGGCTAGATAGCACTTGGTTAGCAGTTGCAGACACGATGGGCCGAAATGTTCTCCGTCTGTGCAGTCAATTTATAAGATTCTATGATTCTGTATGCTATGTAATCCTATGTAACACCATGTAATCCGATATCGGATCGGGGCAGAGGGTGGATATTCTGCTGATAGTTTCTCACCTCCTACTCCCTAAACACTTTCCAACATCTACAAGGCATAAATCTGAAGTGTTTTGGAATACATTTACTTACCTGGATGTGTGCAGCTCCAACGACACTGAAGATGGTCGACAGCTTCCAAGACAAAGCAACCCGCTTGATTCGCATCCGATCCACCACCGAAAACATTCACTGCCTCCACCAGTGGCGCACAGTGACTGCATTGTGTACCATTTAGAAGTTGCACCGCAGCGATTTGCCAAGGCTTCTTCAACAGCATCTCTCAATACCGCAACCTCGTCCATCTTGAACGGCAAGGACAGCAGGAGTTCGGGAGCAGCATCGCCTCTAAGTTCCCCTCCTAGTTCCACACCATCCGGATATGAAAATATATCACTGTTGCTTCATCATCAGTGGGTCGAATCGTGCAAGTCCATCCTTCCCAGAACCTTCAACACATGGACAGTCGTGGCTCAAGAAGGCGGCTCACCACCACTTTCTCAAGAAAGTTAGGGATGGGCAATACATGCTGGCCTTGCCAGCGATGCCAAAATCCCAGGAATTAATTAAATTATCTTAAAAAATGAATGGCTATATTTGGCAAGAATGCAGAGCTATGCTCTGATCCGTCGGTTGTCGGTTCGCTTAGCCGTGTCTACAACATGCTGTTCCCGCGAATTTTTGTGTATGTCGTCCTGTGTTCGAATGTCAGAAGGTTTGCACCTCACGTTATGAAGTCTGGTGTTGCTGCTGGCATTCTCTTCTACCATTCTAATGGAACAAGTGTCGGTCCTCTTTTCAGAAGTTGAAGGTGGAGGGAGGGATATATTGGGCCGTAAGAATGCAGATTGTGTGGAATACAATTCTGTTGCTGCTAATGTCCGACAGTACCTCATGGATGACCAGTTTTGACCTGCTAGATCTGTTCAGAATCGATCCCATTTAGCACAGTCATAATGCCAGACAACACGATGCAGCGTGTTCTCAGTATAAAGAAAGGCCTTGTTATCCACAAGTACTGTGCAGTGTTCATAGAAACATAGAAACATAGAAAATAGGTTCAGGAGGTGGCAATTCAGCCCTTTCGAGCCTCCACCGCAATTCAATGAATTCATGGCTGAACATGCATCTTCAGTACCCCATTCCTGATTTGTCGCCATACTCCTTGATCCCGCTAATAGTAAGGACTGCATCTAACTCATTTGTGAATATATTTCGTGAATTGGCCTCAGCAACTTCCTGTGGTAGAGAATTCCCCAGGTTCACCACTCTCTGGGTGAAGATGTTTCTCCCCTTCTCGATCCTAAATGGCGTATCCCTTATCCTTAGACTGTGAGCCCTGGTTCTGAACTCCCCAACATTGTGAACATTCTTCCTGCATCTAACCTGTCTAAACCCGTCAGAATTTTAAACGTTTCTGTGAGATTCCCTTTCATTCTTTTGAACTCCAGTGAATACAAGCCCAGTTGAGGCAGTCTTTCTTGATATGTCAGTCCCGCCATCCCGAGAATCAGTCTGGTGAACATTCGCTGCACTGACTCAATAGCAAGAATGTCCTTCGTCAAGTTAGGAGACCGAAACTGTACACAATACTCCAGGTGTTGCCTCACCAAGGCCCTGTACCACTGTAGAAACACCTCCCTGCCCTTGTATTCTAATCTCCTCGCTATGAAGGCCAACATGCCATTTGCTTCCTTAAGCGCCTGCTGTACCAGCATGCCAACCTTCAATGACAGATATACCATGACATCCAGGTCTCGTTGGGCCTGCACTTTTCATAATCTGTCACCATTCAGAGAATGGTCTGTCTCTCTGTTTTTACCAGCAAAGTGGATAACCTCGCATTTATCCACCTTATACTTCATCTGCCATGTATTTGCCCTCTCACCTAACCGATCCAAGTCACTCTGCAGCCTCATAGCATCAATTTCCCTAACAAAATTTCCTGACGAATAAGGATATCCCTCAGTTCACTGCTATCAAAACTGTCAAGGAAAGCTGCATCTGCAAAAGACAGATTTGTGGAGGAGGTCGAGTAGGTTTTTCGCTGTTGGAGAGACAAAGCTAAGGGAGCTATGCACTGTCGGAGTTGCTGTCTTGAGGATGAGATTTTAAACCGAGGCCCGGTCTGCCCTCCGAGCTGGACATAAAGCATCTCAATGGCACTATTAGGAAGAAGAGCAGGGCTGTTCACCCAGTGTCCTGGGGCCAATATTTATCCCTCAACCAAAATCTGGTCTCTATCACATTGTGCTTTCTTGATGGTGCAAATCTGCTTTTGCATTCCCTACGTTACAACAGTGACCACTCCTTAAATGTCGTTCATTTGCTCTGAAGCACTTTGTGAAATCCTGAGTTGTAAGTCGCGGTGGAAATGCGCGGTTTGTTTCTGTTACAGCATCTGAAAAAGCCCCATGTGAACAAGGCTGATTAGCTCAGTTGCCTTCGAGCGTGGTGGTAATAATGATAACGTCATGGTTTCGATCGTCTTATTGTATATTTATTTTATTTTTTGGGGTGTGGTGCAGTATATTAGTTTTATTATTTCAGAGCAGTTTAAACATTGAGGAACGGAACTCACACGGGACCTGCAACACTTTGAAGCAATGCTACAAAACCTTAGTTCTGCCAAGAGCTCATGGACCTGCGGAGTTATTCCATAATTTAATGAACAATTCCATCACCACAGGAACATTGTGCCTTCTCATATTTCAATCCGTGAATGGCTCACTGCCGCCTATTGGTTTGTTGCGAAAAGTAAGCAACTGAAATAAATGCAATTCCCGTGTGTTCGCTCCTAATCACCATTTGTTTGCTTTAAACCGCAGAGTGAGTTTGGACTAATTGATAAGGTGTTTTACATCACTGCAATTCCCGATGTTATCAGAAGATCGCAGGTTCGAGTCATTATCGTCGTCGTTGTATAAAATCTTGTTCAACTTTTCCAAGCCAAATCACATTCGCCCTAATCAGCTGACGGTGAATTCCACCTTAACATTGCAGAGCTCTTTGTTAAAATGTATTTGTTTCATGATGCTTTCTGTGAATATTCCTCACTGATGTTTGGAAACTGTTTCCCACAAACGAATCACTGTTTAATGCCGATAATGTATCAGTTTTTCCAATTCGAACTACTGTTTTGCGTCATTGAAGGGCAGTACATGGAACGGTGATCACATTCTGGTCCAGTGACAGCCACAGGGAAACCATTAAAAAAATAGGTTCGCTGCACAATCACTGTGAGCAGAGTTTGAATGTGCGCGGGTTCAATGCCTTAACCGCTCGGACATCGCAGCTACACAATTGATTTGTTCAAAGTCCAATGTTCGGTGCGAAATATCAGAAAAATTGAACCACATGCTTGCACTGTTGTATATCCCAGTCGATGTGAAAATTAAATTGTAGTATTGTAGATTCTCACAGCACAGAAGGGAGCAATTCGGCAAGACCTGGAAGGATTTACTTATCGGGAAACACTGAACAAACTGGTGAGCTTTTCAATGGAAAAGACAAGGCAGATACGGACTTTAATATTATGAATGGTTTTGGTCGGGTCGAAAGAGAGAAAATATTTGCTATTGTACGCGAGTTGAGAAATAGTCGTCTTACATATAAGCTAGTCACCGATAAATTCAATCGACAACTCAAGAGTCATTTCTTTACCAAAGAGTGGGTAGAATGTGGAAGATGCTACCATGAGAAGTAGTTGCGGCGACTAGCACAGATGAATTTAAGAGGGTGTACCTCAGCACATGTGTGACAAAGTATTTGAAGAATATGCTGATCGGATTAAGTGAAGTAGGGCGGGAGGGCGCTCGTGTGCCGCCTGCAAAACCTGTTGGGGAAAATGTTTTCTTTATATGTTGCAGAATCGAGACAACATTAAGTAACATCACTTTTAAACATCAACAACAACATGCTCATATAGCGCCTTTAATAGAGTTAAATGTCCCAAGGCGCTTCACAGTCGTATTATGCAATAACAAGTTGACACCGACATGAATAAGTAGAAATTTGCGCAGGTGTCAAAAACTAGTACGGTTGATATTGAGGAAGAAATCTGTAGACAGCTGGAAGACATCAATGAATTGACCACGTGTGCAGGACAATGGCTAATGGAATTCAAGTCGGAGAAGTGTGAAATAACATATTTTGTGAGGGCAAATAAGGCAAGGGAATAAACATTAAATGATAGGTGACTGAGAAGGGCAGAGTAGCAAAGGGGCCTTGGAGGGCATGTGCACAGATCCCTGATGGTAGCAGGCCAGGTAGATAAGGTGGTTAAGAAGCAACACGGAATGCTTGCCTTTATTAGCTGAGCCACAGAGTACAACAACGGGGACGTTTTCCTTGAACTGTGTAAAACATTAGTTAGGCCAATTCTAGAGTACTGTGTGCTGTTCTGGTCACCGAATTGTAGGACATATCTGATTGCACCCGTGTGCAGACAGAGTCGTTTTTTGAGAATGTTGCCTGGACTGGAGAATTTAGCTGTGAGGAAAGATTGGATAGGCTGGGCTTGTTTCCTTTGAAGCAGAGGAGCCTGAGAGTGGACCTTACTGAGGTGTATAAAATTATGAGTGGACCATGTAGTGTGCATGGGACGGATTTATTTCCCTTACCAGAATGATCAACAATAGGGAAACAATGATTTCAAGTCATTGGTGGGAGGCTGGAGGGGCTATGAGGTGAAATGCTTTCACCAAGATGGTGCTGCTGGTCTGAACATCACTGCCTGAAAGGGTGGTAGAAGCAGAAGCCATCAACCAATTTACAAAGTACTTCGATGTGCTCTTGAAGCTACATAATCTACAGGGATATGGACCAAGAGCTGGAACGTGTGATTCGACTGGATAGCTCTTTGATGGGCTGAGCGGAAACGATGACTGAAATGACCTCCTTCCGTTCTATAAATAGCTATGAATCTCTGAGAGGACGAGGTGAAGTCGGGTAGAAGGGGGCTCGTGTGGAGCATTAACTCTGGCAAATCCAGTTGTGGAAAATGGTCCATTTCTGTGGCGCAAACTATATAACATTAGGTAAGACACCTTTGATACAACAACCACAAATTTTATTTCTACGGCACCTTTAATGTAGTAAAACGTCCCAAGGCGCTTCACGAGAGTATTATGGGATAATAATTTGACTGCGTTCCGCATAAGTGGAAATTAGTGAAGTGGACTAAAAGCTTGGTCAAACAGTTATGGTTTATAATGATCAAGAAAGATGTAGACTGCAGGAAGATATCAATGAAAGGTCAGGCGGGCTGAAAAGAGACTAATGGAATTCAATCTGCAAAGTGTGAGGTATTGAATTTGGGGAGTGCTAAAAAGGCAAGGGAATACACATTAAATGGTAGGTCACTGAGAAGTGCAGAGGAGCAAAGGGGCCTTCGAGTGCAATTCCACCGATCCCTTTCGGTAGCCGACCATGTAGATAATGTGGTTAAGAAGCACCACGGAATACTTGCCTTTATTAGTTGAGCGAAAGAATACAAGAGCGGGGAAGTTAAGCTTGAATTTTATAAAACACGAGTTGGGGCACAACTGGAGCACTACATGCTGTTCTGGTCAGCGCATTACAGGAACAATCTGATTGCACTCGTGAGTGTAGGGAGTTGATTTTCGTTGATGTTACCGGGAATGGATAATTTTGCTCTGACTAAAGATTGCATCGGCTGTGGTTGTTGTCTTTGGCACAGAGGAGGCTGAGAGGGGACCTCATTGAAGTGAATAAAATTATGAGTTGCCTCGATAGTGTGCATTGATAGGATATATTTCCCTTAGAAGTGGTTAACAACCAGGGGGCACAGATTTAAAGTAATTGGTAGGAGGGTAGAGCGGATTTGAGGGGAAATGCTTTCATACAGAGTGTGGTGGGGGTCTGGAACTCACTGCCTGAAACGATGGGAGAGGCAGAAGCCCTCACCACATTTAAAAATTAGATGGATGTGCACTTGACGCGGCGCAATCTTCTATGCTAGGAACAAGAATTGGAAAGTGAGATTCGGCTGGATAGCTCTTTTCAGACAGGGCGCACATGGTGGGCTGAAATGGCCTCCGTCCGTGCTGTAAATTTCTATGAGTCTCTGACAGCACATCATTTTAAAATAGACACAGAATGATCCAGAACTGACGGCACATCCCGTTTAAACAGACACAGAATGATCGAGTTGCGATGAAAGTTCATCGACCTGAAACATGAAAATTGATTCTCTCTCCGCAGATTATTCCTGGTCTTCTTTAGTGTTTTCAGATTTTTCAGTTTTGAGTTACAATTTCGGCATCAACACTATTTTACTTTTGTATTCGTTTAGCAAACGGAGGCTCTGTGGCGCAATGGATAGCGCATTGGACTTCTAGTGAGAAGTTTAGTAAGGTATTCAAAGGTTGTGGGTTCGAGTCTCACGAGAGTCGTATTTTGCGTCAGGCTTTCCTGTTTACTGGGCCGCACAATGCATTTTGCAGCATATCAACAATTCAGAGAGGGAAACTGCTGCCAGAGCACTTCTTCTTACAACCCCACCCACTTTTCCTCTGATTTTTCTTAGCGCCCTGAATCGATTACACAGAAGCAGGAGCAGGCCATCGAGATTGCAACACATGGACAGCAGGAGTCCATTAGCCCCCCAAGCTAGTTGCAATGCACAGGAGGAAGCCATTTAGCTCCTGGAGACTGTTATACAGGGACAGAAGGAGGAAAGTAACTCTTCGGGATTGAGCCAGAAGAGAGGAAGAAGTCATCCAGCTCCTTAAGCCTGTTGTACAAGAAGATTCGAAGCCCATTTACCCCTCGAAACTGTTGCATAGAATGAGTATGAGGCATTTCAGACCCACGAACCTGTTTTCCTGGTTTCATCAAGCACATTACACAGGGTGCGGGGGGGGCAATCATAAAAGCATGATGTTTATTTTAATGCAAGAGTAATCCAGAGAGAGGAATTCACCGCCCAAGACGAAAGCAGTGGAATTTAAATTCAATTATATAAAGCTAGAAATTTACAAGTATCAGTAATGGTGACCATTTTCGTAACACACCCATATGGTTTACTAGTCTGCTTTACTGTTGGAAAGCTGCTGTCCTTACCGGTGCAGGCCTATATGCGACTCCAGAACCACAGCAACGTGGAAATGGCCCAGTGAGTTAAAGGTGCATGTGGTGGCTCACCACGATCTTCACAAGAGCAACTAGAGATGAACAACAGAGGCTGCCCTCACTAACGTTGCCCATATGCATGAATTTATAAAATAATCATTAGAATCTCTAGTTTGTTAGGCAGGAGAAAAACATGCCTCAAGCTAGGTCAGCGAATGCGGAGTCAGGAGACAACTAGATGAATGGATAAATAACTGGCTTCAAGACAGAAAGCAGAGAGTAGGGGTAAAAAATAGCTTTTCATTGTGGCAGATGTTGCGTAGTGGTGTTCCACAAGATCGGTGCTGGAATAACTGTTGTTAAAAATTCTATTAAAGATTTAGACCTGCAAATCAAAAACAACAATTTCAAAATGTTGCAGATGACACCAAATCAGGAGGATGGTCAATTCCGTGGAGGACTTCAACAAACTAAATGAGGACATATACAAGCTTACAGAATGGGCATATAATTGGAAAATGAATTTCAAACCATATAAATGTGAGGTAACACAGTTTGGTAGGAAGAATTGGGAAGAATTGGAGGGTGCCAGTCTGGGGGGCGTAGAGGAACAAAGGAATTTCGGAGTACAAATACACAAAACTCTAAAAGTTACAACACATGTTATCAACCCAATAAAAAAGCAAACCAAGCAAGAGGATTTATTTCTTGATGTATTGAATTGAAAAGTAGCAAAGTTATGCTAAACTTGTATTTAATCTTGGTTTAACCAAACTTAGGGTACTGCTTACAGTTCTGGTCGCCAGATTATAAAAAGGAAATAGAGGCATTGCAGAGTTTGCAGGGCAGAGTTAGAACGATGGTACCAGAACAGACGGCATATTTATATCAGGAAAGGATGAACAGACGAGTCTTTTTTCTCTTGAAAATAGAAGGCTGTGGGATCAGCCTCTAAAAAGGTACTGGGAGAGTGAGGGATCTGCTGGGCCATAATGTTACATATTGTGAGGAATAAAATTCAGCTGGTGCTGATGTCCGACAGCACCGAATGGATACCCATTTTTCAGCTGCTGGATCTGTTCTGAATCTATTCCATTTAACACGGTGGTAGTGCCAGAAAATATGTTGCAGAGTGTCCTCCGTGTGAAGACAGGACTTTGTATCCACAAGTACTGTGCTGTGTTCACTCCTACCAAGAATGCCGTGGACAAATGCATCTGTGACAGACAGGTTGGTGAGGAGGAGGTCAAGTCGATTTTTCACGATTGGAGTTGCAGTCGTGAGGGAACACTGCATTGTCGGAGTTGCTGTCTTTCGGATGAGATCTTAAACCCAGGCCCGGTCTGCCCTCCGAACTGGACCTAAAAATTTCCCAGGCCACTATTCCGCAGAAGAGCAGGAGAGTTCACCCCAGTGTCCTGTGGTCAATATATATCACTTAACCAACATCTGGTCATTATGACGTCGTGCGTTCTTGATAGTGTAAATCTGCTATTACATTTCCTATATTAGAACAGTGGCCACACTTTAAAAGTATTTAACTGGCTGTGTAACGCTTTGGGAACTCCTGATATGACAAGAGCTGTAGAAATGCTCGTTTTTTCTTTTATAGCCAATAAAAGTGCAAGTTAACATGGCGGGTTAGCATGGTTGGTTAAAGTGTGGCGTTGATAACTACAAGGCCGTGTGTTCTAACCCTGTTGATGCCTTTAGTTGTTATTTTTTGGGGACGTGGAGGGAGTTGCGAGTATCTTAGCTTTATTATTTTACAGCAGCTTAAACATTTAGTAATGAAACTCACACAGTTACTGCAATAATTTGAAACAATGCTGCAAAATCCTAGTTCTTTCGAGAGCACTTGGACCTGCAGAATGTTTCACGCATTTAAAGGACAATTGGATTATCTCCTTTATTTTGGGACTTCTCGTAATTCAATCAGTGAATGGCTCAATGCCGCTGATTGGTTTGCAGTTCAAAGTATGGAACTGAAATATATACAATTCCCGTTTGTAATCGCTCATTCTGAGCATTATTCTGCTGCGAACTGCAGGGTCACGTAACTTAATGGATAAAGGCTCTGACTTTGGCGCGAAATCTGATGTTATCAGAAGAATGCAGGTTTCAGTCCTGCTGCAGTCGTTTTTGTCAACTCATCAGCTGAAGATGATTTCCACCTCAACCTTGCAGGGCTCTTTTTCGAAAGGCATTATTTTCATGTACTTTATATTTCTCAATGATCTTTACAACAATCACTAATTTTGAACAGGCTCGGGATCAAATAATCAGTTTGCTCGAGAATCGCTGAGCGCAGGCATCGAACCTGCACGGCGAAATCCCATGGGATTTTAAGTTTAATGCCGAAGCCACTTGGTCATCGCAGCTACAGAATATGCTTTAATTAATTGTCCAGTGTTCGGTGCTAAATATCAGACAATTGGCCTGCATGCTTGTCCGGTTGCATGTCTCAGTCGGTGTGAAATACTAAATTGTAGAATCATAGAAACTCACAGCACAAAAGGAAGCAATTTGGCCAGAACTGAAAGGATTTACTTATGGGGACAGACTCAACTGACTCGGGAGCTTTCCCTGGAAAAGACAAGGCAGGTATCTTTACCATTATGACGCGGTTTGATAGGGTGACAAGGAGAAAATATTTGCTCCGATGCAGGATTTCAGAATAGAGATCATAAATATAAGATTGTCACCGATAAATTCAGTTGGCAATTCAAGAGTAATTTATTTACAAAGAGTGGGTAGGATGTAGAAGATGACACCACGAGCAGGAATTGATGCGAAGAGCACAGATGCATTAAAGGCGCAGCTACCTAAGCACATGAGTGAGAAAGGAATAAGGATATGCTATAGGATGAGGTGAATGTGGCTAGTGTGGAGCATTAACTCCGGCAAAACCAGTTGGGGAAAAAGTTTTTTTCTGTGATGCAATTTCTACATAAAATTATGCATCACCCCTTTTAAACAACTCCATCCACTTGTATTAATATAGCAAGTTTAATGTTGCGAAATGTTCCAAGGCACTTCACAGGAGTATTATGCAATACAAATTCGGCACTGAGCCACATAATTAGAAATTAGTGCAGGTGACGAAAAGCTTGGTTAAAAAGGTATGGTTGATAATGAGGAAGAAAGCTGTAGACTTGCAGGAACATATCAATGAACTGATCAGGTGAGAAGAAGAGTGGCTCATGGATTTCAACCCGGAGGAGTATGAGCTAATGCATTTGGGGAGATCTAATAAGGCAAGGGAGTACACATTAAACTGGAGGACGTTGGAGTGCATGTCTACTGATCCTTGAGAGTAACAGGCCAGGGAAATAACATAAATAAGAAGCAAAACAGTATGCTTGCCTTTATTAGTCGAGACATAGAATACAAGATCGGGGAAGTTGCACGTGAACTGTGTAAAGCACCAGTTCGGCCACAGATAAAGTACTGCGTGTTTTTCTGAAAACCGCATTACAGGAATGATCTGATTGCACTCGTGAGTTACAGTGTCGGCTTACGAGAATGTTGACTGGACTGGAGATGGTAGTTGTCTGGATAGATTGGATGGGCTGGGGTTGTTTTCTTTGGAAAAGTGGAGGCTGAGGAGGGACCATATTGAAGTTTAGAAAATTATGAGTGGCCTAGATAGAGTGCATAGGAAGGGTTTATTTCCCTTTGCAGGGTTGGAACAAAACATGGGGCATAGACTCAACGTGATTGGTAGGATTGTAGAGGGGTTTTGAGGGAAAATGTTTCCACCAGGTGGTGGTGGGTATCTGGAACTCATTGCCAGAAAGGAATGATAGAGGCAGAAGCCGTCGCCACATTTAAAAATTACTTGGATATACACGTGAAGTACAGTAACCTACAAAGTTACAGACCGAGAACTGGGCAGGGGTTTCGGCTAGCGAGCTCTTTATCGGACGTCACGGACACGATGGGTTGATATGGCCTGCTTCCGTGCTGTAAATTACTATGCTCTATGACAAAACAATTGTGTTAAACAGACAAATATTGATTCGCTACTGAAAGCACTTCCCTTTTAAATGAACACAGAATGGTACTGCTCTGACTCCACATCTCTTTTAAACAGACAAGTTGCGATGAAAGTTCATTGACCTGAAACTTTAACTCTATCTCTCTGTCCACAGATAATGCCTGATCTGCTGTGTGCTTGCAAAGTTTTCTGTTTTTCGTTCAGATTTCCGGCATCAATACTATGTTACTTTTGTATTGCTGCAATATTTGGCCGCTCTGTGGCGCAATTGATAGCGCATTGCACTGCTAATCAATGGCATTTTCAGGCATTCAAAGTTTGTTGTATCGATTCCGACCAAACTAATTTATTCTGAGTTATCTTGGCACCTTGACTATGTTATACAGGAGCAAGCAATCGAGCCTGTTCCACAGGAATTGGTCAAGTCCATTAATTTTTAACGCCGGTTACAAAGGACAGGAGGAAGGCAATCAGCTGCTTGTGCCTGTTGTATAAGAACAGTCGAAATCTATTCGGTCGCACGGAGCAGTTTCATAGCAATGGTAAACCCTTCACCTGTGCACAAGGGCAGGAGGTGTCTATTAACCACTCGAGCTTGAGGCATAGGCCAGGCAGAAGCCGTTCAGCTGCATAGGCCTGTTCGACAAGAGGAGAAGAAGTCGATTTAACCAGTCGAATCTGTTGCATCGGAAAAGGAGGAATTATTCAGCCGCCAATCCCTCGAGTACATTATAACCCGAGGACAATCATAGCAGCATGATGGTTAGGTCGCTGGACTAATAATGCACAAATGAAATAACAGCCCACCACGAGAGCAGGGGAATTTAAATTCAATTAAATAAATCGATAATTTTAAAACAAACCCACCTGGTTCATTAATCTCCATTCGGGAAGGAAAGCTGCAGTCCTGAAAAGACTGGGCATAAATTTGACTCTTTAACCACAGCAATCTGGTTGACTCTTCACGGTTCTCTGAAATGGCTGCGCGAGCCACTCGATTGCAAAAGGTGGCTCACCACTACAACACAACGGCAGTTAGAGAATGGCAACAAATGGTTCCCCTGCTGGCGATGACCACATGCATGAATGAAGAAAAGAAAATTTAGAAAGCAGCGAGTATGAGAAAAAGTAGTTTTTCATAGTGGCAGAAGGTGGGTATTTGTGCTCCACAAGAATCGAGTCTGCGACCACTGTTGTTCACCATTTATATGAAAGATTTAGAACTAGGAATCAAAAACACAATTTCTAAATTTGCGGATGACACCAAATTAGACAGTGGGATAGTTAATACTGAGGACGACTGCAACACTTTTAAGGAGGACATTAATAATTTGCAGAATGTGCAGATAATTTGCAAATTAATTTCTAACTATATAAATGTGCGGTATTATATTTTGGAAGGGGAATGGGGAGGTCACTTATTACTTGGCGGGGGGGGGGGTAGTGGCACAGTCTAGTTGCTGCAGAGGAACAAGGGGAACGCGAAGTACAATTACACAAAACTGTAAAAGTTTCGACACAGGTTAGCAAGGCCACACAAAAGCAAAGCAACCAATATGAATTATTTCTTGACGTCTAAAATTGTAAAGTGAAGACATTATTCTAAAACTGTATCGAACGTCAGTTTGACCACACGTAGACCACTGTATACTGTTCTGGTCGTCATATTATAAAAACGGAATAGAGGCATTGCAGAGGATGCACAGAAGATTTACAAGGATAATACCAGAAGAGCCAGCGGATCAATATCAGAGTAAGATCAACAGGCTGGCTCATTTTCCCTTGAACGGTGGTGACCTAATCGAGACATTTAACATTATGAAAGGTGTTGATGATGTATACAATAGGAATGTTCCACTTGTCGCTAAGAACATAACCAGAGGCCATCATTATAAGATAGTCACCATTAAATCAGATGGGGAATTGATAAGAAACTCATAATCCCAAAGCAGGGTGACATCGTGGAACTCGCTACTACAGGGAGTGGTTGAAACGAATAGCATCATTGCATTGAAGGAGATGCAAGACAAGCCTTTTTCAGTAGAAGGGAATAGTGGGTTCGGCTGATAGATTTAGATGAGGAAAGACGAGAGGAGGCTCCAGTGCAGCATACCGACTGGCTGATTTGAATGGCCTCTGCAAGTGCCGTATATGCGAAATAATCCAATGTAGTCCTAAGTGTGCTTATTGCACATGAACTGGAAGAAGCCATACAGGACCTTAAATCTTTGACACAGGAGCAGGCTCTCATCCCCTCAAACATGTCCAATAGGAACAGGAGGCAGCCATTCAGCTTTTTAGGCATCTTACAAAAGAACATGAGGCGGGTGTTTCAGCATCTTCCAGACAGTTTTTGGAATAGGGAAACGCTATTAAGTCCCTCGAAACTGTTGTATAGGAACAGGAGGAGGCCATTGAGCCCATATAGTTTGTTTCACTGGAAAAGCAGTAGGACATTCAAAATCCCGAGCCTGTTATATAGGAAAAGGAGAAGAATATACAGCACATAGAGGCAGGTTACACAAGAACAGGAGAAGTTCATTCAGCCACTCAAGCCTGTTGCATATGCGCTGAAGGAGGCCATTCATCCCCTTGACCAAGTTACACAGTTGCGGGATGAAACTTAGTGCATGGCAGCACAGTGGTAATGTTATTGTATTTGTATTTCAGAGACATAAGTACAAATCCAACCATGGCGGCTGGGGAATTTAATTCAGTTCATTAAACAAATCTGGAATTAAAAAGTCGTTATCTTGTCTTTACTCATGCAACTTGATCAGCATAATGCTCTATTTCCTTCTCCCTCAAATGCTTAACTAACCCACCCGTTAAATGCATCGACACTATTTGCTTCAACCATTCCCTGTGGCAACGAGTTCCACATTTTCACCACTATCTGCGTAAATAATTTTTATTTGACTTTGTGGTGAGTATCTTATATTGATGCCCTCTGGTTTTGTTCTAAAGCACAACTGGAAATACTCTCACTGTAATTGCTCAGTCCAAGTATTTGATAATTTTAAGAGCTTTATTCGGTGAACCTCAGCCTTCTCTTTTCAAGGTAAAATAAACCGGGCATGTTCATCATTCCCTGTTCTGTATACCCTTGCATTTATGGTATCTTCATCGTTAATCTTTTTTTCTGTACTCTCCTGTGTCTCTTGTTGTGGATTCAAAATACCAGCGCGACCCAAGTCTACTAAAGTATAAAATTTTGTTTTTTTTCGAATACCTATACCTTGGCCAAGGGAGATCAGCAGTTTGAAATGAGTTCACGCAACCCATTAATGCCTCCTTGGCTTGTGGCGATCAGCTCTCAGTAATTAATGCCAAAAAATGCAATTCACTAAGTCACCTGCTCCACTACACTGAGGAATTTTACACTTTGCACCTATGAAACAACAAGCCATGTTTAATGCTATTCAACAACTAGCCTACCGCAAGTCTGCATTTTATATCTATCTTTATTAAGCTTGCCACCACATCCTCTTGCAGATAAACTGCTTTCTGATTGGCATTGCGTGTTGTTGCCCGACAAAAACGACTTGACATGCTTTTTTCCCTGATGCTGATCCTGAAACTCAATATTACGAATTATCCATTTCGGAACACATTTCACAGACTGCAACATTATTCCACTCTGGTGGTTTCTAAAATTCCTACTTCAATTCCCCCTCTGGTCCTTGGCTCCCCTGAGCCCATGAGACCAGTAGAGCGAAGCTATCTAATGCTTTAGACTTCCCGCTGCATTTTGCAGTGATCTGCCACCAGGTTTCTGATGTCTATTTCTTAATCTGGGGTATTACTGTCTCACATGCAACAACAGTCTATCTTTCTCTTGCATACGTGTCATTGCTTTAGTTTGCTGCTGGTGCCTACAATTTCTACAAGCTGCACATGCCATTATCAACCAGAATAGTGCCAAAATCAGTTGAAATGCCACCAATAAGTGAGAAATGATACGTATCCATGGCTGGATATTATCTTTCAGTCCCCAGTTTCATGCATTCTCGTACCAGGTTGTACTTTGAAGGTTTTTCCAATGTCCTAAACCAGTTCGCGCCGTTACTGTTTGAGCACGTGATATAGATTTATACTTGCAGGCAGAAGATCCTTTATGTCTCTCACGTCCTCGGGCAGGTGGGGTATTGGTGCAGTCAATTCACTTTCATATGGGTGCTAATCTTGTTTAATGTCATCATTCAGTCTCAGGCTAATGGTTTCTCGAGCATGGACATACTTCATTCGTGCTCCTCCGATTGTTACCGGTAGCATCGGGGTGAAGCAGAATTTGGGGTTAGTGATATTACAGAGATAATTTCCATTGGCATAAGTTGGCTGGTGGGTTAACACACAGTATTCCCCCTTTCCGCGTTAGGCTGAGTGGGTGTATTCGGTTCTGATGAGTTTATTTCTAAGACACACCCGATGGTTTAATTAAATCCGCACCCATCCTCGCTTCCTCAGCCTACTGAATGTTGACATATAGTTAGACATCATACGCTGCGGCACCCTGATAATGTGACCCCTCTCAGGATCCATTCCGTTTGATGGCATACTGATCCATTGGTTAATAGCGCATGCAGTTCTCACCCGGGATTAGGCCCAGTTTTCTACCTCTAACTGGGGGGGTGATCCAACCTCCACGTTCGTCATTACCAGATTCATTTGGACTATCCCCATGAGGGCAGAAAGTGAATCTTTGCATCAGCCGGTTAACGGAAAAAATATTGTCATTCCTTTCATGGTGCACACGTACAGTGACCCTATGTGCTGTGCTCGGTGAAAAGGCTGGGTGCTGTTAATCCATTCCGGGAGTTCACCCTTGTGCATTTTGTACAGGTTCTCCCTTACCTGCCCAATCATCCATCCCCCACAAGCGTGGCAGAGGTCTCGCTGAACCTCTGCCTTTTCTGCAGTGAATTATCAGTCAATCCAGCGATTAATGGTGGCAGCATGGCCCTGCAGGACTGTAATCTTTTTGACTAAGCTCCCTGCTGTCCCATCGCATTCACTCACTGCCTCTTTGACGGCATCTGTCTTCCCCTGCAGCAAATTCCTGACTGTATCTTTAAGACTGTCCAATTGTCACTTTATAGCTTGTATACCAAGGGCATTTATAAATCAGGTTCCCGTATTGACACTTGTTAAGACGTCATTGATCAGACCACGTTTCTGTCTGTAGGTCTGAACCGCTTACAGAGTGCTCCGGTATCTGGATGCTCATGAGGCATCCCGGATTCTATCAACACTGTGCTTAGCATTCGAGTGTGAAATGCCCGTACGTTAAGGTCACATTTTTCTGTTAGCCCTATGTCCGTCAGGTTTACTATTACAGCTAATATCTAATGGTATATATATTTTCTTACAATTGGATTCCCTCCGTTTTCAGGACGACCCTGCATGATGGTCCTGCGTTATGTGTGGAACATGCTAATGGTTTCGTTGGTGTTGGTGAGTCGGGCGGTGCCGTCGTTAATGGTCACTCGTCTGCCCATCTCACACGTATTATTGGCGAGGGACTTGACCTGTCTTTTTAAATGCAATTATAATATCTGGGTCGATATGTTCGTTCTGCCATGACGCATACCGTAATTACATTAGACTTATGCATTATAACTTGTGAATCTGCATCATATTATTGTTCCATTTTTTTTTGCTTGATTCCTTAAATTCTTTATGGTCATAATAATGTTTGCGATAATAGTTGCGATCGATAAGGAGTGTCCATATAAAGACACGAACAAGTTTATAGGATATACATGCCGTTCTGTGTGATATCACAGAGATTCCTAAGATTTTCGGTTGCACCCACGAGCATCTTCGGATGGTGTCAGACTAATGTCCACCAGACCTCATTCTAAACGAAATATCCCCGCTATGTGGATTCCAACTCCCACAATTATTCGCCTGAATTCGGGAACCATGGGTCTTCCTCGTGGTGTGGATCCGTTGTCTGGATCATCCATCTCAGTATCATCATCGGCCCGGCCGTCCTGTAAAAGGGACGGACGCCCTTGTGCTATTCGCTACATATCACTGTATCTTTTCAACTGGGACCAAAGTTTCGACCGTCCTACTCCATTCATATCCACACATGCACAAGTATCACCACTGATCAATATCTCGTGTGGTCCTGACCACTGCGGCGCGAACCCAGTTTGTCCCAGTAGCCCCTTAACCATTACTGTCTACACCACTTGGGGATTATCTACCTGGGACTCTAACTCTTCGTATTCATCCCGGCCTGCCTGCCGTTCTCTTACTTCCTGCCCCATATCAATAATTTCCTTACTTAACTCCATTACATATCTCCTAATTTGATCCCGCAATTGACCCACATCTGACTCTCCTGTAATTGTAACATCGGGCAGCCGCAATTGCCCGACCAGGCATGAGTTCACATGGAATTACTCCTGTTGTTTGTTCAGGTGTTGCCCTTCGTCTCATCAGGATAGCAGGGAGAGGATCAGCCCAAGCATGTCCGTTTCTTGGATTGCTTTTGACAGGCATGTCTTTATTCTCCGATTCATACGTTCTACCACCGCCGAACTGTCCGCGTAGTAGGGGATGTGAAATTAATCTTCATTACCCAATATGGTGCAAAGTAATTTTACCATCTGTCCTATGAAATGGGTTCCCTGATCGGAGTTGATTTCGTTGTGGATGCACCAGCGGGGAATCACTTCCTCGGCTACGACACGACCTGCTGTGGTTGACGCACAGTTTCGGGTGGGGGATGCTTCCACCCACCGTGTAAACAAATTAATTATTTCGAGACAGTATTTGTTTCCTCTCGAGTTTGGCAGTCGTCCCGTGAAATCAATTTCTATTTTCTACCATGACACTCGCGAACGTGTTTGATGGGCCATTCTAAATTTAATGGTTTTTCCCAGATTATGTCGGGCACAGGAAATGCATTGCTGGCATTACTTATCAATGTCTCGTCCCATGCCTGGCCACCACCAATCCTTCGAGACACTATTGATCATGGCATTTCGCCCGGCATGGTTAATGCCGTGGTGCAGTTCCATGAGCATTTTCCTGATACAAGTGGGGTCTGCCACCTTACCGTCCGTTCTCCACACGGAGTCTGGATCTGGTGCCCCTCCATGTCTTTTCGATTTGTCTTTTCCACATAACTTACATCTGCAAGTAATTTTGTAATATCAATATCTTCTTTAGTGATGATGCACGTTACTGATTCTCCCTCACTACAGATGAAACTGTTGCCTCCTGCGTTGCCTTACTACAGAATCATTACCTCTCTAGACATAATCTATCACTTTCTGATGGACTTTGACCTTTATTACCGCTGCCACGGCGGGTTGACTCGCCGCGTCTAATAGCAGCCAAATTCGGCCTTCAGGTTTGATGGCCTCCCCGCCGGAGATGACAAATTCTCGCCTTCCCCAGGCGGTCCACTAGTCATGGAGTACTCCAAAAGCATAGCGGCTGACTGTGTAGATATTTACCCTCATGCCTTCAGCTAACTGGAGGTCTTCTGTCAGGGCAGTGAGTTCTGCCACTTGTGCAGAAAGTCCTCCGTCCAGTCTCCGAATAAGGACAGGGTGAAGCGCTCCATTGACCACCGCCCAACCTGTATGTAGGGACATTTGGAGATATTTGCGGGACCCGCCCACATGAAAGATTAAAACGGGGTCCTCGAGTGTGATCTCAGATATATTACGGTGTGAGTCTTCCCACTCTCGGGTGCGTCACTCATGGGGTTCATTTGTGGTCAGGTGACCCTCTGCAGGGTCCTCCCCTGTGTCTCGTACTATTTTAACGGTCTCATCATTGGAGAGTGAAACTGTCTCCCATTTTGCCTGCGTACATTTGGTTAGGGTTAGGGTTAGGGTTAGGATCTCAGTTTTCCGGTGTTGAGCATTTCTACCAGCGTGTGTTTAGTGTGCTGTACAATTTCCCCGTTTATCACTAGCGGTTCACCGATTTTCTCTGCCTACCTTGTGAA
The DNA here is from genome assembly GCF_044704955.1 of Pristiophorus japonicus. Classification (NCBI taxonomy): domain Eukaryota; kingdom Metazoa; phylum Chordata; class Chondrichthyes; family Pristiophoridae; genus Pristiophorus; species Pristiophorus japonicus. Next base: position 3,723,535 of record NC_092001.1, read on the forward strand.
ATCAAGAGCTGCCACACACTGGAACAAACCGACTGGCACGAGTGGCTTTTGGGTTGAGTAATAGGCTTGAGGACACATCCGGTCCCCATACATCTGAATGATCGGCGCCCTGTAGAATCCTTCCTTATTTTCGCCGTAACTGTGGAAAGATATGTCGATGTTCGGGAGACCCAGGCCAGGCAAAGATATTAAGGCTACTTTCAGATTACCATATGCTGTTTCCTGCTCCGGGCCCCACTCTACACTTTGTAGGGAGTGTTTCCCCGCTTTTACCAGTTTCTGCATTGGATCAACTATGGCTGCGAAATTGGCTATAACGCTTCTGCAATAATTAAGGAGTCCCAGTACTTTCCATACCACTCGGAGCGTCTTTGGACGGGACATGATTCTCATAGCTTCTTTCCTATCTCCAGACTGTATTCCAGTCCCTTTTGCTATCACATGTCCCAAATATTGTCCCATTTGGGATTTCTGGGGATTGATTTTAATCCCGCCCTTTGTAGGGTTTCACGATTTCTATGAGAACATAGAAATATAGAAACATAGAAAATAAGTGCAGGAGCAGGCCATTCGGCCTTTGAGCCTGCAACACCATTCAATAAGTTCATGGCTGAACATGCAACTTCAGTACCCAATTCCTGCTTGCTCGCATTGCCCCTTGATCCCCCGAGTAGTAAGGACTACATCTAACTCCTTTTTGAATATATTTAGTGCATTGACCGCAACAACTTTCGATGGGAGAAAAATCCACAGGTTCACCACTCTCTGGGTGAAGAAGTTTCTCCTCATCTTCGTCCTAAATGGCTTACCCTTTGTCCTTAGACTGTGGCCCCAAGGTCAGGTCTTCCCCAACAATGGGAACATTTTTCCCACATCTAACCTGTCTGAAACCGTCGGAATGTTAAACGTTTCAATGAGACCCCTCTCATTCTCCTGAACTCCAGTGAATACAAGCCAAGTTGATCCAGTCTTTATTGATATGTCAGTCCCGCCATCCCGGGAATCAGTCTGGTGAACCTTCGCAGCACTCTCTCAATTGCAGTAATGTCCTTCCTCAAGTAAGGAGACCAAAACTGTACACAATACTCCAGGTGCAGCCTCACCAAAGCCCGGTACAACTGTAATAACATCTCCCTGCCCCTGTACTCGAATCCCCTCGCTATGAAGGCCAACATGCCATTTGCTTTCTTAACCTCCTGCTGTTCCTGCATGCCAACAGTCAATGACTGATGTACCATGACACCCAGATCTCGTTGCACCTCCCCTATTCCTCATCTCTCACCATTCAGATAATAGTCTGTCTCTCTGTTTTTACCACAAAGTGGATAAACTCAGATTTATCCACATTATACTTCACCTGCCATGCATTTGCCTACTCACATAACCGATCCAACTCACTCTGCAGCCTCATAGCATCCTCCTCGCAGCTCACACTGCCACCCAACTTAGTTTCATCCGCAAATATGAAGATACTACATTTAATCCCCTCGTCTAAATCATTAACAAAAAATGTAAACGGCTGGGGCCACAGCACAGAATCTTTGGTACCCCACTAGCCACTGCCAGTCATTCTAAAAAGCACCCATTTACTCCTACTCGACAAAAGCAGGTAAGTTCTGCTGCAACTGTACAGGGTATTGGAGAGGCCACACCTTGAATACTGCGTCAAGTTTTCTTCTCTGTATTTAATGAAGGATATTCCTGCATTGGAGGCTGTTCATCGAAGTTTTAGTAGGTTGATTTTGGAGAGGCGTTGGTTGACTTATGAGGACATGTTAACATAGAAACATAGAAACATAAAAAATAGGTGCAGGAGTAGGCCATTCGGCCCTTAGAGCCTGCACCACCATTCAATAAGATAATGACTGATCATTACCTCAGTATCCTTTTCAAGCTTTTCTCTCCATGCCTCTTGATCCCTTTAGCCATAAGGGCCATATCGAACTCCCATTTAAATATATCCAATGAACTGGCATCAACAACTCTCGGGGGCAGGTAATTCCACTCTCTGATCGAAGCAGTTTCTCCTCATCTCAGTCCTAAATGGCCTATCCCTTTTCCCAAAACATTGTCCCCTGGTTCTGGACATCCCAATATCGGGAACATTCTTCCCGAATCTAACCTGTCCAGTCCCTTCAGAATCTTATAACGTTCTGCGAGATACCCTCTCATCCTTCTGAACTATAGTGTATAAAGGCTCAGTTGATCCAGTCTCTCCTCATATGTCAGTCCAGCCAACCTGGGAATCAGTGTAGTCAACATTCGTATCACTCCCTCAATAGCAAGAACGTCCTTCCTCAGATTAGGAGACCAAAACTGAATTCATTACTCCAGGTGAGGCCTCACCAAGGCCCTGTACAGCTGCAGTAAGAGCTCTCTGCTCCGACACTCAAATCTCCTAGCTATGAAGTCGAAGTTAACAATTGCATTCTGCAACGCCTGCTGTACCTGCATACAAACTTTCAATGACTGATGAACCATGACACCCAGGTCTCGTTGCACCTCCTCTTTTCCTAGATGCCGCCATTCATGTAATATTCTGCCTTCGTGTTTTTGCCCCCAAAGTACATAACCTCACATTTATCGACATTGTACTGCATCTAACCTGTCCAATCACTTCCGCCTCATAGATCACAACGTCACCCAGCTAAGTGCCATCTGCAAATTTGGAGATGTTACACTCAATTCCTTCATCTAAATCAGTAATGTATATCGTAAAGAGTTGGGGTCCCAGCACTGAGCCTTTTGGCACTCAACTAGTCACTGCCTGCCATTTTGAAAAGGACCCGTTTATCCCAACTCTCTGCTTCCTGTCTGCCAACTACATCTCTTTCCACGTCAGTACATTCCCTGCAATATCACGTGCTTTGATTTTGCTCAACAATCTCTTGTGTTAGACCTTGTCAAAAGCCATTTGAAAGTCAAAATACACCACATCCACTGGTTCTCCCTTGGCCACTTTCCTCGTTACATCTTCAAAGAATTCCAGAAGATTTGTCAAGGAAGATTTCCATTCCATAAATCGATACTGACTTGCACCAATTCTGTCACTGCTTTCCAAATGTGCTGCTATTTCATCATTAATAATTGATTCCAAATTTTTCCCACTACTGATGTCTGGATAACCTGTCGATATTTACCAGATTTCCCTCTCTCTCGCGTTTTAAAAAGTGGCGTTACATTAGCTGCGCTCCAGTCCATAGGAACTGAACCAGATTCTATAGACTGTTGAAAAATGATCACCAATGCATCCACTATTTCTATGGGCCATTTCATTATGTACTCTGGCAGGCAGACTATCAGGCCCCGGCAATTTATCGGCCTTCAATCCCATCAATTTCCCGAACACAATTTTCCGCCTAATCAGGATAACCTTCAGTTCGTCCCTCTCACGAGACCCTCGGTCCCCTCGTACTTCCAGAAGTCAATCTGTTTCTTCCTTCATGAAGACAGAACCAAAGTATTTGTTCAATTTGTCTGCCATTTCTTTGTTCCTAATTATAAATTCACCTGAATCCGACTGCAAGGGACCTACCTCAGTCTTCACTAATCTTTATCTCTTCAGATATCAATAGAAGCTTTTGCTGTACCTTTATTGCACGCATCCCTTATTTCTTATTTGAAGCTGTCCCCAAACTCACTGCAACTGGTTAGTGGTCTGCACACAAATCCACGAGCGTTTTCTGCCCTTTGGTATTCCGTAACTCCACCCACACTTGTTCCACATCATCCACGCGGCTGTCATTCCTTACTATTGCTTTAATTTCCTCTTTAAACAGCAACGGCACCCCGCCCCTTTGTTTTATGTCTATCCTTCCTAAACGTTGAGTATCCCTGATGTTGATTTCCCAGCCTTGGCTAACGTGGAGCCATGTTTCCGGGAAGCCAATCGTTATCTGCTATCTGCGCAGTTAATTCTTCTATTTTATTCCGAATACTCCTCGCAGTGAGGCACAGAGCCTTCAGGATTGTCTTTCTAACACACATTGCCCCTTTGGAATTTTGTTGTAAAGTTCCACTTTTTGCCTTTGCTTGGTTGAGTGGGTTCTGCCTACCGACAATGGATTTCAGAAGAATGAGAGGTGATCTTATTGTAAATTAAAAGAAAATGAGTGGAAACGACAAACTGGAAGCAGAGAGGTAAGTTCAACATAGAGCAAACCAAAACTATGGGAGATCATCTTACAATATGGAGACGCCCATTCAAAACTGAGATGAGGATTAATTTCTGCTCTCAGAGTGTTGTAATTCTATAATATTTCCTGCCCCAGAGAGCTGTCGAGACTCGTCATTGAATATATTTAAGGCATAGATGGACAGATCTTTGAGCGATTAGTGAGCAAAAGAATAATGATGAGCGGAGCTGAGCCAATAATCTTATTCAATAGCAGAGCAGGTTCAAGTGTTTAAATAATCTAGTTCTGATCCAATTTCTTATCTTAATTGCAGTCAGCAGGATTTGAATCTGCGCAGGGAAACCCGAATGGATGTTTAGTCTATCAACTTAACCACTCGGCCACGCCTACTGGATCGCTGTCTCGAAAAATGTTGTTCATGCAAGACTCAATCATCCCTCTCTCTGCAGCAGAAGGGCACATCTTCCCGAAGCCATTGGAGAGACAATCTCCTATTGCCATATTGTTACTTTTCTGTATTCCTCCAGATACTTTTTTTATCAAGCTGTACCAAGAAACAGAAGTAAAATCTGATATCATTAAAATGCTGATTCCACGTCGGGGAATTGAACACCGCTCTCCCGCGTGACGGGGATACTCAGCATTATACTAACGAGGAACCGACGGTCAGGGAATCTGTCAGTGCAGTCATCGAGCTGCAAACAGTCCTGGACACCGTGAGAAAGAGAGAAACCAATTGAGCGACAGAGACAAATCGAGAAGCACCGAGAGGCAGACAGCGAGATGGCGATAAATGAGAGAGAGAGATAGACAAAGACCGACAGACAGACTGAGAAGGAGACAAACAAACTGAGAATGACAAAGCGTCAATGCTGGACTTCTTTGACACCGAGAGAAAGATACAAACTAATTGAGAGACAGAGGCAGGCCAGTAGCGAGAGACAGACAGCGCAATATAGACAAAGTGAGAGAGAGAGATAGACAAAGAGCGAAAGACAGAATGAGACGGAGACAGACAGACTGAGAGTGATACAGACTCAATGCTGGAGTTCTTTGAGGTTGGATCAGGGGGCACCAGTGGATGTGAAGTATTTAGTGTTACAGAAGGCATTCTGTTGTGTATCTATAAAGCAGGCACTCTCATTTTCTGCTCTCAGCATCCCTTGGGAGCACTGTATATAAGCCGGCACCTCAGGCCTGTTCCTCAATCTGGAGTGTCTTAATAAAGAGTGAGGTCACTGTTACTTTAATCTCCCTGTGTGCAGTCTCATCTGTGTTAGGAAGATAATAACGAATCCAACCCAAAGATGAAGCAAACTATGGGAATCCTTGAAAAGTTCTCGGAGGGTGAGGACTGGGAAGCCTATTTCGAACGGCCGTACCAGAACGTTGTAGCCAACGAGCTGGATGGAGAAGAAAGCGCTCCAAAAGGAGAGCAGTCCTCCTCATGGTCTGCGGGACAGCGACCTACAGCCTCATGAAGAATTTTCTGGCTCCAGTGAAGCTTACTGATAAGTCGTATGAGGAGCAGTGTACACTGGTTAGGGAGCATCTTAACCCGAAGTAGAGCCTGCTGATAGCGAGCTATCGGTTATACACGTGCAGCAATCTGAATGTCAGGTAGTGGCGAGCTACGTCGCCGAGCTTAGGCGATTGCAGGACAATGTGAGTTTGATGGCTACGTGGAGCAGATGCTCAGTGACGTTTTTGTACTGGGCATTGGTCTCGAGACCATCCTCCAAAACCTTTTCACTAGTGTCACCTACCTCCACCAATAATAACACCAAAACAAATCACTCAGCACAAAAGTGCGGGCAATGTTCATAAAATAACTGTTTGCGAGCAGAAATATACAGGGCAGAAACTACGAGTCTGCAACTGTCAGCAGGCCTCAGATGACCCAGATGACGCGAGCTCCACAACCAAGGATGAATGCACGACAATTAACAACTTGTTGCCATTGTGGAGGCTTCCACTCAGCATATTCATGCCGCTTCAAAGGATATGTTTGCAAGAGCTTTGGAACAGTGGGGGCACCTAAGCGAACTTGCAGACGAGCTGCAAGCTCTGCAAAGCCTGTTACCCGCCACGTGGCAGAGGAGGATCGGTCCATAGTGGATCAAAGCAATTTCGAGCCTCAGAGAGAGCAGGCAGATGATGCAGTACTCGGGGTGCACACAATTTCGACGAAATGGTGACCTATAATGCAAAATATAAAATTGGTTGGCTTACCCCTAGCCATGGAACTGGACAATAGCACGAGACAATCCATCATGAATAAACCGATGTTTGAGAGACTCAGTTGCAAGAAGACACTCAAAACAGCCCTGAGCTCCATTCACACGAAACTGAGAAATTACACCAAAGAGCTCATCATTGTCCTGGGCAGTCCCATGGTAAAATCACGTACCAGAGCACGGTGCATGAACTGCCATTCTGGATTGTCCCGTGCGATGGCACCGCACTGAATGGAAGCAGCTGGCTGGGCAAAATCTGCTGGAACTGGGATGACATCCGAGCGCTATCACATGTCGATGAGGCCTCATGTACCCAGGTTCTTAACAAATTTCCTTCCCTTTTGGAACAAAGCATTGGAAACTTTTCTGGGGAGAGGGTGCCGATCCACTTGGTCCCAGAGGCATGATCCATTCACCACATCGCGAGCGGTACCTCACAACATGAGGAAGAAATGTAAATCGAGCTGGAAGGCTGCAATACGAGGGCATCATCTCTCCAGTGGAATTCAGCGATTTGAACAGCCCGATTTTTCCAGTACATAAAAGTGATGGCACGGTCAGGATTAGTGGCGATTATAAAATAACTATTAATCGTTTTCGCTGCAGGATCAATACCCGCTACGAAAGGCAGACGACCTATTTGTGACACTGGCAGGAGGCAACTCATTCACCAAGCTCGACCTGATTTCGGCCTATATGATACAGGAGCTGGAGGATTCTTCGAACGGGCTCACCTGCATCAACACGTACAAGGGTCTGTTCATCCACAACAGATGCTCGCTTGGAATTCGGTCGGCTGCAGCGATCTTCCAGAGAAACATGTAGAGCCTACTCAAGTCGGCACCACGCACGTTGGATTTTCAGGATGATATTTTGGTCACGGGTCGGGACACCGTTGAGCACATAGAAAATCTGGAGCAGTCTCTTCAGCGACTGGATCGCGTCGGGCTGCGGCTGAAGAGGTCGAAATGCGTCTTCATAGCCACAGAAGTGGTGTTTTTGGTGAGAAAGAGCGCGCCGGACGCCATTCGGCCCACAGATGCCAAGACACATGCTATCAGGAACACGCGCAGCACACAGAACGTCACGGAGCTGCGGTTGTTCCTGGGACTCCTTATTTATTTTGGTAACTTAGTAATGGGGTAAGCAATCTCTCAGAACCCCTACATATGTTATTGCAAAAAGGTGCGAACTGGGTATGGGGGAGAAAAAACAAGTAATTGCTTTTGAGAAAGCAGAAACATGTTTTGCTCCATAAAGCTGCATGTATTATATAAACCGTGTAAAAGACTTGTGCTCCGTGTGATGCGTCGTCATATGGGGCCGGGTGTGTATTACACCAAGCTAATGTTGCGGGGAAGTTACAACCTGTCGCCTATGCCTCTAGGAGCTTGTGTAGGGCCGAGAGGGCCTACAGCATGTTTAACAAAGCGGCATTAGCGTGTGTGTTCGAGGTAAAGAAAATGCATCAGTACCTGTTCGGCCTTAAATCTGTGATGGAAACCAATCACAAGCCCCTCATATCCCTGTTCGCTAAAAACAAGGGGTTAAATACTCATGCCTTAGCCTGCAAACAAAGGTGGGCACTCGCGCTATCAGCGTATAACTATACCATCCGCCACTGGCCAGGAACCGAGAACTGTGCGGATCATCTCAATCGGCTACCATTGCCCATTACGGAGGTGAAAATGGCGCAGCCTGTTAACTTGTTAATGGTGGTGCAGCCCGCAGACTTTTTGATGATCATGGAAGTGTTTGTAAACGATAACTCACCTGTCACGGCCTACCAGATAAAGACTTGGATCAGCCAAGATCCTCTGCTGACCCGAGTAAAAAACTGTACTGCATGGGAGCTGGGCCAGCATCCCCGTTGAAATGCAAGAGTTAATTAAGCCGTTCCAACGTTGAAAGGACCAACTGTCGATTCAGGCAGACTGCCTGCTGTGGATTAACTGTGTAGTGCTACCAAACATGAGCAGGGACACGTTCATTTTGGATCACCAAAACACCCAGCCGGGTATAGTAATGATGAAAGTGATAGACATATCCCACGTGTGGTGACCCGGTATCGACTCTGACTTCGATTCTTGCGGACAGCAATGCAGCGTGTGTGCTCAGTTGAGCAACGCGCACAAAGAGGCACGACTATGTTTGTGGTCCTGGCCCTTCAGACCATGGTCGAGGAACAATGGCGAATATATGGGCCTGTTTCTCGGTAAAATGTTCTTTTTGGTGGTGGATGCATTTCTAAAATCGATTTAACGTGAAATAAGGTCGGGAAGCACCGCCACCGCCACCATTGAAAGCCTGATGGCCATGTCTGCCTCCCACGGCCTGCCTAACGTATTGGTCAGTGACAACGGGCCAAGTTTAACCAGTGCCGAATTTAAAACATTCATGACCCGCAATGGGTTCAAACATGTCACCTCGGACCCATTTAAACCAGCCGCCAATGGGCAGCCAGCGTTGGCAGTACAAACAATCAAACAGAGCCTTAAACGAATCAAAGAAGGGTCACTCCAAACTCGCCTTTCCCGAGTACTGCTCAGCAAACGCTCGAGACCTCACTCGCTCCCAGGCGTGCCCTCGGCTGAGCTACTCTTGAAAAGGTGTCTTAAAACCTGAATCTCGTTGATTCACCCCAAACTTAATGATCAGGTAGAGAGCAGTCGGTAGCAACAAAATGGAAACGATGGTCGATTCACGGGAAGTGGATCTGAACGACCCTGTTTTTGTGCTAAACTATGGACATATTCCCAAGTGAAACGCAGACACGGTGATAACGAAATAAGTTGTAGGATGTTTGAATGTAACTAGATATTGGATAAATTTGCAGAGAGCAGGTGGAACAAACGAGGCTGCGGTTCACAGACTGCCCTGAACAAACTCCAGCAGGCACCACATTTTCAGAGACCACAAGACACACCCAAAGGATGAAGCACACCGCCCCGGACCAGGAAATTAAACCCAATGACGCCCAACAGCCCGGCAATGCCAGGCTCACCCAGCAGCTATGGAGGACAAACAACACGCCAGCCCAGGGAGGGCACAGCCAACACACCAGAACAGACATTTGTACCGAGGTGGTCCACCAGGGAAAGAAGGGCTCCCGACCGCCTCACCTTGTAATTAGTTTTCACTTTGACTTTGGGGGGAGTGATGTTGTGTATCTGTAAAGCATGCAATCCAATGTTCTGCAACCAGCGAGCGAATCCCCTGAAGTCCCAAGGATCCAGCTTCCCTAGGGAGCACTTTACATAAGCCGGCCCCTAAGGCCTGTTCCTCACTCTGGAGTGTCCTAATAAAGACTGAGGTCAGTGTTACTTTAAACTCCCTGTATGCAGTCTCATCTGTGTTAGAGACTAAACAGTCGGGTCTGGTTATTGCGAAACCGGAAAAAAATATATCAATTCTTGAAACATAAAATCGAAAAGAAATGTATCCCCGACACCCAGAAAGATGTGGTAAATGCTGAAACACATTCTGCAAAAAAATCCTCTCCCACACATTTCTCTGACCAAAACGGCACAAAAAAATGTTTCTTTAAAATTCATTAATGTCCAGAATTCCCACTTCCCCCGAATCTCGTGCATCAGCTGCCTTTAGTTTTGCTGCCTTAATCAATTTTCCATTTCAATGTTCTGCTTCCTGTGCCACTAAGATATAGAATGAAAGAATCAAGTAATGGTTCGAGCCACTGCTCACTCTCTACTAGTCACATGCTCACGGCCATTTCCCCATAGACCTGCAATTATTTTTCCTTCTGGCGCTTATCCAAATTCTTGTTGAAAGATAAGATTGAAGCTGCCACCACTGCCCTTTAAAGCAGTTTATTCCAGATTCTACCCACTTGTTGCGGAATGGCCACCTCCTGTTCCTATGTATAATGTCTCAGAAACACGAGACCAATATCTGCCACACTTACAGCCTTGCTAAATATAGGACCATTATTCTATTCTCGTAACGCACGCTTCAGAAGTTTGTCCAGCTGTTTAGTTTAAAGCTCTTGTTATGTTCCTTACACTGTTTCTGCCACAACGTTTTTGTAATGTCGTGGTTATCACGTTCACCTAAGGTGCAAAAAGTCTCCGGTTCGAAACCAGGTAGAAACATTTTGAAAATGTGTTCAGTTAATGATCAGAGAAAATGGAATAATTCATATTAGTGGTTCAATATTAACAGAGTGCAGTGTCTCACGACGCTATTGCATTTGCTGATTTCTCTGTACAGTTCTGTACACACTTACACTTAGCACAGTGTCTCTCACTCCCTCCCGTTTCCAGCCCTGACCGGGGAGAAAGCCCAACAGTTAGCTTCACATTCAGTACATTCAGTTGAGGTGAGAGAGATTATTAGACGACCCTGTAGCGCCGCCTCGCTTCACAAAAGAAATCAAAGGCACAAACAGACCTTTGTCTAATCGCTTTTCCCCAGCTCCAGAGTGAGTGAGGGCGGGACAAACGCCAACATTGCGACCCCCACACTCTCCAAGCAGCCGCTGTGGGCGGAGAGCGGCGAATGCAGCATCAGTCACCGGGATACCGTCCTTCCCTTTGCTTTAAAACGCCACGGTTCGAGCCAAGGCCCGTAAACGGACAGCAAACTCATATGACTCTGAATCTGAGGGCACTGGGATCAAGCACCAACTTCCAATAGCATTTTTTCACTGGAACATTAATTAACCAATCGCCTCGTTTTGCATCATGAAAGTAATGCTACCTGATAATTATATAATCAAAAAGTTAATTGCATGGAAGAAGTCCTTTTCAACCCATCGTATCTGCACCGGCCGACAAATTTCCCAATCGGCATTTCGGCATTTCAAAATCACATCCATGTTATTTTCAGACAGTGAGTTCCAGACCCCCACAAATATCTGAATGAACAATGTTCCCTTCAAATCACCTTTAATCCTTATACTAATTACTTTTAATCTGTGCCTTCTGCTTGCTGACCACTCCGCTATGGAAAATAGGCCCTTTTGTTGAACTATTTTCAGGCCCCACCTAATTTTCTACACCTCAATGCTGTGTCGCCTTAGCGTCCTTTCTTCCAAGGAAAACAAACACAGCCTATCCAATCTGTTCTCATTGATAAGCTTCTCCACTCCTGGCAACATCCTCTTAAAACTCCTCTGTAACGTCTCCAGCACAATCACGTCCTTCCTTTAATGTGGAGAGCAGAACTGCACGCAGTACTTAAACTGTGGCCTAACCAGAGTTTTATACAATTTAAGCATAATCCACTTGCTCCTCTCTTCAATGCCTGTGGCAATAAAGGCAATTATTCCGTATGCCTTCTTAACCACATTAGCTACCTGGCCAGCTACCTTCAGGGATATTTTGGACATGCACTCCCACGTCCCTTTTTTCATCTACTCTGCACATTGTCCGACCATTTAACATGTATTTCCTCTTCTTATTAGCCCACCCCAAATGCACGATTTCAAACGTCTCTGGATTAAATTGCATTTGCCACTGTTCTGCGCAGCTGACCAGTTGATTGATATCTAGCTGCAGTCCCCAGCTTTCTTCGTCATTAGCAACCTCTCGCCTATTTTAGTATCACCTGAAATATTCTGAATCATAAACCCTATAATCAATACCACAAAAAGCCAGGTACCTAGCACTGAGCTCTGCGGAAACCCACTGGAAACATCCTTCCATTCACGAAAACACCCATCAAACATTACCATTTGATTCCTTCCTCTGAGCTTATTTTGGATGAAGTTTGCTATTTTGCCCTGCACCCCATGGGCGTTTACTTTCATGACCAGTCTGTTATGTGGGACCTTAGCGAAAGCATTTGCTGAAATCCATATACACAACATCATACACACTGCTTCATCGAACCTCCAGATCACCTGTTCCAAAAATTCAATCAAGTTTGTCAAACGCGATCCTCCCTTAAAAATTTTATGCTGACTATCCTGTGTCTTTCGAATGTAGAAAATTTATAATCGTTAAATATTATCCTGCTTTCACGGGAATACATTATTAATTGACCGATGATCTTCATTTGCACAATTAAAGAAATGCTTACTGACGGAGAGTGCATAATTTAATCATTTGTGTCTGCTCTGCAAGTTAACTCTGAAACCATAAGCCATTTTAGAAACTGCGCGTTGGTGGTCTGCTTCAAACTATTCATTGCGGGTAACCTGTACATGAGACTGGGGAAACAGTGAGATAGGTGCTAGAGCAATTGTGTCACAGCAAAGCAAATATACATTCTAGAAGTATAACTTCTGTTGTGTATCTGTAAAGAATGCACACCCCCTGTTCCGCCAACAGTGGTGCAACCCGTAAAAGCCCCAAGGGCTCCCAGCATCCCTTGGGAGCACTGTATATAAGCCGGCACCTAAGGCCTGTTCCTCACTCTGGAGTGTCATAATACAGACTGAGGTCACTGCTACTTTAACCTCCCTATGAGCAATCTCATCTGTGTTAGGAACACAATAACTGGCGACGAGTATACAAATTCAATGCAAAGATGCAGCAAACTGTGGGCATTCTGCAGAAGTTCTCGGAGGTTGAGGACTGGTAAACCTATGTCAAACGGCTAGACCAGTACATTGTAGCCAACGAGCTGGACGGAGAAGGAAGCCCTGCCAAAAGGAGAGCGGTCCTCCTCTCGGTCTGCGGGGCACTGACCTACAGCCTCATGAAGAATCTTTTGGCTCCGGTGAAACCCACAGATAAGTCGTATGAGGAGCTCTGCACACTGGTTCTGGATCATCTTAACCGGAGGGAGAGCGTGCTGATGGCGAGGTATCGATTGTGCACTTGCCAGCAATCTGAAAGTCAGGAAGTGGCGAGCTTTGTCGCCGAGCTAAGGCGACTTGCAGGGCAATGTGAGTTTCATGGATACCTGGAGCAAATACTCCGAGACTTTTTTGTACTGGGCATTGGCCACGAGTGCATCCTACGTAAAAATTTTATGGTGGAGACACCGACCCTCAATAAGGCCATTGCGATAGCACAGGCGTTTATGTAAACCAGTGATAACACCGAACAAATCTCTCAGCACACAAGTGCGAGCAATGATCACAAATTAACTGGAACTGTGATTGCGACCAGAAATGTACAGGGCAGAAACCACGAGTCTGTAACTGCCAGTAGGCCGAAGGTGACCCAGCTGACTCAGAGTCCGCAGCAAAGGATGAATGCAAGGCATGTCACACCTTGTTGGCTTTGTGGAGGCTTCTTTCAGCCTATTCATGCCGCTTCAAAGGTTATTTTTGCAACTGCTGTGAAACAATGGGGCACCTCCAGCGAGCTTGCAGACGAGCTGCAAGCTCTGCAAAACCTGCTAACCAATACATGGCAGAGGAACATCGATCCATGGTGGTCCGAAACAATTCGTACCTCAGAGAGAGGAGGCAGATGCTGAAGTACACGGGGTGGACACTTTTTCGACGGAATGTCCACCCATAATCGTGAATGAAAAATTGAATGGCTTACCCGTAGCCATTGAACTGGACACCGGCGCTAGCCAATTTCATCAAGAATAAAAAGATGTTTGAGAAACTGCGGTGCAACAACGCTCTCAGACAAGCCCTGAGCCCCATCCACAAGAAATCGATTATGTACAGCAAAGAGCTAATCACTGTCCTTGGCAGCGCCATTTTCAAGTTCACCGACGAGGGCACAGTGCAGGAACTGCCACACTGGATTGTCACTGGCGATGGCCACATACTGCTTCGAAGGAGCTGGATGGGAAAAATCAGCTGGAACTGGGATGACATCCGAGCGCTATCAAATGTCGATGAGACCTCATGTAAGCAGCTCCTTAACAAATTTAATTCCCCTTTGAGCCAGGCATTGGAAACCTTTCTGGGGAGAAGGTGCGGATCAACTTGTTCCCAGAGACACGACCGATTCAGCCCAAGGCACGAGTCGTATCTCACATGATGAGGGAGAGAGGGGAAATCGAGCTGGACAGGCTGCAACGCGAGCACATCATCTCCCCAGTTGAAGTCAGCAAGTGGGCCAGCCCGATTGTTTCCGGACTCAAAAGTGATGGCACGGCCATTATTTGCAGTGATAAGAAAGTAATATTAATCGGTTGTTGCTACAGGACCAATACCCACTGCCCAATGCAGACGACCTTTTTGCGACGCTGGCAGGAGACAAGATCTTCACCAAGCTCGACCTGACTTCGGCCTACGTGACGCAGAAGCTGGGGGAGTCATCGAACCGCCTCACCTGCATCAACACGCACAAGGGACTGTTCATCTACAACAAATGCTCGTTTGAAATACGTCAGATGCAGCGATCTTCCAGAGAAACATGGAGAGCCGACTCAAGTTGGTACCACGCATTCTGTTTTTTACAGACGTCATATTGGTCACGGTTTGGGACACCGTCGACTACCTACAAAACCGGGAGGAGGTCCTCCAGCAACTGGTACGCATCGGGATCCGGCTCAAGAAGTCAAAATGCGTCTTCATGGAAACAGAAGTGGAGTTTCTGTGTAGAAAGATCGCGGCTGATGGCATTCGGCCCACAGACGCCAAGAGAGAGGCTATCAGAAATGCGCCCAAGCCACAGTATGTCACGGAGCTGCGGTCGTTCCTGGGACTCCACAACTATTTTGGTAACTTCCGACCGGTGTTAAGAACCCTCTTAGAGCCTCGAAATGTGTTATTGCATAAAGATGAGAACTAGGTGTGTGGACAAAAACAAGAAATAGCTTTTGTGAAAGCCAGAAACATTTTATGCTCCAACAAGCTGCTATTGTATAACCTGTGTAAAAGACTTGTGCGAGCATGTAATGCGTCGTCGTACGGCGTCGGGTGTGTATTACAACAGGCTAACATTGCAGATAAGTAGTAACCTGTCGCCTATGCATCCAGGAGCTGGTCTAAGGCCGCGAGGGCCGACAGCATGATTGAGAAAGAGGTGGGTTTGGGTTAAAGTAAATGCATCAGCACTCGTTTGGCCTCAAATTTGAGCTGGAAACTGATCACAATCCCCTCATATCGCTCTTCGCTGAACACACGGGGATAAATACCAATGCTTCAGCCCGCATACAAAGATATCAGCATATAACTAGACCATCTGCCACAGGCCAGGCACCGAGAACTGTGCGGATGCTGTCAGTCGGAAACCATTGCCTACCACGGGGGTGGAAATGGCGCAGCCTGCAAACTTGTTGAACGTGGCGCAGCCCGCCGACTTGTTGATGGTCATGGAAGCATTTTAAAATTACAAATAACCTGTCACGGCCTGCCAGGTTAGGACTTGGACCAGCCAACATCCTCTGCTGTCCCTTCAGGCAGATTGACTGTTGTGGGGTAAGCGCGTAGTGCTCCCCAAAACGTGCAGGGAGACGTTTATCTCGGATCTCCACGGCACACACTCGGGTATAGTAACACAAAGAAACATAGAAAATAGGTGCATGAGTAGGCCATTCGGCCCTTCGAGCCTGCACCGCCATTCAATGAGTTCATGGCTGAACATGCAACCTCAGTACTGCATTCCTGCTTTCTCGCCATACCCCTTGATCCCCCGAGTAGTAAGTAGTTCAGCAAACTCTTTTTTGAATATATTTAGTGACTTGGCCTCAACAACTTTCTGTAGTGGAGAATTCCACAGGTTCACCACTCTCTGGGTGAAGAAGTTTCTCCTCATCTCAGTCCTAAATGGCTTACCCCTCATTCTTCGACTGCGACCCCTGGTTCTGGACTTCCCCAACATTGGGAACATTCTTCCTGCATCTAACAGTTAATTCAGAGACCATGGTCCAGAACTTAAAGAAGGGTAACTTTGAAGGTATGAGGCATGAATTGGCTAAGATAGATTGGCTAATGATACTTAAGGGGTTGACTGTGGATGGGCAATGGCAGGCATTTAGAGACCGCATGGATGAATTACAACAATTGTACATTCCTGTCTGGCGTAAAAATAAAAAAGGGAAGGTGGCTCAACCGTAGCTATCTAGGGAAATCAGGGATAGTATTAAAGCCAAGGAAATGGCATACAAATTGGCCAGAAATAGCAGCGAACCTGGGGACTGGGAGAAATTTAGAACTCAGCAGAAGAGGACACAGGGTTTGATTAGGGCAGGGAAAATGGAGTACGAGAAGAAGATTGCAGGGAACATTAAGGCGGATTGCAAAAGTTTCTATAGGTATGTAAAGAGAAAAAGGTCAGTAAAGACAAACGTAGGTCCCCTGCAGTCAGAATCAGGGGAAGTCATAACGGGGAACAAAGAAATGGCAGACCAATTGAACAAGAACTTTGGTTCAGTATTCACTAAGGAGGACACAAACAACCTTCCGGATATAAAAGTGGTCAGACGGTCTAGTAAGGAGGAGGAACTGAGAGAAATATTTATTAGTCGGGAAATTGTGTTGGGGAAATTGATGGGATTGAAGGCCGATAAATCCCCAGGGCCTGATGGACTGCATCCCAGAGTACTTAAGGAGGTGGCCTTGGAAATAGCGGATGCATTGACAGTCATTTTCCAACATTCCATTGACTCTGGATCAGTTCCTATCGAGTGGAGGGTAGTCAATGTAACCCCACTTTTTAAAAAAGGAGGGAGAGAGAAAGCTAGGAATTATAGACCGGTCAGCCTGACCTCAGTAGTGGGTAAAATGATGGAATCAATTATTAAGGATATCATAGCAGCGCATTTGGAAAATGGTGACATGATAGGTCCAAGTCAGCATGGATTTGTGAAAGGGAGATCATGCTTGACAAATCTTCTGGAATTTTTTGAGGATGTTTCCAATAAACTGGACAAAGGAGTACCAGTTGATGTGGTATATTTGGACTTTCAGAAGGCTTTCGACAAGGTCCCACACAGGAGATTAATGTGCAAAGTTAAAACACATGGGATTGGGGGTAGTGTGCTGACGTGGATTTAGAACTGGTTGTCAGACAGAAAGCAAAGAGTAGGAGTAAATGGGTACTTTTCGGAATGGCAGGCAGTGACTAGTGGGGTACCGCAGGGTTCTGTGCTGGGGCCCCAGCTGTTTACATTGTACATTAATGATTTAGACGAGGGGATTAAATGTAGTATCTCCAAATTTGCGGATGACACTAAGTTGGGTGGCACTGTAAGCTGCGAGGAGGATGCTATGAGGTTACAGAGTGACTTGGATAGGTTAGGTGAGTGGGCAAATGCGTGGCAGATGAAGTATAATGTGGATAAATGTGAGGTTATCCACTTTGGTGGTAAAAACAGAGAGACAGACTATTATCTGAATGGTGACAGATTAGGAAAAGGGAAGGTGCAACGTGACCTGGGTGTCATGGTAAATCAGTCATTGAAGGTTGGCATGCAGGTACTGCAGGCGGTTAAGAAAGCAAATGGCATGTTGGCTTTCATAGCGAGGGGATTTGAGTACAGGGGCAGGGAGGTGTTGCTACAGTTGTACAGGGCCTTGGTGAGGCCACACCTGGAGTATTGTGCACAGTTTTGATCTCCTAACTTGAGGAAGGACATTCTTGCTATTGAGGGAGTGCAGCGAAGATTCACCAGACTGATTCCCGGGATGGTGGGACTGACCTATCAAGAAAGACTGGATCAACTGGGCTTGTATTCACTGGAGTTCAGAAGAGTGAGAGGGGACCTCATAGAAACGTTTAAAATTCTGACGGGTTTGGACAGGTTGGATGCAGGAAGAATGTTTCCAATGTTGGGGAAGTCCAGAACCAGGGGTCACAGTCTAAGGATAAGGGGTAAGCCATTTAGGACCGAGATAAGGAGAAACTTCTTCACCCAGAGAGTGGTGAACCTGTGAAATTCTCTACCACAGAATGTAGTTGAGGCCAATTCACTAAATATATTCAACAGGGAGTTAGATGATGTCCTTACTTCTCGGGGGATCAAGGTGTATGGCGTGAAAGCAGGAAGGGGGTACTGAAAGTTCATGTTCAGCCATGAACTCATTGAATGGCGGTGCAGGCTTGAAGGGCTGAATGGCCTGCTCCTGCACCTATTTTCTATGTTTCTATGTTTCTATGTTAACCAGTTGATCCAGTCTTTCTTGATATGTCAGTCACGCCATCCCGAGAACCAGTCTGCTGAATCTTAGCTGCACTCCTTCAATAGCAAGAATGTCCTTCCTCAAGTTAGGAGACCAAAACTGTAAAAAATACTCCAGGTGTGGTCTCACCTCGGCCCTGTACAACTGTATTAACACCTCCCTGCCCCTGTACTCAAATCCCCTCGCTATGAATGCCAACATGCCATTTGCTTTCTTAACCGCTTGCTGTACCTGCATGCCAACCTTCAATGACTGATGTACCATGACACCCAGGTCTCGTTGCACCTCCCCTTTTCCTAATCTGTCACCATTCAGATAATAGTCTGTATCTCTGTTTTCACCAACAAAGTGGATAAAGACACATTTATCCAAATTATACTTCATCTGCCATGCATTTGCCCACTCACCTAAACTATCCAAATCACTCTGCAGCCTCATAGCATCCTCCTCACAGTTCACACTGCCACCCAAATTAGTGTCATCCGAAAATTTGTAGATACTACATTTAATCCCTTCTTCTAAATCATTAATTTACAATGTAAACAGCTGGGGCCCCAGCACAGAACATTGCGGTACCCCACTAGTCACTGTCTGCCATTCTGAAAAGTACGCATTTACTCCTATTCTTTGCTTCCTGTCTGACAACCAGATCTCAATCCATGTCAGCACACTACCCCCAATCCCATGTTCTTTAACTTTGCACATTAATCTCTTGTGTGGGACCTTGTCGAAAGCCTTCTGAAAGTCCAAATATACCACATCAACTGGTTCTCCCATTTCCACTCTACTGGAAACATCCTCAAAAAATTCCAGAAGATTTGTAATGATGAAAGCGATAGCCAGATTCCACATGTGGTAGGCCGGTATCGATAGTGACTTAGATTCCTGTGTACGGCATTGCATGCGTGCGTGTTCAGTTGAGCAACGCGCCGAGAGAGGCACCACTAAGTTTGTGGTCCTCGCCCTCCAGACCACGGTCGAGGATGAATGTTGGCTATGCATGCCCTCTTCTCGGTCAAATGTTCCTGGTGGTGGTGGATGTTTTTCAAAATCGATTGAATCTGAAATTGTCACATATCTCACATTATTCTATATAACTTTATCTTACCATGCTATACATGACAGTAACTGGATGTGAACTGTAACAATAAGCATACCTTACCACCAGGGGTGCACTTACAGGAGACACTCCATACCTGTTCCACTGAGGAAAATAAAGGGAGGTCTTAGGCAACTGCATCACTGGAGAGCTGGAATTAAAGGTGTGGGTCCTGACTGACCTTGACTTCAGCGTGTGTCTCGTGTCAGTTAGTACATTAGAGTCAGGCCATAACAGTGGCGACGAGTTACAGGATCACAGAATACACAGATTGGCTAGCAAAACAGCTCAGATGAGAAATACAATGCTGGAGACAATTGGGATGACTTTATAGAAATGTTCCAGCAAAGCTTTGTGACCAAAGACTGGCTGGGCGTCGATAATGCAGACCAGAGAAGAGCCCGTCTCTTTACCAGCTGTGGCTCGAAACATATGCTTCAATGAAATACCTGCTGGCCCCCAAGAAACCTGCAAGCAAATCGCTTGAGGAGTTGAGAACACTGGTGAGAGACCAACTGAAGCCACTTAGCAGCCTACTCACAGCCAGACACAAGTTCTACAATTGCAGAAGCTGTGTGTCAAAAGCATACCCGACTTCATGGCGCAACTTCGGATGCTGGCTCGTTAATGTGAGTTCCCCGTAAAATTAAGGAGAGAAGTACTGAGAGACTTTTTATTGAAGGGATAGGCCACGCAGGCATATTCCTAAGTTTATAGAGACGAAGAACTTGAATCTAGAGGCAGCAGCATTGGTCGCACAGACGTTCTTGGCAGGCAAAGAAGAAACCAGGCTGATCTATACTTCGGGTACGACAACCAACGATGCATCGGAACAAGGGGTACACAATGTGAAACAAACTGCTGCCCCCACACACAGGCAAACGCACAAAAGCAGACCTTCAACAGCAGACAATGGCGCCAGAAGACATCAATATCAAGGGCCACATGAACACCGATCACACCTCATCAACCCACAATGCGAGCAATCAACAACAGATTGATAGATGCTCAAGGGAGATCAGCCAGACGCTTTGTAAACAATGGAAATGGTGTGACATAAGAACCTAAGAATTAGGAACAGGAATAGGCCAACTAGCCTCTCCTGCCTGCTCCGCCATTCAAAAAGATCATAGCTGATCTGGCCGTGGATTCAGCTCCACTTACCCGCCCACTCCCCGAAACTCTTAATTACCTTATTGGTTAAAAATCTATCTATCTGTGATTTGAATACATTCAATGAGCTAGCCTCAACTGCTTCTTGGGCAGCGAATTCCACAATTCACAACCCGCTGGGAGAGGAAATTCCTTCTCTGTTCGGTTTTAAATTGGCTCACCCATATATTGAGGCTGTGCTCCCTAGTTGTCGTCTCCCCGACCAGTGGAAACACCATCTCGGCCTCCATCTTGTCTATTCCTTTCATTATTTTAAATGTTTTTAGAAGATCACCCCTCATCCTTCTGAACTCCAACGAGTAAAGACCCAGTCTAAGCAATCTATAATCATAAGGTAACCACCTCATCTCCGGAATCAACCTCTTGAATCGTCTCTGCACCTAATCCAAAGCTAGTATATCCTTCCTCAAGTAAGGTGACCAAAACTGCACGCAGTACTCCAGGTGCGGCCTCACCAATACCCTGAGGCACTGCCCCAGGTCTATCCCACAAGTTATAAGTCAGTGACCTCTCTGCTTTTGTCGTCAATCCTTCTCGCAATGAAGACCAACATTCCATTTGCCTTCGTGATTACCTGCTGCACCTGCAAACTAACTTTTTGGGATTAATGCACAAGGACCCCCACGTCCCTCTGCACCGCATCATGTTGTAATTTCTCCCCATTCAAATATTATTTCCTTTTACTGTGTTGTTTTCCAAGGTGGATGACCTCACATTTTCCGACATTGTAATCCAACTGCCAAACCTTACTCCATTCGCTTAACCTATCTAAATCTCTTTGCAGCATCTCTGTGTCCTCTACACAACCCGCTTTCGCACTAATATTTGTGTCATCTGCAAATTTTGTTGCACTACACACTGTCCCCTCTTCCAGGTCATCTATGTATATTGTACACAGTTGTGGTCCCAGCACCGATCCTTGTGGCAGACCAATAACCAACGATTTACAACCCGAAAAGGAACCATTTATCTCGAATCTCTGCTTTCTGTTAGCTAGCCAATATTTTATCCATGCTAATACATTTCCTCTGACTCCGCGTAACTTAGCTTCTACAGTAACCTTTTGTGTGGCACTTTATCGAATGCCTTTTGGAAATCTAAATACACCACATCCATCGGTATACCTCTATCCACTATGCTCGTTATATCCTCAAGTATTCCATTAATAAGTTAAACATGATTTCCCCTTCAAGAATCCATGTTGCGTCTGCTTGATTGCACTCTTCCTATATAGATGTCGCGCTATTTCTTCCTTAATGATAGCTTGAAGCATTTTCCCCACTACAGATGTGAAACTAACCGGCCGATAGTTACCTGCCTTTTGTCTGCCCCATTTTTTTTAAACAGGCGTTACATTAGCTGCTGTCCAATCCGCTGTTACCTCCCCAGACTACAGAGAATTTTGAAGATTATAACGAATGATATAACTTCTGCCATCTCCTTTAATACCCGAGGATGCATTTCATCTGGACTAGTAGACTTGTCTACCTCGAGTCACATTAGCCTGTCCAGCACTACCTTCCCAGTGATTGTGATTATCTCAAAGTCCTACCTTAACACATTCCCGTGACCAGCAATTTTTGGCATGGTTTTGGTGTCTTCCAATGTGAAGACCGAAGCAAAATAATTGTTTAAGGTCTCAACCATTTCCACATTTCCCATTATTAAATCCCCCTTCTCATCTTCTAAGGGACCAAACTTTATTTTAGTCACTCTTTTCCGTTTTATATATTGGTAAACGTTTTTAATATCTGTTTTTATGTTTTGCGCAAGTTTACTTTCGTAATTCATCTTTCCTTTCTTTATTGAATTCTTAGTCATTCTTTACTGTCATTTAAAATTTTCCCAATCTGCTTGATTCCCACTAACCTTGGCCACCTGAACCGCATTGGTTTTTAATTTGATACTGTCATTTATTTCCTTGGTTATCCACGGATAGTTAACCGTTCTCTTCCGCCCTTCTTTTTCAATGGAATATATTTTGTTGAGCACTATGAAAGAACTCCTTAAAAGTCCTCCACTGTTCCTCAATTGTGCCAGCGTTTGCTCTGTGTTTCCAGTCTACTTTAGCCAACTCTGCCCTCATCCCACCGTAGCCCCTTTGTTTAAGCATAGTACGCTCGTTTGGACACGACCTCCTCACCCTCAATCTGTATTACAAATTCAACCATACAGTTATCACTCATTCCAAGAGGATCTTTTATCAGAGATCGCTTATTATTCCTGTCTCATTACGCATGATCAGATCTCAGATAGCTTGCTCCCTTGTAGGTTCTGTAACATACTGTTCTAAGAAACAATCCCGTACACATTCTATGAATGCCTCCTCAAGCCTGCCCTGTGCGATTTGATTTGACCAATCGATATGTAGGTTAAAATCCCCCATGATTCCTTTTTTACATGCCTCCATTATTCCATTGATTATTGCACGCCCCACCGTGAAGTTATTATTTGGGGACCTATAAACTACGTCCTCCAGTAACTTTTTCCACTTTCTATGTCTAATCTCCACCCACAATGATTCAACATTTTGTTCATTAGAGCCAATATCGTCTCCCACAAATACCCTGATATCATCCTTTATTCACAGAGTTACCCCACCTACTTTCCTTTCTTGTCTATCTTTCCGAATTGTCAGATACCCCTGTATGTTTAATTCCCTGACATGGCCACCCTGCAACCACGTTTCTGTAATGGCCACCAAATCATACCCATTTGTAATGATTTGTGCCGTCAACTCATTTATTTATTTCGAATGCTGCGTGCATTTAGGTAGAGTGTTTTAATACTAGTTTTTAAACCATGATTTTTAGAATTGACCCCTCCTGCAGGCCCTTTATATTCATATATATTGTTCCTTCCAATCACCTTGTGGTTTACACTTACCCCAGTGCTACTCTGCTCAGTTGTCTCCTGCCTTTTGCATTCTTTGTTGGGGTCCTGTTCATCTGAGCTCTCACCCATTCTAACTAGCTCAGAGCCCTCTAGTGGGTTATGAATACTCCTTGCATTGAGGCACTGAGCTTTCATGCTTTCATTTGGTATTACACTTTGACCCTTTAGAATTTTGCTGTGCAGTGGCCCTTTTTGTTTTTTGCCTGGGGTTTCTCTGCGTTCCATTTTTACTCATCTCCTTTCTGTCTTTTGCTTTTGTCTCCATTTTGTTTCCCTCTGTCTCACTGCATTTGTTCCCATCCCCTGCTATATTAGTTTATCTCCTCCCCAACAGCACGAGCAAACGTTCCCCTAAGGACATTGGTTCCGGTCCTGCCCAGTTGCAGACCGTCCGGTTTGTACTGGTCCACATTCCCCAGAACCGGTTCCAATGCCGCAGGACTTTGAATCCCTCCTGCTGCTCCATTGCTCAAGCCACATATCCATCTGAGCTATCCTGCGATTCCTACTCTGCCTCAACGTGGCACTGGTAGCAATCCGGAGATTACTACTTCTGAGGTCCTACATTTTAATTTAGCTCCTAGCATCTTAAATTCGTTTCGTGGGACCTCATCCCTATTTTTTACCTACATCGTTCGTACCAATGTGCACCACGACAACGGGCTTTTCACCCTCCCTTTTCAGAATGTCCTGCACCCGCTCTGAGACATCCTTGGCCCTTGCACCAGGGAGGCAACATACATAGTGGAGTCTCGGTTGCGGTCGCAGAAACGACTATCTATTCCCCTTACAATTGAATTCCCTATCACTGTCGCTCTTCCACTCTTTTTCCTGCCCTCCTGTGGAGCAGAGCCAGCCACGGTGCCATGAACTTGGCTGCTGCTGCCCTCGCTGATGAGTCATCCCTCTCAACAGTACTCAAAGCGGTGTATCTGTTTTGCAGGGGGATGACCGCAGGGGACCCCTGCACTACCTTCCTTGCACTGCTCTTCATGCTGGTCTTCCATTCCCTAACTGGCTGTGGACACTTAACCTGCGATAAGACCAACCCGCTACACGTGTTACTCATGTCATTCTCAGCATCGTGGATGCTCCAGAGTAAATCCATACTCAGCTCCGATTCCGCAATGCGGACCATCAGGAGCTGGAGATATGGGGAAGGCACTCAACCAGGGTTGTCGATTTCAGCATGCCGTTTTCAGAAACTGCAAGTGCACAGGGCATCTGGCTCACATGTGCAGAAAAACAGCAGCTCGGCTGGGATACGAATCGGAAGTGTCGGAAAACGACAAGAAGACAGTTGGAACAGTGCAAGGGACGCTGAGGTGCAGCGGGTTAACACAATCAATGTCCACTCTTCTCACAGCAAGAGGCCTCCAATTAATATGAGGGTTCTACTCAACGGGATACCCGTCAACATGGAACTGGACACGGTGGCCAGTCAATCCCACATGAGCGTTCAGCAATTTGAACAGCTGTGGCCGCATGAAAGCAACAGACCTTAGCTCACAAATGTCAACAACAAACTAAGTACCTGTACTAATGATATCATCCCAGTCCTTGGCAGCGCCATGCTGTCAGTCACACACAAAGGGATGGTGAACGACTTTCCCTGTGGATTGTCCCCGGGGATCTCCCAGCCCTATTGGGGAGAAGTTGGATAGCAGAACTTAATTGGAAATGGGATTATATTCACGCCATGTCGTCTAAGGAACGGACCTCCTGCTCAACAGTTCTAAGCCTTTTTGAACATCACTTTCAGCTAGGTGTGGGCACCTTCAAAGCTGCTATAGTTAGAATCTACATAACACAAAATGCAAGACCAGTCCATCACTAGGCTAGAGCTGTGCCTCATGTGATGAGGGAAAAGATTGAAAACGAACTGGACCGGCTTCTGCGGAAAGGCGTAATTTCTCCCGTGGAATTCAGTGACTGGGCAAGCCCCATCGTCCCCGTCATAAAGCCTGATGGATCCAGGCAAATCTGTGGAGATTACACGTCTACCATAAGCAGATTCTCCCGACAGGACCAATACGTGCTGCCCAGAGTGGAGGGCATATTTGCCACATTGGCTGGAGTTAAATTTTTCGCGGAACTTTACCTCACATCTGTGTATATGACGCAAGAACTGATCAAAGAGTCTCAGCTACACACCACCATAAACACACTTCGAGGCCTTTGTGTGTACAATCGATGACCATTTGGCATCAGGTCGGCCGCTGCTATATTCCAGCGCAACTTGGAGACTCTGCTCAAATCCATCCCGGGGACGGTTGTGTTTCAAGATGGTATACTCATCACGGGCAGGGACACCGGCTCTCATCTTCACCATCTTGAGAAGTAAGAAGTCGATTGGATTGGGTAGACCTCATAGTTAAGAGATCCAAATGTCTATTTCTCGCGCCCGAGGTTGAATTTGTTGGGCAGAAAAATTGCCGCTGATGGAATCCGCCCAACCGAATTCAAAACCAAATCGATTCACCTGGCACCCAGGCCCCGGAATGTCTCGGAACTGTGCGCCTTTCACGGGCTACTCAGTTACTTTGGGAACTTTATGCAGAACTTGAGCACGCTGCTGGAGCCTCTCCACGTGCTAATCAAAAAGGGGTGCGATTGGTTTTGGGGGGACGCCCAAGAAGGCGCTTTCAATAAGGCATGCAACCTTCTAAGTTCCAAGAGTTTTTTAGCCTTTTTTACCCAGGAAAACTGTTAGTCCTTATGTGCGATGCGCCACGTACGGGGTCGGCTGCGTTTTACAGCACGCAGCACGTCAATGATGCGGATAAATTGCAGCTCGTTGCTTATGCCTACATGTCACTTTCGCGTGCAGAGTGCAAGGACGGTATGGTTGAGAAGGAGGCGCTCGCGTGCGTATACAATGTCAAAAAGATGCACCAATATCATTTCGCGGCCAAGTTTGCGTTAGAAAACGACCACAAACTCCTCATGTCGCTACTATCCGATTGCAAGGCAACCATGCCAAAGCCTCGGCGTGCATGCAGCAGTTTGCAATCATGCTGTAAGCTTACAAGTGCAGGATAAGGCACAGGCCAGGCAAAGGCAACTGTGATGACGTGCTTAGCAGGCTACCCATGACGACCACAGAAGTTTCCGTTGAACAGGACTGTGAGATGGTCATGGCAATCAATGCCTTTGAATCAGCAGGTTCGCCCATGACGGCTCGACAAATGAGGTCCTAGTCGACCCCACGTTATCTCTAGTTAAAAGATGCGTTTTAGCAGGCGACTGGGCTGAGGCACTCGATGCCTGCCCCGAGGAGGTCAAACCCTTCCATAGGCGCATGCTTGAACTCTCACCACAGGCAGACTGCCTGATGTGGGGCAGCCGAGTAGTTATGCCCTTACGAGGCAGGGATGCATTTGTCCGGGAGCTCCATCGCGAGCCCCCGGGGATCGTCCTTGTGAAGGCCATAGCCAGATCTCAGGTCTGGTGGTCTGCCATTGACCCAGATTTGGAGCACTGCGTCCTTCAGTGCACCATTTGTGCCCAACACAGTAATGCCCCAAACGAGGCTCGCCTAAGCCCCTGGCTCTGGCCAACCAAACTGTGGTCGCGGGTGCATGTAGACTATGCAGGCCCATTCATGGGCAAAATGTTCCTCGTAGTCGTTGATGCATTTTCAAAATGGATCGTGTGCACCATTTTAAACTCGAGCACCACCTCCACCACTGTGGAGAGCCGAAGAAGCATATTTGCAAAGCACGGCATTCCTGACATTTGGTCAGTGATAATGGTCCGTGCTTCACCAGCGCAGAATTTCACGATTTTATATTTGACAACGGTATAAATCATGTTAAAACGGCACCTTTCAATCCGGCCTCCAGTGGCCAGGTGGAGCGATCAGTGCAGATCATTAAACAAGGCATGCTCAGAATCCAAGGTCCCACGATGCAGAGCCACCTGTCGCGACTGCTGCTTGCATGCAGATCTCGTCTGCATTCGTTGACTGGGGTTCCCCCCACGCAACTAATGATGAAACAAACTTGAAATACCAGGCTCTCTAAAATCCTCCCAGACATGCATGAAGTTTTTCAGGCTCAGCGTCAAAAGCTAACTGATATCATGAACGAAATTTGAGGGGGAAGTGTAATGAGATAGGGGTCAAAGTGTTTCTGCTAAACTTATGGCCAGGGTCCCAAATGTCTTGCAGGGACAGTAACAGACAAAAAGAGAAAAACGCTACGGGTTGGACAAATGGACAATGGCCAAACCTGCAGGTGGCATGTAGACCAAGTAAAAAGTAGATTCACTTATAACACTGAAGAACCAGAGGCACACTGCAATGTGGAACTCACATCACACCTGGTATACAGAAAGGTGGAACAACCTGAGGAAACGCCAGTCTCAACAGACAGCCAATGTGAGATACCAGCAATCATACCAAACGAAATAGACAGCCCAGGCGAGATACCAGCAATCAAACCGAAAGAATAACTGGCAACAAGGCAAACAACTGAACCACAACTAAGATGCTGCAAGCGACAGCGCAGTCCATCTGAGAGACTGAACCTATAAAGGCAATAAGACCTTGGGGCAGATTGATGTCATGTATCTCACATTGCAACTGGATATGACCTGTATAAGAATACCTTACCACCAGGGGTGCACTTTAAGGATACACTCCATACCTGTCCCACTGAGGTATATAAAGGGAGGTCTCAGGAAACTGCAGCACTGGAGAGCTGGAATTAAAGGTGCTGGTCATGAGTGACCTTTACTTCAGCATGTGCCTCATGCAAGTCGGTACATTATAGTCAGGATTTAATGTCGGGAAGCACCACCACCGCCACCATTAAAAGCCTGAGGGCCATGTTTGCCACCCGCGGCCTGCCTCGCATACTGGTCAGTGATAACGAGCCATGTTTCACCAGTGCCGAATTTAAAGAATTCGTGACCCGCAATGGGATCAAACATGTCACTCGGCCCCATTTAAACCCGCCTCCAATGGGCAGGCAGAGCGGGCAGTACAAAAAATCAAACAGAGCCTTAAACGAGTCACAGAAGGCTCACCCCAAACCCGCCTGTCCCGAGCACTGCTCAGCTACCGCACGAGACCACACTCTCTGACAGGGGTGCCTCCGGCTGAGCTACTCATGAAAAGGATTCTTAAAGCCAGACTCTCGCTGGTTCACCCAACCGATGTAATCAGGTGGAGAGCTGGTGGCAGTAACAAAATGTAAACGATGATCGCGCCACTGCATTGCGGGAAATTGATCTGAATGACACTGTGTATGTAGTAAACTATGGACATTGTCCCAAGTGGATCCCGGGCACGGTGTTAGCTAAAGAAGAGAGTAGGTTGTTTGCAGTCAATCTTGACAATGGACACATTTGCAGAAAGCATTTGGACGAAACGAGCTGCGGTTCACAGATTGCCTTGAACAATCCACAGCAGACACCACGATTTCCGAGCCTACAACACACACCCAAAGTATCAACGACTCCACCACGGACCTGGAAATCGAACCCACCACGCCCAGCAGCCGAGCAACGCCAATCTCACCCAGCGGCCCTGCAGGGCCAACAACACGTATCCCCAGCAAGGGCACAGCCAACACACCAGAACAGATATTTATACCGAGGCGGTCCACCAGGGAAAGAATGGCTCCAGACCGCCTCACCTTGTAAATAGTTTTCACTTTGACTTTGGCGGGGGAGTGATGTTGTGTATCTGTAAAGCATGCACTCCCATGTTCCACCACCAGGGCGTGCATCCCGTGAAGTACCAATGCATCCCAGCATCCCTTGGGAGCACTGTATATTAGCCGGAAATTAAGGCCTGTTCCTCACTCTGGAATGTCTTAATAAAGACAGAGGTCACTAGTACGTTAACCTCCCGGTGTGCAGTCTCATCTGTTTTAGGAACATAATAACTTCGAAAAGAAAAGTGACTCCAACAGCCAGAAAGAAGATTAAATGGTGACACCCGTCTGCAAAAAATTTCTTTCACAAATATTTCTCTGACCGAAACTTCACAAAACATAAATGTTCCTTTCAAAGTCATTAAACCCGAATTTTCGCGCACCCCCTGAATCATCTGAATCAGATGCCTCTAGTTGTGCCGACTCAATCCGTGTCCCTTTGCAAAATTCTACTTCCATGTACACTATTATTTGTGCCACTAACTTAAAGAATCACTGAATAAGGAAATGGTTACAGCATGGAAGAAGGCCATTCGGCCTGTCGAGCGCATGCAAACACTGAACTAGCCCCACAGCCCCGTCATTTACCCGGAGCTGTGCATGTATATTCCTTCAGATATTTATCCAACTCCCTTTGGAAAGATAAGATTGAGTCTGCCTCCACCGCCCTTTAAAGCAGTGTATTCCAGTTTCTATCCACTTTCTGCGAAATGGCCACCTCCTGTTCCTATTATAAAGTCTGAGAAACACGAGATCAATTCCTGCCACACTTACAACCTTGCTAAATATAGAAAAAACAGCATCTTCATTCTATTCTCGTCATGCAAGCTGCTGAAGTGTTGGACAGATCTTATGGTTGAAGCTCTTGTTGTGTTCCCAACACTCCTGCTGCCACAGCGTTTCCGTAGTGTAGAGGTTATCACATTCGTCTAACTCGCGGAAGGACCCCGGGCGGAAACATTTTGCAAACGTGTTCCATTAATGTTTAGAAAAAATTGAACAATTCATATTAGTGGTTTACTATTAACAGAGTGCAGTGTCTCACGACGCTGTTGCATTTGCTGATTCCTCTGTACAGTTCTGTACACACTCAAACTCTACGCAGTGTCTCTCCCTCCCTCCCGATTCCAGCCCTGAAGGTGGCAAAAGCGCAAGTCAAAGCTGCAAATTTATTGCATTGAGTACAGCTGTGAGTGATTATTAAATGATTCTGCCTCGCGCCTCACTTCTTAATAGAAAACCAAAGCCATGAAGAAACCCATCGACTCATCGGTCTTCCCCAGCTCCGGAGTAAGTGAGGGCGGGACGAGTCCGAACATTCCCGCACTCTCCAAGCAGACGCTGCCAGCGGAATGCGGCGAATTCTGCCTCAAACAGACGTGTACTGCCCTTCACTGAGCTGCAAAATGCCTTGGTTCGAGCCAAAGCTCCCCGTACACGGAACAGCAGCCTCATAAGACTCTTAATCTCAGTTTCCTCAATTCCAGCACAAGCTTGCACGAACATGTTTTCACTGGAAACACCTTTAATTCGCTGATCGCCTCGTTTTGAATCATGAAAGTAATGCTAATCGACAATTATATAATCTTAGAAGTTTACAGCAGTGAAGGAGTACTTTTCGGCCCATCACATCCACACCGGCGCAGAAATGTCCAGTTTTAGGTGTGTAGCCCTGCACGTTATAGCATTTGAAGTGCACATCCAAGAATTTTTTAAATGTGGTGAGGGTTTCTGCCTCCACCACACTTTCAGGCAGTAAGTCCAAGAAACGCACAAACATCTGGATGAAGAATGTTCCCTTCAAATCCCCTTTAACCATTATACTAATTACTTCAAATTTATGCCCCCTGGTTGGTGACCCCTCTACTATGGGAAATATGCCCTTTTAATCAACATTATCTAGGCACCTCCTAATTATATACACCTCAAAGCTGTCGCCCATCAGCCTCCTCTGTTCCAAGGAAAACAATCCCAGACTATCCAATCCTATCCTCATTGCAAAGTTGCTCTACTCCTGGCAACATCTACGTAAATATCCTTTGTACCTTCTCCAGCACAATCACGTCCTTCCTTCAATGCGGTGACCTGAACTGCACGCAGTACTCCAACTATGAGATAACCAGAATTTTTCCACAGTTCTAGCATAACCCACCTGCTGTTCTGCTCCTTGCCTCTGCCAATCAATGCACCCATTCCGTATGTCTTCTTAACCAAATTTCTGGCCAGCTACATTCAGGGAGGTGAGGACATGCAATCCCTGTTCCATGTGTTCCTCTATATTTCTCAATGTCCTACCAGTTGATGTGTCTTCCCTTTCCTTGTTAGCCCTCCACAAATGCACGATCTCACACGTCTCTGGATTAAATTCCATTTGCCACTGTTCTGCCCACCTTATCAGTTGATTGATATCTGTCTGTAGTCTCCAGGTTGCTTCTCCTTTTTCAACCACACTGCCTATTTTACGAACACCTGAACACGTCTGAATCATAACACCTATATTCAAGTTTAGATCATTGATAAATACCAGAAAAAGCAATGGACCTAGTACTGAAAACTGCGGAACTGCAATTGAAACATCCTTCCAGTCACAAAAACACACATCTAACATGACTCTTTGCTTCCTGCCTCTGGGCCAAAGCTGGCTCGAATTTGCCACCTCGCCCTGGATCCCATGGGCTTTTACTTTCATGACTAGTCAGCCATTTGGGACCACAGCGAAAACATTAATGCAGTCAATATTCATTTCATCATACGCACTACTTCATCGAATCACCTGATGACATTCTCCAAAAATGCAATGAAATTAGTCAAACGCGACCCTTCCTTAACAAGTTGTGCTGACTGTCCTGATTAACCAGTGTCTTTCGAAATGTAGAACATGTATAATCGTTAACTGTTGTCCTGCTTTCATGGGAAAACATCATTAATCAACTGATGATCTTCATTTGCACAACTGAAGAAATGTTTACTGACAGAGATTCCTCAATTAAATAATTTTCTTTGCTCTTCAATTTACCTCTTAAATCCTAAACCATTATAGGCAATGTGCTTTCGTGGTATGCTTCAAAATGTTCGTTGCTCATAACATGTATTTGGGGCTGGGGAAACAGTGTGATAGACTGTAAAGCAAGGCACTGGTTATTTGAAACAGCAAAGAAAATATACATTCTCGAAGAATAACATCGAAAATAAATTTGGCCACAACAGCCAGAAAGAAGATTAAATGCTGAGTCCCTTTCAGCAAATAATTCCTTTCCAAAACATGTCTCTGACCGAATCTTTACAAAACAAAATAGATGCATTTAAAGATATTAAACCCGAATTTTCGCGCACCCGAATCTTCTGAATCAGGTGACCTTAATTGTGCCTTCTCAATCCATGCACTTTGTTAAATGTGCCAATACATTATATTATCATAGAATAAGGGAATGGTTACAGCACGGAAGAAAGGCATTCGGCCCGTCGAGCCCATGCCAACTCTCAACTCGTCTGAAACCCCGGTCATTTACACGCAGCAGTGCAATGTTTTTCCTTCGGATACTTATCCAACTCGCTTTGAAAGATAAGATTGAGTCTGCCTCCACCGCGCTTTAAAGCAGTGTATGCAAGATTCTAACCACTTGCTGAGGAATGGTCTCTCCGGTTCCTATGTATAAATCCAGAGAAACATGGGATCAATTCCTGCCACACTCAACACCTTGCTAAATATAGCACCGTCATTCTATGCCCGTAGCACAAGCTCCTAAGGTGTAGTCCAGCTGTTGAGGTTAAAGCTCTAGTTATGTTGCCAACGCTATTTCTGGCACAGCGTTTCCGTAGTGTAGTGGTTATCACATTTGCATAACACGCGCAAGGTACCCGGTTCGAAAGCGGGCGGACGCATTTTGCAAACGTGTTCAGGCCCCGGGGATTTATCGGTCTTCAATCCCATCAATTTTCCTAACACAACTTCCTGCCTAATAAGGATATCCTTCAGTTCCTCCATCTCACCAGACCCACTGTCCCTTAGTACCTTCGGAAGGTTTTTGTATCTTCCTCGTGAAGACAGAACCGAAGTATTAGTTCAATTGATCTGCTATTTCTATATTCCCTATTATAATTTCACCTGAATCCGACTCAAGGGATCTACGTTTGTCTTTATTAATCTTTTCCTCTTCACATATTTATAGAAGCTTTTGCAGTCAGTTTTTATATTCCTTGCAAGCTTCCGCTCGTACTCTACTTTCCCCCTCTTAATTAAACCCGTAGTCCTTCTTTGTTGAATTTTAAATTTCTCCCATTCCTCAAGTTTGTTGCTTTTTCTAGCCAATTTATATGCCTCTTCCTTAGCTTTAACATTATCCTCAATTTCTTTTGTTTGCCATGGTTGATCCACCTTCCCAGTTTTATTTTTACTACACGCATCTCCCGACTACTGAACTCTCGGCCTTTATAGGCCTCTCGCCGAGCCCGGACTCAGGCCTCTCCATGCAACTCCCGACTGCTGAATTCGCGGCCTTAATAGGCCTCTCGCCGACCCCGGACTCACGCCTCTCCACGCACCTCGCAACTGCTGAACTCGCGGCCTTTATAGGCCTGTCACCGACCTCGGACACACGCCTCTCCAAGCACCTCCCGACTACTGAACTCGCGGCTTTTCTGGGCCTCTCGCCGACCCCGGACAAACGCCTCTCCCCGCAGCTCCCGACTACTGAACTCGTTACCTTTATTGGCCTCTCGCCGACTCCGAACTCACGCCTGTCCAAGCACCTCCCGACTGCTAAACTCACCGCCTTTATGTGCCTCTCGCCGACCCCAGACTCACGCCTCTCCATGCACCTTCCGACTGCTGAACACGCGGACTTTATATAGCGCCGTTGCCTCATTGTCGCTGGGTTAAAATCTTGGCCCCTTCTCGGTAACAGCACTCTGCGAGCACGTTCACCACATGACTGCAGCAGTTCATGAAGGCGGCTCACCACCATCTTCTCAAGGGCATTTGCAGATGCTCAGTTGAAGCTGGAATTACCAGCGATGCCCAGTTCCCATGAAATAATATTGAAACATACACTATATAATAGGTGTCTTGTTGAAAATGTTCATTTCTGATGAACCCAGGACTCTGGGGCAAGTTTTGTCAAAGTTAAATGGACCGGTCATTTTTGCCTTACACGGAAAATATAATCAGAGTTAAGAGAACCATCCCATGGTGTTCATTTTCAGATTAAACGCAGAATATTTTAAATAAAGCGAAATAATTTTACAGCGAAAAGATTTGGAAGTACATGTTACTTGTTAATTAAAATTTGTGGCATCTGACACCCTTTAAATTCTCGTCTTCCTATTTTGAATAATAAATGAGTGTTTTGAGCAGACTGCACAGCCCGTGATAACTGTGAGCTGATAAATTATATTGAGTTGTTTCTCGCTCTTAATGAATGGCGTCAGCTATAGCTCAGTGGTTACTTCACAGCACCAAATTTATAAGAAGCTTAACTCGATCTCACTGCGGCGTTTTCATTATATTTACAATCCCCTTCTTTTGCACTGAAACAAATTGTAACCTTGTTTGTAAATTAGCAGTGCGAGATTTTTATGGGCATTTTTAATGAATGACAATGCCATTCCCATCTCTATAGCAAACCGGATTTGATTAAACGTTAGAGACATGATTTTGATTCCACCGTTTTTAATGTAAGTGAAGTAATTTTATTAAATTACATGGATATCCCAAAGTAGTTAACAGATGTGTCACAACACATGAGGTCATAAGTAAGCACAAGGAATAACAGACGTGGGATTTGGCCCCACAGCTCCAGAGGAGATTGCGACTTGAACGCAGCACCTGAGCACTCTCAGATTCAGACCGGGTGATGTCCAATGTTGCTGGAGGACACGTTACCGGGATATCTTCTCCCCCGAGGTTTTCCTGTGCCTTGGCACGGTGCATGGGGAGGTTTGATCCGGCTCCGTGGTATTTTGGACGCCAGCGATGGACATACAACCCTGTGAGCTCTGATGCTGGGGAAGCATGAATACATAATGAGTTGTTGCGGGTTAGATCTGCTGTTATTAACCGAGGCCGAATTTGTGAAATATTGTATTTAGTACACATTTAATCACAGGAATATCCGCAGTCAGGAGCTGAAAAGGACGAAAAGCTGAAAAATCTCAACAAAAATTATAAGAAATATAAGCAATTGTGATAAACTCTTTCATGTGTTTACTCGTCATTTATTTGTTCGGTGCACACACAGGGAGCCCGGGTTTGGAAGGTAACCTTACAATTCAAAATCGGAAAAATAGTTGAGATCTGCTGGGGAAAGGTCGAATCAGCATTCATTAACCGATAGCGTTGGGTAGCAGAATGAACATAATCGCACTTGATTAATATGCAGAAAGTCCTGGGCTCGAAAGTGGGTGGACAAATTTTCAGCACTTAAAAATTTGTCGGAATTTCTAATTCTTACATTATGTCCTTCAGCAGGAGAAAACATTCTGCACAGAACATGCATGAGGAGAAAGTTCCAACAAAATATTTATGGCGAGGATCTTTCATCATGAGAGGTGGATATGTTAACCTTAGCTCGTTTGGAAGCAAGAGATTCTGTAACCTTGGGTTTATAACATAAAGTAAAGGGGTCATAACGATTATAGCCCATTTTTAATCGTCTCATATAACTCAATTATGTTTATGCAATGAATTGAACGAATCTTCAATCGCTGAATTATAATGATTTAAGGACATTTAATCATGGAAAAAGTATTATCCCCAACTGATTTTATAAACAATGTATTTTAGAAGACTGAATTAAAATGTTCTTCGTTCATGAGACAAAGAATCTGGGGTGAATTGTTTTGCATTTATTTCACGGAAAAATGTTTTCTAAAATAATGTTTCTGTCCATGCTCCAACCGGGAAACGCCTGCATGTGGCGAATGAGATAATCGCTACATTACGAAAATCTCTACGTAAGGCAGCATCTAGAAAAAAGAATATTCCGCAGCGTTGCCTCCATTCACAAGAGCAGATCAAAGCAACAAACAAACCTAACGATTATTCCCACTTCTCGAGCTTCACAGATACTGCCTTGCCTGCTGAGCGTTGACAGGATCTTCGGTTTTAATGAAGACTCAAATACAGGTATTCTTTCAAAATCAACTGGAGAAGAACACTCACAGATTGACCAGCGCCAGAGAGTTAGACCGAATCGCGATAGAACGTTAAATGGGGCCAAATCAACAGGCGCTTGGCTGCAATCAACTACACGTACATGCAATTTGCATTATCATGGCTCGCTCAATTGAAGCAACATGAGGCTTTTAATCTCAGTAATCGATGGGTCGAGCCGCACGTTCGGTGAGTTACTTTCCTTAAATTTATGTTGATTCTAGGGCAAACATCATTAATTAATGGATCAATTATTTTGCACAGTGAAAGTAATGCTAACTGAGAAAGTGCCGATAATTGACTAATTTGTTCTGTGCTTTGCATGTTAACTGTTGAACCATATTGCATTTTACACACTGTTCTTCAGACATCTGATTCAGAATGTTCATTGAAACATGTACATGCCACTGTGGAAACAATGAATGAGTTTTCACAGCAAGCGCCTGGTTCATGTAAAACAACAAATTTAAAATTAATACCGGAAGAACAACAGCTAAATTAAGTGTGACCCCAACATGATTTAAACAAGCAGCCTTCTGATCTGGAGTCATACACGTAACCGTTGCACCACAAGTTCCAGATTGTACAATAGTCCCAGCGGATAGGAAGGTAGCAAACGTAACACCGCTATTCAAGAACGGAGGGAGAGAGAAAACCGGGAACGACAGAACAGTTAGCCTGACATCAGTCATCGGTAAAATGCTGGAATCCCTTGGTAAGGAATTGGTATAAGGGCACTTAAAAATTCTAAAACGATTAGGCAGAGTCAACATGGTTTAATGTAAATGTCCTGGGCGGGAAAAAAAAAAATCAAATAAGACTAATGTAATGCTTCTTTTTTACCGAGGAACTAGAACAGAAAGGTCACATGTTATGTGCGGCAACACAAAGCCGTGGTTAGATCTCACTTAGAGTACTGTTTTCAGTTCTAGGCAGCACACAGGCAGCATCTGCATATTTGCCTGGAGAGTAAGCTCTCCTCCGATTGTTCATAAACAGTAACTTTAAACAAAATGTCCCCGCCTGGCATCGGAGCGGGGACTTTTTGCTTGTAAAATGAACGTGAAAAACGCTACACTACAGAAACCGTATCAAACAAAAGGATTCTGCTTAATAATTAAAGATAAAAAGTGTCAGAACTTGGATTTGTGCTCACGCCAGCAGAACAGACTGCAATTTGTAGAAATCATCTCAGACTGCGCAGCCATTCTGACGATTCATTATTATTAGTGGCCAAATGCAGGTTAATTTTTATCTTTGTGTTTGTCACTTAAGTAAATGTCGGCATTCGGCGTTTCTCTGCGTGGCGGTAGGGAAATCGTGAGACAGTCTTTGGAGCAAGGGTGTGTTTATTGTGAAAAATAAATAAATATATGAATTCCGAAATTATCCAAAAGGAAAATTACCTCATTGACACACAGCCTTTTGATCAGCAGTCAGACGCGGTACCTTTGTGCTACAAGGACTACACCGTGATTCTGTGTTGTTTGGCTATATGAAGGTTCTGCAATAAAATGGCTTGAAACCTTTGCCCGCTCCCACCGCGTGTCAGAAGTGGTGCTCAGCTGCCAGTCACAATATGTTTTTGCGTGAAACGTTTGTGTTGCTGTTACGGGAAAATATTAATTAATTCATCACCTTCAATCAAATCTTCCGTGCTTTGCATGTTAATTGTTAAACCATATGGTACTTTACTCACAGTACCAGGAATGTTGACCTACCATACCTGCCCTTTCAGCCTGTAATAGCAGTAATAGCATACTCCGCACTGGCACGTGGCACCTGACGTAATCAAAAATTGATACATTTGAGGTCGTACTTTTTAATCTCTCTCCTCGCTCCCGAAAATCTGCATGCAGGGCCTCATCTAATTGTTTTCCTGTGCCATTGGTCTCAATACTAGCAACGACCACTTCCTATTCACCCTCTCCCTCCAGAATGCCCTGCAGCCGCTAGATGACATCATGGTCCTTGGCACCGGGGCGGGGGGGGCGGCAACATACCATCCTGGAGTAATGTCTGCGGCCGCCCTGCTCCAATAACTATCGAATATATTACCACGATTGCTCGTCCACTCTACTTCCTCCGCCCTGTGCAGCTGAGCCAGCCGTGCCGCCGTGGACTTGGGTCTGGCTGCACTACACAGACGAACCATTGCCTCCAGCAGTACTCAGAATAGAATATTGGTTCCAGAGCGAGATGCACTCACGAGAATCCCAGCTGTTTCTCCTCTTCTTTCTTGCGGCAACACATTCAATCTCTGCCTGCTCACTATTAAGCTGCGGGGTGACGACCTCAAGAAACATGCTATCCTAGATTGTCTCAGGTTGGTGGGTGAATTGCAGTGACTCTCTCATTGAGACCTCTTCCACCTGCCCAGCTAAATTCCCTCAAACTAACTAGCGTCACTTGTTGGGCTTGCTACATATTTGCTAAACAAATTCTCCTGAATAAAATTGAAGTATTCTGTGCAGGCTATACATTTTACGGTTATTATATCCCAGTTAATAGTAGAGCAATTGAAATCCCCCAATATTACAACCCAATGTTTTAGCATTCGTCAGACATTTGTCAACAAATGTCTTCTTCCATCCCCCTCGGAATGTTTTGGGGGCCTATAGTACAATCCTATGAGTGTAACTGCTTATGTTTTCCTATTGTTGAACCGATTTAACCTCATTTGAAGATCCCTCTAACATATCAACCCTTCTCACAGCTGTAATTGGTTCTTTGACCAACAGTGCCAGCCCCTCCTTTTAAAGCTGAACTATATCTTCTTCGAAAGCTTGTAACCAGGAATGTTGTGATGCTGAGCATGCCCTTCTTTATGCCATGTTTTAGTAATCGCTAAGATAACTTACTTCAACGTGTCTATGTGTGCCTTCAGCTTCTCTGCCTTATTCTCCATATCGCTTGCATTTTGGAATATGGCATTATGCACAGTGAAAGTCATGTTTTGTCTATTTTCCAATCTTTTCTTGGTCTGTCTTCCGAACTCGCAAAGCACACCAATGGCTTCAATCTCTCGTTGTGGTTTCCACGTTTCTGATTTTATGCTCAGCTTTCCATGAAGACGTGGCTGGAAGGCTGTTTCCAGTGGTGTTCCGAAGAGTTCAGTACTAGGTCCATAGCTTTTTCTGACATATATCAATGAGCTAGACTTTAAAGTATGGTGTATGATGAAGACGCTTTCAGATTACGCTAAAAGCGGCTCTGTGGTTGATCATGAATAGAAAAGGCGCAGGCTGGTGGGCAGAATAGTGGAAAATGGAACTCAATTCGGAGATGTCAGAGGTAATGTGTTTGGGCAGGGCTGACAAGGTAAGGTAACACACAATCAATCAGTTAGGACACTGAGACTTATAAAGGCACAGAGAGTCCTTGGAGTGCATGCCCATAGATCCACGAAGATAGAACGAAAGGTGGATACGTAGCCATATGGAATACTCATATTTAACAGGCGACTCATCGATTATAAGAGCAGGGAGGCTTTGCTTGAACTGTGTAGAAAAGTAGTAAGGCCACAGCTCGTGCACTGCATGCTGTTCTGGTCACCACAATACAATAAGATGTGATTGTATTGAAGCTTCTGTGCAGAATTATGAGTGGGCCAGCATTCGATCGCTGAACCACCAATGCTCCGATGTATACTTAATTTCACTTTCCAAACCTATTTTGGAACAATTTTGTTTCATAAGTCAAACTGGGACACCACAAAAAACAAAAAAGCACAGTGTATCAGATGCTGCATATGGAATTGTTCATAAATGCTGGAAATACATCTGTGGCCAGAGGAACACAGGGTTAACCTCACAGGTACATGAGCTCTTGGCAGAACTAACCTTTTGTAGCATTACTTCAAAATATTATAGATCTTGTGTGAGTTTCCTTCCAAACTTTATAAGCTGCTTTAAAGTAACAAAAATAAAATACTTCCTACACCACAAAAAATACATCGTCAAAGTCGTTCGAACTCACGACATTGGTTTTATCAGAAATACTCTCTAACTAATTGAGCTAACTGTCAGTATTCAAATTTAAAATACTTTTGCATCCTAGGCTTATATTTTCGAGATGTCTTCAAATTCTGGAATTATCCATCAGCAACATGCACGAATCGCTCCGCATACAGCCTGCAGTTATCAATCATTCAATATCCTATTGGCAACTACTGTGCATATGATATTGTCTGCCGCAAAAAACATATCCAACAGATTATGACATTCGTATGAAATGAGTGCCATGCAATGACGATCTCCAGCAAGCGAGAGTCAAAGTAGCGCCATTTGAATGCAACATCACGACCATCACATAATCACCGACCAATAGCATTCCGGATGTCACAAGTTACCACAAACAAAACTGGACCATTCAGTTAAAGGTAATTATTCACAGTGGCAGTTGGTGATTTGTCGTGTTCCAAGAGGATTAGTGCCGGGACGACTGTCGTTCACAATTTATATTAATGATTTAGAGACTTTTTAAAATTTGAGCATGATGCAAAATTGGGGATGGGGATAATGAATACTGAGGAGGACTGGAAGAAATTACAGAAGGATATTACAAAACTTGCAGAATGGGCATAAAGTTGGAAAATGATGTTCAACACAGAAACATATGAGGTGTCACATTTTGGTAGAAAGAATGGGACGGCCACGTATAACTTTGAGGATGCGAGCATGGGGGGGGGGGGGGTTAGAAAAAAATAAAGATGACATTGAAAAAATATACAAATCAAGAAAAGTTGTGACATAGGTTAATTAGGCCAAAGAAAGCAAATAAATCATGAGGTTTAATTTTCGAGCGATTGAATTGATGAGTAGGGAAGGTATGCTGGGTCTCCGTTCTCTTGAAAGATGAAGGCGGCAGAGTAACCTAATTGACATCCTGAAAATTATCAACGGTTTTGATAGTGCCGAAAGGGAGCATGTTTCCACATGTTGGGAGCAGCATAAGTAGTGGCCATGAATGGAAGACTGTCAGCAAGATACCCAACAGGGAATTGAAAAGCCATTTCTTCACCCAAAGATTGGTGGGAATGTGGAACACGCTACCATAGAGAGTGTAAGGAGCAAATAATATAGATGCATTAAAGGGGAGGCGAGACACGCATAAGAGGGAGAAGTGAATAGGCGGTTATTCAGATAGAGTTAGATGAGGAAGGACTGGACGAAACTGAAGTGGCCATAAATGCCGGCATGGTCTAGTTGGAGTGAATGACCTGTTTCTCTGCCATTGATAATGAAGTAGAAAGCTGTAGACTGCAGCTACATATGAATGTAATGGTCAGGTGTGCAGAACAGTGGAAAATGCAGTTCAATCAGCATAAGTGTGACGTTTGAAATTGTGGCGGTCTAACGAGGCTTGTGAATAAATATAAAACAGTACAAAATTGAAACGTAAGGGATTACAAAGGGGCCTTAGACTGCAGGTCCACAAATACCTGAAGGTAGGAGGCCAGGTTCATAAGGTGGTTCAGAAGGCATGTAGAATTAATGCCTTTATTTGTTGAGGCATATAATGCAACAGCAAGGAAATATAAATGTATAACACACTGGTTAGTCCGCAATTGGAGTACTGTTTGTAGTTGAGGTCATCACATTTCAGGAAACAGTTGATTGCACTGAAAAGGGTGCAGAGGAGATTTCAAGAATGTCAACTGGACTGGATAACTTTGGCTATGAGTAAATAATTGGAGATACTGCGTCTCTTTTCTTTGGAACAGGAGGCTGAGGGGAGACATTAATGATGTGTACAAAATTATGATAGGCCTGGATAGAGTGGACAGGAAGGACCTGTTTTCCTGGCATAGTGGTCAACCATCAGGGGGCATAGATTTGTAATAATTGGGCGGAGGTTCAGTCAAGTTATAAGGGCAAATAGCTTCAATCAATGGATTGTGGGAGTCCGGAAGTCACTGCCTGAAAGGATGGTGAAGGCGAAACGCACAACATGTTAAAACAATACTTGT
The DNA here is from genome assembly GCF_044704955.1 of Pristiophorus japonicus. Classification (NCBI taxonomy): domain Eukaryota; kingdom Metazoa; phylum Chordata; class Chondrichthyes; family Pristiophoridae; genus Pristiophorus; species Pristiophorus japonicus. Next base: position 3,765,860 of record NC_092001.1, read on the forward strand.
ATGTGCACTTAACGTGCTGAAACATACAGGGCTACGGACTTATAGCTGGAATGTGGAATTCGGCTAGAAAGCTCTTGGTGGGCCGCCAAGATAATGTGCCGAAATGGTGTAGTTCCATGCTGTCAATTTCTATGACTCTATATCCTAAGTAATCCTAAGGAATCCAACGTAATCATGTGTAGGAGCAGGAAAGGTGTGGATAGTCTGCTGAAAGTGTCTCACCTACTGACTCCCAAACAACTATCCACCATCGACAATTCGCAAGTCTGGAGATGATGGAATACATTCCACTTACCTGGATGAGTGCAGCTCCAACAACACTGAAGATGCTCTATGATATCGAGCACAAAGCAACCTGCTTGATTGTAATCCCATCTACCAGCTCAAACATTCATTTCCAACAACGTTGCACGGCGGCTGCAGTGTGTACCATCGACAATTTGATCCGCTGCAATTCGCCAAGGCTTCTTCAACAGTATCTCCCAATCCCGCAACATTTGCCACCTAGAAGGACAAGGGCATTACAATTTACACACCATCCGAACATGAAAATATATCACTGTTCCGTCATCATCACTGGGTCAACACCTGCAAGTCCCTCCCTAACAGGACCTTCAGCACATGGACTGCAGTGGTTTTAATAGGCGGCTAACAAGCACCTTCTCAATTCGTGATGAGGAATAAATAATGGCCTGCCAGCGATGCCGAAATCCCAGGAATTAATTAATATCAATTAAACAAATAATTAATATATTTTGCAAGATTGCAGAACTTTGATCCGTTCCGTCGGTTATCAGATTGCTTGCCCATGTCTATTGCATGTTGCCACCACTGTTTAGTGTGCATGTTGTCCTGTCTGTTACGGTCACGAGGTTTACACCTCATTTTAAGTATGGATGCTGCAGACCCGTGCATGTTCTTCTACACGTCTCACTGCACCACGTTTGGTAATTGATTTAGAAGATAATAGTAGAGTGAAGGAAATGCTGGGCAATAATGTTAAATATTGTGTGCAGTACAATTCTGCTGCTGCTGACGTCCGACAGCACCTCATGGATGCACAGATTTGCGCTGTTAGATCTGTTCTGAAATGACAACATTTAGTACAGTGGTAGTGTGAGACAACACGATACAGAATGTAATCCATGTGAAGGCAGGATATGATCTCCACAAGGACTGGGTGGTGTTCACTGCTTTCCCTTACTGTCATGGACAGATGCATCTGCGACAGATGGATTGGTGAGGAGGAGGTCAAGAGGTATTTTATTTGTGGGAGAGGCAGTACAGAAGGAGCTCTGCACTGTCGGATTTGCTGTCTTTTGGATGAGATCTTAAAGCGAGGCCCGATTTACCATCCCAGTTGTACATAACAGATACCACGACCGCTATTTGCAAGAGGAGAAGGGGAGTGCACCAAATAAGCTGGGGCTAATATTTCTCTCACCACCAACATCTGGTCATTATCACATGTTGCTTTTTGTTAGCGCAAATCTGCTTTTGCATTTCAGACTGTAACCAGAAGTTAAACATATAAGGTGGCCAAGGTTAGTGGCCAAGGTTAGTTGGAAACTAGAAGATTGGGAAAGCTTTAAACGACAGCAAAGTATGACTAAGAAAGCAATAAAGAAAGGAAAGATAGATTACGAAAGTAAACTTGCGCAAAACATAAAAACAGATTTTAAAAGTTTTTACAGAAATATAAAAAGGAAAAGAGTGACTAAAATAAATGTTGGTCCTTTAGAAGATGAGAAGCGGGATTTAGTAATGGGAAATGTGGAAATGGCTGAGACCTTAAATAATTATTTTGCTTCGGTCTTCACAGTGGAAGATACAAAAACCATGCCAAACATTGCTGGTCACGGGAATCTGGGAAGGGAGGACCTTAAGACAATCACGATCACTAGGGAGGTAGTGCTGGACAGGCTAAAGGGACTCAAGGTAGACATGTCCCCTGGTCCAGATGAAATGCATCCCAGGGTATTAAAAGAGATGGCGGAAGTTATAGCAGATGCGTTGGTTATAATCTACCAAAATTCTCTGGAATCTGGGGAGGTACCCGTGGATTGGAAAGCAGCAAATGTAACGCGTCTGTTTAAAAAAGGGGGCAGACAAAAGACAGGTAACTATAGGCCGGTTAGTTCAACATCTGTAGTGGGGAAAATGCTTGAAGCAATCATTAAGGAAGAAATAGCAGGACATCTAGATAGGAATAGTGCAATCAAGCAGACACAACATGGATTCATGAAGGGGAAATCATGTTTAACTAATTTACTGGAATTCTTTGAGGATATAACGAGCATGGTGAATAGAGGTGTATTTAGATTTCCAAAAGGCATTCGATAAGGAGCCACACCAAAGGTTACTGCAGAAGATAAAGATACGCGGAGTCAGCGGAAATGTATTAGCATGGATAGAGAATTGGCTGGGTAACAGCAAGCAAAGAGTTGGGATAAATGGGTACTTTTCAGGTTGGAAATCGGTGGTCAGTCGTGTGCCACAAGGATCGGTGCTGGAACCAAAACTGTTTACAATATACATAGATGACCTGGAGGAGGGGACAGAGTGTAGTGTTACAATATTTGCAGATGACACAAAGATTACAAAGAAACATAGAAACATAGAAAATAGGTGCAGGAGTAGGCCATTCGGCCCTTATAGCCTGCACCGCCATTCAATGAGTTCATGGCTGAAAATGCAACTTCAGTACCCCATTCCTGCTTTCTCGCCATACCACTTGATCCCCCTAGTAGTAAGGAATTCATTTAATTCCTTTTTGAATAGTGGGGAAGCGGGTTGTGTCGCGGACACAGAGAAGCTGCAAAGAGATTTAGTTAGATTAAGCGAATGGGCTAAGTTTTGGCAGATGGAATACAATGTCGGAAAATGTGAGGTCATCCAACTTGGAAAAAAAACAGTAAAAGGGAATATTATTTGAATGGGGAGAAATTACAACATGCTGCGGTGCAGAGGGACCTGGGAGTCCCTGTGCATGAATCCCAAAAATTTAGTTTGCAGGTACAGCAGGTAATCAGGAAGGCGAATGGAATGTTGGCCATCATTGCAAGAGGGATGGAGTACAAAAGCAGGGAGGTCCTGCTGCAACTGTATAGGGTATTGGTGAGGCTTCACCTGGAGTACTGCGTGCAGCTTTTGTTCACCTGACTTAAGGAAGGATATACTAGCTTTGGAGGGGGTACAGAGACGATTCACTAGGCTGATTCCGGAGATGAGAGGGTTACCTTATGAGGCTAGATTGAGTAGACTGGGTCTTTACTCGTTGGAGTTCAGAAGAATGAGTGTGATCTTACAGAAACATTTAAAATAATGAAAGGGATAGACAAGATAGAGGCAGATAGGTTGTTTCCACTAATCGTGGAGACTAGAACTAGAGGTCACAGCCTCAAATTAAGGAGGAGCCAATTTAAAACCGAGTTGAGAAGGAATTTCTTCTCCCAGAGGGTTGTGAATCTGTGGAATTCTCTGCCAAGGAAGCGGTTGTGGCTAGCTCATTGAATGTATTCAAATCAGAGATAGATACATTTTTCACCAATAAGGGAATTAAGAGTTATGGGGAGCGGGCAGGTAAGTGGAGCTGAGTCCACGGCCAGATCAGCCATTATCTTCTTGAATGGCGGAGCAGGCTCGAGAGGCTAGATGGCCTAATCCTGTCCCGAATTCTGATGTTCTTATGTACTTGGTTGTGACGCACTTTTGGAAATCCTGAAATGAAAGGCACTGTGGAAATTAAAGTACTTTCTTTTACAGCATCCAAAAAAAATTCACTGCAACAAAGACGGTTTGTTCAATTGTTCAAAACATGGTGGTAATAACGCCAATGTTGCTGGCTTTAACGACGGCATGGCCATTTATTCAATATTTTTTGATTGGACTGTGGTGCTTGTATCTAAGTTGTTACTTTAGAGCAGCTTAAACAAAAAGGAACAGAACTGCCACCTGATCTGCAATACATTGAAGCATTGCTGCAAAACCTTAGATGTGCCGAGAGCCCGAGAGCAGGTAATGGATTTTTGTGCCCTAATGGGTAAGGAGTGTGAATTCCTTCTAATTCTGATGTTGTCAGGAAATTGCTGTTTCGAGTCCTACCACCATCGTTATGTCAAATTCCGTTCAACTTTATAAAACCAAATTACGTTCTCACTCTTCAGCTGAAGTTGAATTCCTCCCAAACATGGAACTACGGGGTGTTTCCGGCATTTAATGACCAATTCCATATGCACTGCGATTTTGTCACTTTTCGTATTTCATTCAGTGAAAGGCTCACTGCCGCTGATTGGTTTGCAGTGCAAAATATGGAACTGAAATAAATACAGTCGAATGTGTAAATGCTCATTCTCATCAGTAGTCTGAAATCGAATGTTGTGCCCGAATGGGTAAGGAGTCGGATTTTGAATCTGAGACTGATGTTGTCAGGAAATTGCAGGTTCGAGTCCTCCTGCCGTCGTTATGTCAAATCCCGTTCAACTTTATAAAACGTAAAAACGTTCTCATTCATCAGCTGAAGTGATTTCCTCCCAAACATTGCAGCGCCCCGATGGCTCAGCTGCACAGGGGGGAGGGAAGAGGTATAGTGGTATGTAATTAAACAATCAGGGGAGCAGACAGGCGTTTCTGCAGCAGCATACTTGACTCCAGGTGAGAATGTTACCTGCCTGGTGCCAGGGTCAAGGATGTTATTGGGCGGATGCTTCCATTGTGGGCGGAGAGGGTAAACAGAAAGAGGTCGTGGTCCGATTCGGGCAAATGACATCGCAAGAAAGAGGCATGAGATCATGCAGGCAGTATTTTGGGAGCAAGGAGGGAGATAAAAAAGCAAGACCTCAAATGTCCAATCTATATTAACGATTTGGATGAAATGACCGAGTGCAATTTATCCACATTTGCTGATGATTCAACGATGGGTGGGAAAGCAAATGGTGAGGAGGACTCAAAACATCTGCAAATGTATATAGAGAGGCTAAGTGAGAGGGCAAAAATATTGCAGATGGAGTATAAGGTGGTAAAATGTGCAGGCATCTACTTTGGCAGAAAGAATGGAAAAACAAATGATTTTATAAATGGAGAACAATTGCAAAATGCTGCAGAACGGAGGGATGTGGGTGTGCTTGTGCATGAAGCACATAAATTTAGCATGCAGCTACAGCACGTAATCAGGAAACAACTGAAATATTGACCTTTATTGCAAGGGGGATGGATTATAAAAGCAGATAAGTCCTTCTGCAAATTTACATGGTATTTGTGCGGCCACACCTATAGTACTGTGCAATGTTTTTGTCCCCATATTTAAGAAAGGATGTACTTGCATTGGAAGCAATTCAGAGAATGTTCATTAAGTTGATTCCGGAGATGCGGGGGTGGAATTATGATAGGTTAAGGAGGTTCAGCCTATAGACATTGGAGTTCAGAAAAATGGGAGATGGTTTTTTCGAAATATATGGTGGGGATCTAAAAGGTGGATGCAGTGATGTTATTTCCACTGATAGGAGAAACTAATCGAAGGGGCCATTGTCTCATAGTAAAGAGCCGTAAACTTAAAACTGAGTTCAGAAGAATTACTTCACTCAGATTGTTGTAAGTCTGTGAAATTCTCTGAACCAGAGAACTGTGGAGGCTGTGTCATTGAATGTGTTTAAGGCAGAGATAGACAGATTTTTAAGTGAAAAGGATATAAAGGATAATGGGGAGCTGGCAGGTAAGTGAAGGTGAATCTATGATCAGATCAGCCATGATTTTATAAAATAGCGGAGCAGGCTTGAGAGGCCAATAGGCCTACTTCTGCTCCTATTTCTTGTTTTCTAATATTATTGCATGTGATTAAAGCAATTGTGGTTACCTGTGTACTTAATTGGCTAACTAATATTCGGTAGTGATTAGTAGTCAATGTTTGATATTCTAACTGGAGAATAATGCAATAAGATCCCTCAGGGGTCAGTCTCCGGAATATTACATTTCTTTTTATATATAAATGACCTGGACTTTTGCATAGTTATTACAGTTTCGAAATTTGCTGATGATACAGAAATTGGCGAAGAACTAAATAATGAGCAGTTAAAAATAGGGTTTAGAAGGGCATAGGGAGACTGGTCAAATGGGGAAAAACAGTGCACATGCTTTTTAAAGCGAGTGATTATGCACTGATGCAGTTTGGGAGAAAAACATATGGAACATTTGAAAGTTGCAGGACAATTTGATCAGTTGGATAATAATGTGTATAGGATGCTTGGCTTTTTAAATTTGATTTAAATAAACAAGGAAGCCATTCTAAACATTTACAAATTAATGCTTTGGCATTACACGGAATATGGTTTACCATTCCTGGTACCGCATATTAGGAACGAGATCATCGGATGAAAGGTGGGGAACTTTGACAATCTGTTAATGTTCTGCTTTGAGAAGCGAAAATTAACGGAATAATAGAGGCATTCTAAATAGAGATGGGATTGGTTAGGTTACCAGAAGTATTAGATTTAAAATAAGTGACTAAAGAACAAGAGGAGAAGGAGGAGACATTTCTTCTCACAGAGAGGTTGTTAACATGGTGAACTCGCTGCCTGACAGGAAGGTGGAATCAGATTCCATCCGAAATTTGAAAAGTCAATTGGAAATGTACTTGAAGAGGAGACATTTGCAGGGAGTTGTTGCTAAGCTGGTTTGTGCTACTTATTTAAAAGAACCAGCAGAGGCACGACGTGCCGAATAGTCCCATTCTGTGCTGTGAGATTCTATGATTCTGCGTTTTAATGTTTCACGTTGACTGGAAAATGCAAAGGAAGAATTGTTTTATATTTGGCACCGTCCATTTTTGTATTGAAACCAAAGCTGTGAGTAACTGCGTTGGCCGAGGGGTTAAGACGCTAAACTTAAAATCTAATGGTATTTCCTTTGGCTGGTTCGATACCAGCTCACGGCGAATTTACAGCAATGTTTTATTTCCTTTAATCGGCTCCCTGTGGATATCACTGAAACCGAAACTTAACACAATTTCCATCACTGCCTTTTGTTACACTGATTGACGCAAAGCTTTTGTTCCAATTGAAATTACTAATAATTTATATGCAATAATTAGATATTTTGGGTTTGTTGGAAATTCTTTGCAAAGATCTGGGAGAAATATACAGAGAAACCATCATGCAAAAAATACATTTTATTAATTAACCTACAATGTTTGGAAAGAAAAAAATCATATTCAGCTAATGATTGGACATGAGGTTTGATTTTATGAAGCTGAACAAGAGTTCAGAAGTATATAAAGCCACCAGGGTAAGACTCGAACCTCCAATCGCCTGATAACATTTTGATTTACACAAAAGTCAGGCGCTTTATAATTTAAGGGACATGGCCGCTGCTATTAACATTCGAATAATAACGATAATAATGGATTAAAGACCGAGATTATATTTATTTAATTTCCATTATTTGCATTCCAACAACGGCAATAAACCATTCACAGCTTGAAATACGAGAAGTTCAGAAGACGATCCCCATTCCCAGCTTTTCCTCGCGTCCTCCCTTCCAGCTTTTCTGCTGCCTTCAGGAAATCTCTTTGCTTCTTGACCTCATCCAAGAGCTCCTTATTCAAATGAATTGAACCACAGATGAGGCTCTTAATCTACACCGCTGACAGCATTTCACCAACTCATTCCCTCCTCGGTGTCAAACATTTGTTACTGTGCTGTGTCCTTGAGGAGTGTCCCCCATCAGAAAAAATCGTCTGTCACCGCCACCTCCTCCACCCATCTGCTGCTGCAACCCTGACCATGCCGTCATTATGATAGACTTGACTACTTCAACGCGCTTCTTACTGGCCTCCCATGATGTAACCTACATAAGCTTGAGGTCATCCAAAACTCTCTGCTCATATGCTAACGCGCATCAATTCCGTTCACCCATCACCCCTATGCTATCTGACCAATGGTGGCTCGCGGTGAAGCAACGCCTCCAGTTCAAAAATCTTATGGTTGCTTTCAAATCCCCTCATGGCCTCGCCCCGACATTAATGTCCTCCAGCCACAAAATCCCCAGAGATATCTGCACTCTTCTAATTCTGCCATCTTGAGCATCCCTGATTATAATCGTTCAACCATCGCTGGACATGCCTTCGGCTGCCTGGGCCCTGAACTCTGGAATTACTCGCTAAACTTCTCCACCTCTCTACTCTACTTTAGGATGCTTTGAAACAAAGAACTGTGTCAAAGCATTTGGTCATCTATCCTCATTTCTCCTGATGTGGCTCGGTGTCAAAGTATCTTCTTATACCATAAAAATATAAAAAAAACATAAAAAATAGGAGAAGGGATAGTTCATTTGTCCACTCGAGCCCGCTCCATCATTAAATACGATTATGGAAAGATCTCGACTTCACTGTCCGCAGCACATAACCGTTATCACTTAAAAATATGTTTATCTCCGCCTTAAATATATTCAATGATCCAGCTCTCTCGGATAAAGAATTCCATAGACATATAACACTCTTAGATAAGTAATTTCTCATCTGAGCTTTAAGTGGGCGGCCCCTAATTCTGTGAAAATGTCATCAAGTTTTAGTTTCCAACATGAGTGGAAATATCCTCTCTGCACCCAACTTTTCGAGCCCCCTCATGATCTTACATGTTGCAATCTGATCACCTCTCTTTCTTCTGAACTCCAATGAGGATAGGTCCAACCTACTCAACCTACCTTCATAAGTAAACGCCCTCATCAACGAATTCAAACGGGTGAACTTTCTCTGACCAGCCTCCAATGCAGAACTCCAGTTGTAGCCTCACCAATACCCTGAAATTTTTCTAAATTCAATCATAATTTGCTTTTCTATTATTTCTGCAAAAGTGGATAACCTCACACTATCCCACTGATTCGCCTTTGCCAAATGTTTGCCCACTGAATTAGCCAGACTATATTCCTTTGCAGATTTTTTGTGACCTCAACGCAATTTGCTTTCCCACTCATCTTTGTAACATCAGCAAACTTGGCGACATTTCACTCGGTCCCTTCATCCAAGTCATCAATATAGATGGTAAATTGTGTAGGACCCAGTACTCAGACACTGCGGCACTCCATTTGTCACGGTTTAACAACCGGAAAATGAACAGTGTATTCCGAAAATATGTTTTCTGTTATTTAACAAATCCTCTATCCATGCTAATGCATTAGCCCCGTGAGCTTCCACCTTGTGCAGTAATCTCTTATGTGGCACCTTATCGAATTCATTCTCGAAATCCAAATACATTGCATCCACTGGTACCCCCTTATAGACCCTGCTCGTTGCATCCTCAAAGATCTCCAGCAAATTTGTCAAGGATGTTTCCCTTCCATAAAATGATGCTGACTCTGCTTCATTGAATCACGCGTTTCTAAATGTCTCGCTAGGTGGGAAGAGGCGGGGCAAGCTGAGAAAAATAGAGATAAGACAGGGAGACATCAGTTCCATGGCACAGGAACAGGCTAAACAATGGCTCTACTTTGCTGTTTCGGGTTGGGATCTATGAGGTTGGCGGCCGTGTCGGAAGATCCCCAAAGGACATGAGATCAGTGACAGTCTTAGAAACGATGGTCTGATTTTCGCTACTGGGTCATGGTCCAGGGGGACTAGAACGAGGTGACAGATTAATGGTAACTATTAATGATTAAACACCATGATTGCTATTATTTCTGTTTCATTCATTAATTCAGAATTTGGAGCAGGAATGTGCCGTTCGGCCCCTCGAGCATGCTCCGCCACTCAATAAGATCATGGTTGATCTTCTACCTCAAATATGTTAAGGAGTGATTGAGCCACAGCGAACAGGAAACAGCTACTTGTGGATAAATTAGTGTCGGAACAGTGGTAGGCATTCAAGGAGGAGATCCGAAAGGCTCAGGCCAACGGCGAGTGCTTAAAGAACAAGTGTGTGATAATAATTCTCAAGCCCCCTGGAAGTCTAGGCACTTACAGAGCAGGTGAAAGAAAATAAATTACGCTTACAGCTAAATACGACAGAATATTTAGGGGAACATAGAAAGTTAAGAGATATTTGGAATGCTAAGAGAAAGCGTACAAAATTTTCGGCAAATATAATTAAGGCAAACACGAAGATGTCCTATCAATACATTAATTTCAGAGGGTGACTAAAGAAATGGTAGGGTATATTAGAGATCATGTGGGTACTATTCGTGTTGAGGTGAAAGCTGTTGGGAATGTTCTTAATGGAAGCTTTACGACAATATTCACAAAGGAAAGGAGCAATCCAGATACTGCTATCGAGGAGGGGTTTGATATTCTGGATGAAATAAATATAATGCGAGAGGAAGTATTAAGGGTGTTACCAGTTTTCAAAGTCGATAATTCCCCAGTCCCCGGAGAAATGCATCCCAGGCTGTTGAGCGAAGTAAAATAGGAAACAGCAGAGGCCTTAACCATCATTTTCCAGTTCTCTTTGGATTTTAGCATGCTGCCGAAAGATTGGAGGAATGCTAAAGTGGTACCCTTGTTTAAGAATTATAAAAGGGATAGGCCGAAGAATTACAGGCAAGTCAGCCTAAACTCAGTGGTGTGGAAATTATTGTAAATGATTCTGAAAGACAATTTGGAAAAATGTCTACATTTGGAAAGACAAGCATTAATGAGGGACAGTCAGCAAGCATTTTTAAGGGAAGATAATGTAGGACTAACACGATTGAATTTTTTGAGGAGTTAACCAAGAGGGTCGATGAAGGTAGTGCATACGATGTAGTTTATATAGAATTTAGCAAATATTTTTATAAGATCCCACATGGTAGACGAGTCACGAAGGTTAAATCCCATGAGATCCAGGGCAAAGTGGCAAGTTGGATCCAAAATTGGCTTGGAGGTAGGAAACAAATGGTAATGGATAATGAATGATTTTGTGACTGGGAAATTGTTTCAGTGGGGATCTGCATGGATCAGCACTGGGTCACTTGCTTCTTTTGGTATATATCAAAGATTTAGATTTGAATATCGGGAGTATGATTGAGAAATTTGCAGACGACGCTAATATTTGCTGTGTTATTGATAATGAAGACCAAAGTCATGGTCTCGAGGAGGATGCTAATCTCCTGGTCAGGTGGGCAGAGCTGTGACAAATGGAATTTAATTCAGAGAAGAATGTTATTGGGGGGCTAACATGGAAATGTATACACGTTAAGTGGTCAGCGACTTAATAGTGTAGATGAACAAAGGGATCTCGGAGTGCTTGTCCACAGATCCCTGAAATTTGCAGACTAGGTGAAAAAGATGGTTAAGACTTCATGGCAACAGAGTGGAGTTTTTGTGTAGAAAGAACGCGGCTGATGGCATTCGGCCCACAGACGCCAAGACAGAGGCTATCAGAAATGCGCCCAAGCCACAGTACGTCACGGAGCTGCGGTCGTTTCTGGGACTCCTCAACTAATTTGGTAACTTCAGACCGGTGTTGAGAACCCTTTTCGAGCCCCAACATGTGTTATTGCGTAAAGATGAGAATTGGTGTGTGGGAAAAAGCAAGTAATTGCTTTTGTGAAAGCCAGAAGCATTTTATGCTCCAACAAGCTGCTATTGCATAACCTGTGTAAAAGACTTGTGCTAGCATGTGATGCGTCGTCGTACGGAGTCCGGTGTGTATTACAACAGGCCTTCCCAACATAGGGATCATTCTTCCTGCATCTAAACTGTCTAAACCCGTTAGAATTTTAAACGTTGCTATGAGTTCCCCTCTCATTCTTCTGAACTCCAGTGAATACAAGCCCAGTTGATCCAGTCTTTCTTGATATGTCAGTCCCGCCATCCCGGGAATCAGTCTGGTGAACCGTCGCTGCACTCCTTCAATAGCAAGAATGTCCTTCCTCACGTTAGGAGACCAAAACTGTACAAAATACTCCAGGTGTGGCCTCACCAAGGCCCTGTACAGCTGCAGCAACATCTCCCTGCCCCTGTACAAAAATTCCCTCGCTATGAAGGATAACATGCCATTTGATTTCTTAACTGCCTCCTGCACCTGCATGCCAACCTTCAATGACTGATGTACCATGACACCCAGGTCTCGTTGCACCTCCCGCTTTCCTAATATCTCACCATTCAGATAATAGTCTGTCTTTCTGTTTTCACCACCAAAATGGATAAACTCACATTTATCCACATTATACTTCACCTGCCATGCATTTGCCCACTCACCTAAACTATCCAAGTCACTCTGCAGCCTCATAGCATCCTCCTCGCAGTTCACACTGCCACCCAACTTAGTATCATCCGCAAATTTGGAGATATTACATTTAATCCCCTCTTCTAAATCATTAATGTACAATGTACAATGTAAACAGCTGGGGCCCCAGCACAAACCTTGCGGTACCCCACGAGTCATGCCTGCCATTCTGAAAGGTAGCATTTACTCCTACTCTTTCCTTCCTGTCTGACAACCAGTTCTCAATCCATATCAGCACACTACCCCCAATCCCATGCTTTAACTTTGTACATTAATCTGTTGTGTGGGACCTTGTCGAAAGCCTTCTGAAAGTCCAAATATACCACATCAACTGGTTCTCCGTTGTCCACTCTACTGGAAACATCCTCAAAAAATTCTAGAAGATTTGTAATGATGAAAGTGATAGCCAGATTCCACATGTGGTAGCCCGGTATCGATAGTGACTTAGATTACTGTGTACGGCATTGCCGCGTGTGTGTTCGGTTGAGCAACGCGCCGAGAGAGGGACCACTAAGTTTGTGGTCCTCGCCCTCCAGACCACGGTCGAGAATCTATGTTGGCTATGCATGCCCTCTTCTCGCTCAAATGTTCCTGGTGGTGGTGGATGCTTTTCAAAATCGATTGAATCTGAAATTATCATATATCTCTCATTACTCTATATACCTTTATCATACCATGCTATACATGACAGTAACAGGATATGAACTGTAACAATATGCATACCTTACCACCAGTGGTGCACTTGCAGGAGACACTCAATACCTGTTCCACTGAGGTATATAAAGGGAGGTCTTAGGCAAGTGCAGCTCCGGAGAGCTGGAATTAAAGGTGCAGGTCCTGTGTAACCTTGACTTCAGCGTGTGTCTCATGTAAGTTAGTACATTAGAGTCAGGCTATAACAGTGGCGACGAGTTACGGGATCACAGAATACACAGATTGGCTACCAAAACAACTCAGATGAGAAATACAATGCTGGAAATTATTGGGGTGACCTTATAGAAAGGTTCCAGCAATGCTTTGTGACCAAAGACTGGCTGGGCGATGATAATGCAGACCAGAGAAGAGCCCGTCTCTTCACCAGCTGTGGCTCGAAACATATGCTTCAATGAAATACCTGCTGGCACCCGAGAAACCAACAAGCCAATCGGTTGAGGAGTTGAGAAAACTGGTGAGAGACCAACTGAAGCCAGTTAGCAGCCTACTCATGGCCAGATACAGGTTCTACAAATACAGAAGCTGTGTGTCCAAATCATACCCGACTTCATGGCGGAACTTCGGATGCTGGCTAGTTCATGGGAGTTCCCCGAAAAATTAAGGAGAGAAGTACTGAGAGACATTTTATTGACGGAATAGGCCACGCAGGCATATTCTTAGGTTTATAGAGATTAAGAACTTGAATCTCGAGGCAGCAGCATTGGTCGCACATACGTTCTTGGCAGGCGAAGAAGAAACGAGGCTGATCTATACTTCGGGTACGAAAAACAACGATGCATCCGAACAAGGGTTTCACAATGTGAAACAAACCGCTACCCCCACACACTGGCAAATGCACAAAAGCAGGCCTTCAACAGCAGACAGTGGCGCCAGAAGCCATCAATATCAAGGGCCACATGAACACCGATCACACCTCAACAAGCCACAATGCGAGCAATCAACAACAGATTGATATATGCTCATGGGAGATCAGCCAGACGCTTTGGAAACAATGGAAATGGTGTGACATAAGAAACTAAAAATTAGGACCAGGAATAGGCCATCTAGCCTCTCGAGCCTGCTCCGCCATTCAAAAAGATCATGGCTGATCTGGCCGTAGATTCAGCTCCACTTACTCGCCCGCTCCCCGTAACTCTTAATTCCCTTATTGTTTAAAAATCTATCTATCTGTGATTTGAATACATTCAATGAGCTAGCCTCAACTACTTCTTGGGCAGCAAATTCCACAATTCACAACCCGCTGGGAGAAGAAATTCCTTCTCTGTTCGGTTTCAAATTGGTTCACTCATATTTTAAGGCTGTGCCCCCTAATTCTAGTCTCCCCGACCAGTGGAAACACCCTCTCTGCCTTTAGCTTGTCTATCCCTTTCATTATTTTAAATGTTTTTATAAGATAACCCCTCATCCTTCTGAACTACAACGAGTAAAGTCCCAGTCTAACCAATCTATAATCATAAGGTAACCACCTCATCTCCGGAATCAGCCTAGTGAATCGTCTCTGTACCCACTCCAAAGCTAGTATATTCTTCCTTAGTAAGGTGACCAAAACTGCACACAGTACTCCAGGTGCGGCCTCACCAATACGCTACACAGTTACAGCAGGACCTCCCTGCTTTTATAGTTAATCCCTCTCGCAAAGAAGACAAACATTCCATTCGCCTTCCTGATTACCAGCTGCAACTGCAAACAAACTTTTTGGGATTTATGCACAAGGCCAGGTCCCTCTGCACCGCATCATGTTGTGATTTCTCCCCATTCAAATAATATATCATTTACTGTGTTTTTTTCCAAGTTGGATGACTTCACATTTTCCGACATTGTATTCCAACTGCCAAACCTTGGTCCTTTCGCTTAACCTATCTAAATCTCTTTGCAGCCTCTCTGTGTCCTCTACACAACCCGCTTTCCCACTAATCTTTGTGTCATCTGCAAATTTTGTTCCACTACACACTATCCCCTCTTCCAGGTCATCTATGTATATTGTACACAGTTGTGATCGCAGCACCGATCCCGATAGCGCACCACTAACCACCGATTTCCAACCGGAAAAGGAAAATTTATCTCGAATCTCTGCTTTCTGTTAGCTAGCCAATTTTTTATCCATGCGAATACATTTCCTCTGACTCCGCGTAACTTAGCTTCTGCAGTAACCTTTTGTGTGGCACCTTATCGAATGCCTTTTGGAAATCTAATTACACCACATCCATCGGTATACCTCTATCCACCATGCTCGTTATTTCCTCAAGTATTCCATTAATTAGTTAAACATGATTTTCCCTTTAAGAATCCATGTTGCGTCTGCTTGATTGCACTTTTCCAATATAGATGCCCCGCCATTTCTTCCTTAATGATAGCTTCTAGCATTTTCCCCACGATAGATGTTAAACTGACCGGCCTATTTCCCTGCCTTTTGTCTGCCCCATTTTTTTAAAAATAGGCGTTACATTAGCTTCTTTCCAATCCGCTATTACCTCCCCAGCGTCCAGAGAATTTTGCAGATTATAACGAATGATATAACTTCTGCCATCTCTTTTAACACCCGAGGATGCATTTCATCTGGACCAGGGGACTTGTCAACAACGAGTCACATTAGCCTGTCCAGCACTATCCCCCTAGTGATCGTAATTATCTCAAAGTCCTACCTTCCCACATTCCCGGGACCAGCAATTTTTGGCATGGTTTTGGTGTCTTCCACTGTGAAGACCGAAGCAAAATAATTGTTTAAGGTCTCAGCCATTTCCACATTTCCCATTATTAAATCCCTCTTCTTATCTTCTAAGGGACCAAACTTTACTTTAATCAATCTTTTCCGTTTTATATATTGGTAAAAGTTTTTACTATCTGTTTTTATGTTTTGCGCAAGTTTACTTTCGTAATTCATCTTTCCTTTCTTTATTGCATTCTTAGTCATTCTTTGCTGTCGTTTACAATGTTCCCAATCTGCTAGATTCCCACGAACCTTGGCCACCTGAACCGCATTCGTTTTTAATTTGATGCAGTCATTTACTTCCTTGGTTATGAACGGCTGGTTATCCCTTCTCTTACCGCCCTTCTTTTTCACTGGAATATATTTTGTTGAGCACTATGAAAGAACTCCTTAAAAGTCCTCCACTGTTCTTCATTTGTGCCACCGTTTGCTCTGTGTTTCCAGTCTAATTTAGCCAACTCTGCCCTCATCCCACTGTAGCCCCTTTTTTAAGCAGAGTACGCTCGTTTGGACACTACTTCCTCACCCTCAATCTGTATTACAAATTCAACCATACTGTGATCACTCATTCCGAGAGGATCTTTTACTCGGAGATCGTTTATTATTCCTTTCTAATTACACAGGATCAGATCTAAGATAGCTTGCTCCCTTGTAGGTTCTGTAACATACTGTTCTAAGAAACAATCCCGTATACATTCTATGAATTCCTCCTCAAGCCTACCCCGTGCGATTTCATTTGACCAATCGATATGTAGATCAAATTCCCCATGATTCCTTTTTCACATGCCTCTATTATTCCGTTTATTATTGCCCGCCCCACCATGATGTTATTATTTGGGGGCGGATAAACTACGCCCTCCAGTGACTTTTTCCCCTTACTATCTCTGATCTCCACACAATGATTCAACATTTTGTTCGTTAGAGCCAATATCGTCTCTCTCAAATACCCTGATATCATTCTTTATTAACAGATTACCTAACCTACTTTCCCTTCTTGTCTATCTTTCCGAATTGTCAGATACCCCTGTATGTTTAATTTCCTGTCTTAGCCACGCTGCAACCACGTTTCTGTAATGGCCACCAAATCATACCCATTTGTAATGATTTGTGCCGTCAACTCATTTACTTTATTTCGAATGCTGCGTACATTTAGGTAGAGTATTTTAATACTATTTTTTAAAACATGATTTTTAGTTTTGACCCCTCCTGCAGCCCCTTTATATTCATACATATTGTCCCATCCTATCACCTTGTGGTTTACAGTTACCCCAGTGCTACTCTGCTCTGTTGCCACCTGCCTTTTGCATTCTTTCTTGGGGTCCTGTTCATCTGAGCTCTCACCCATTCTAAATAGCTCAGAGCCCTCTCCTTGGTTATGAATACTCCTTGCATTGAGGCACTGAGCTTTCATACTTGTATGTTATTACACTTTGACCATTTAGAATTTGGCTGTACAGTGGCCCTTTTTATTTTTTGCCTGGGGTTTCTCTGTGCTCCACTTTTCCTCATCTACTTTCTGTCATTTGCTTTTGTCTCCATTTTGTTTCCCTCTGTCTCACTGCATTGGTTCCCATCCCCTGCCATATTGTTTATCTCCCCCCAACAGCACGATCAAATATTCCCCTAGGACATTGGTTCCGGTCCTGCCCCGGTGTAGACCGTGACGTTTGTACTGGTCCACCTTCCCCAGAACCGGTTCCAATGCCCCTGGAATTTGAATCCCTCCTGCTGCTCCACTGCTCAAGCCACATATTCATCTGAGCTATCCTGCGATTCCTACTCTGACTCGCATTGGCACCGTAGCATTCCCGAGATTACTACTTCTGATGTCCTAAGTTTTAATTTAGCTCCTAGCATTTTAAAATCGTTTCGTAGGACCTCGTCCTTTTTTTTACCTATATCTTTGGTACCAATATGCACCACGACAACTGGCTGATCACCCTCCCTTTTCAGAATGCCCTGCATCAGCTCCGAGACATCCTTGGTCCTTGCACCAGGGAGGCAACATACCATCGTGGAGTCTCGGTTGCGGTCGCAGAAACGCCTATCTATTCCCCTTACAATTGAAGCCCCTATCACTATCGCTCTCCCACTCGTTTTCCTGCACTCCTGTGCAGCAGAGCCAGCCACAGTGCCATGAACTTGGCTGCTGCTGCCCTCTCCTGATGAGACATCCCTCTCAACAGTACTCAAAGCGGTGTATCTGTTTTCCAGGGGGATGACCGCAGGGGACCCCTTACGACCTACCTTGCACTGCTCTTCCTGCTGGTCTTCCATTCCCTAACTGGCTGTGGACCCTTCCCCTGCGGTAAGACCAACTCGCTGCACGTGCTTCTCATGTCATTCTCAGCATCGTGGATGCACCAGATATGGGGGAAGGCACTCAACCAGGGTTTGTCGATTTCAGCATGCCGTTTGCAGAAACTGCAACTGCACAGGGCATCTGTCTCGCATGTGCAGAAAAACAGCAGCTCGGCTGGTATACGAATCGGAAGGGTCGTAAAACGGACAAGAAGACGGTTGGAACAGTGCACGGGACGCCGACGTACAGCGGGTTAACACAATCAATGTCCAATGTTCTCACACCAAGAGGCCTCCAATTATGATCAGGGTTCCACTCAACGGGATACCCGTCAACATGGAACTAGACACGGTGGCCAGTTAATCCCTCATGAGCGTTCAGATATTTGAATATCTTGGCCGCATAAAAGCAACAGACCAAAACTCACAAATGTCGACACAAAAATAAGGTCCTATACTAAAGATATCGTCCCAGTCCTTGGCAACGCTATGCTCTCAGTCACACATAAAGGGATGGTGAACGACTTTCCCTGTGGATTGTCCCCGGGGATCTCCCAGCCCAATTGGGGAGAAGTTGGATCGCAGAACTTAATTGGAAATTGGATGATATTCACGCCATGTCGTCAAAGGAACCGACCTCCTGCTCAACACTTCTAAGCCTTTTTGAACATCTCTTTCAGCTAGTTGTGGGCACCTTCAAAGCGGCTAAAGTTAGAATCTACTTAACACAGAATGCCAGACCAGTCCATCACAAGGCTAGAGCTGTGCCTTATGTGATGTGGGAAAAGATTGAAAACGAACTGGACCGGCTTCTGCGGAAAGGCATAGTTTCTCCCGTGGAATTCAGTGACTGGGCAAGCCTCATCGTCCCCGTCATAAAGCCTGATGGATACATGCAAATCTGTGGGGATTACAAGTCTACCATAAGCAGATTCACCCGACAGGACCAATACCCGCTGCCCAGAGCGGAGGGCATATTTGCCACATTGGCTGGAGTTAAACCTTTCTCAGAACTTGACCTCACATCTGCGTATATGACGCAAGAACTGACCAAAGAGTCTCAGCTGTAAACCACCATAAACACACTTCGAGGCCTTTGTATGTACAATCGATGCCCATTTGGCATTAGGTCGGCCGCTGCTATATTCCAGCGCAACATGGAGACTCTGCTCAAGTCCATCCCGGGGACGGTTGTGTTTCAAGATGATATACTCATCCCGGGCAGGAACTCCAGCTCTCATCTTCGCAATCTTGAGAAGTACGAAGTCGATTGGATCGGGTAGACCTCAGAGTTAAGAGGTCCAAATGTTTGGTTCTCGCGCCCGAGGTAGAATTTTTTGGGCAGAAGAATTGCCGCTGATGGAACCCGCCAAACGGAATCCAAAACCAAATCGATTCGCCTGGCGCCCATGCCCCGGAATGTCTTGGAACTGTGCGCCTTTAACGGGCTACTCAATTACTTTGGTGACTTTATGCAGAACTTGAGCACGCTGCTGGAGCCTCTCCACGTGCTACTCAGAAAGGGGTGAGATTGGTTTTGGGGGGACGCCCAAGAATGCGCCTTCAATAAGGTTCGCCACCTTCAATGTTCCAAGAGTTTTTTTTAGCCTTTTTAGACCAAGGAAAACTGTTAGTCCTTACGTGCGATGCACCACGTACGGGGTCAGGTGTGTTTTACAGCGCGCAGCACGTCAATGATGCGGGTAAATTGCAGCTCGTAGCTTATGCCTCCAGGTCACTTTCGCGGGCAGAGTGCGTGGATGGTATGGTTGAAAAGGAGGCGCTCGCGTGCGTGTACAATGTCAAAAAGTTGCAACATTATCATTTCGGGGCCAGGTTTGCGTTAGAAACCGACCACAAACTCTTCATGTCCCGACTATCCGAGTGCAAGGCAATCAATACCAACGCCTCGGCGCGCATGCAGCGGTTTGCAATCATGCTGGAAGCTTACAACTACAGGATAAGGCACAGACCAGGCACAAACAAATTTGCTGACGTGCTTAGCAGGCTACCCGTGACGACCACAGAAGGTTCCGATGAACAGGACTGTGAGATGCCTTTGAATCCGCAAGTTCGCCCATGACGGCTCGACAAATCAGATCCTGGTAGCCCACGTTATCTCGAGTTAAAAGATGCATTTTAACCGCTTACTGGGCTGAGGCTCTCAATGCCTGCCCCGAGTAGTCAAACTCTTCCATAGGCGCATGATTGAACTCTCACCACAGGCAGACTGCCTGATGTGGGGCAGCCGAGTAGTTATGCCCTTACGAGGCAGGGATGCATTTGTCCGGGAACTCCATCGTGAACCCCCGGGGATCGTCCTTATGAAGGCCAAAGCCAGATCTCGTGTCTGGTCGAAAAGTGCTCCAAATCTGTGTCAATGCACCATTTGTGCCCAACTCAGTAATGCCCCAAGCGAGACCCGCCTAAGCCCCTGGCCCTGGCCCACCAAACCATGGTCGCGGGTGCATGTCGACTATGCGGGCCCATTCATGGGCAAAATGTTCCTCGTAGTCGTTGATGCATTTTCAAAATGGATGGAGTGCACCATTTTAAACTCGAGCTCCACCTCCACCACTGTAGAGAGCCTTAGAAGCCTGTTTGCAACGCACGGCATTCCTGACATTTTGGTCAGTGATAATGGTCCGTGCTTCTCCAGCACAGAATTTCACGATTTTAGAGTTGACCACGGTATAAAACATGTAAAACGCCACCTTTCAAGCCGGCCTCCAGTGGCCAGGTGGAGCGATCAGTGCAGATCATTAAACAAGGCATGCTCAGAATCCAAGGTCCCACGCTGTAGAGCCACCTGTCGTGACTGCTGCTCGCATGCAGATCTCGTCTGCATTCGTTGACTGAGGTTCCCCTCGCGCAACTATTGATGAAACGAACCTTAAAGACCAGGCTCTCGTTAATCCTCCCAGACATGCATGAAACTTTTGAGGCTAAGCGTTCAAAGCTAACTGATACCATGACCGAAATTTGAGCGGGAGGTTGAATGAGATAGCCGTGAAAGTGTTTCTGCT
This sequence comes from Pristiophorus japonicus, assembly GCF_044704955.1. Classification (NCBI taxonomy): domain Eukaryota; kingdom Metazoa; phylum Chordata; class Chondrichthyes; family Pristiophoridae; genus Pristiophorus; species Pristiophorus japonicus. Next base: position 3,786,799 of record NC_092001.1, read on the forward strand.
AAACTATGGCCAGGGTCCCAAATGGCTTGCATGGACAGTAACAGACAAAGAGAGAAAAAGGCTACTGGTTGGACAAATGGACAATGGCCAAACCTGCAGGAGGCAAGTAGACCAAGTAAAAGGTAGATTCATTGATATCACTGAAGAAGCAGATGCACACTACAATGTGGAACTCAAATCATACCTGGTGTACAGGCAGGTGGAACAACCTGCAGAAACGCCAGTCTCAACAGACAGCCAAGGTGAGATACCAGCAATCATACCAAACGAAACAGACAGCCCAGGCGAGATATCAGCAATCACACCGAAAGAAAAACTGGCAACAAGGCAAACAACTGAACCACAACTAAGATGCTGCAAGCGACAGCGCAGTCCACCTGAGAGACTGTATCTATAAAGGCAATATGACCTTGGGTCAGGGTGATGTCATGTATCTCACATTGCAACTGGATATGACTTGTATAAACATACCTTACCACCAGGGGTGCACTTTCAGGATACACTCCATACCTGTCTCACTGAGGTATATAAAGGGATGTCCCAGGAAAGTGCATCACTGGAGAGCTGGAATTAAAGGTGCAGGTCCTGCGTGACCTTGACTTCAGCATGTGCATCGTGTAAGTCGGTACATTATAGTCAGGATTTAACAGCAATAATGTCGCGAAGCACCACCACCGCCACCATTAAAAGCCTGCGGGCCATGTTTGCCACCCACGGCCTGCCTCGCATACTGGTCAGTGACAACGAGCCATGTTTCACCATTGCCAAATTTAAATAATTCGTGACCCACAATGGGATCAAACATGTCACTCGGCCCCATTTAAACCAGCCTCCAATGGGCAGGCAGAGCGTGCAGTACAACAATCAAACAGAGCGTTCAACGAGTCACAGAAGGCTCACCCCAAACCCGCCTGTCCCGAGCACTGCTCAGCGACCGCAAGAGACCGCGCTCTCTGACAGGGATGCCTCCGGCTGAGCTACTCATGAAAAGGACTCTTAAAACCAGACTCTCGCTGGTTCACCCAACCGATGTGATCAGGTGGAGAGCAGGCGGCAGCAACAAAATGTAAACTATGATCGCGCCACTGTATCGCGGGAAATTAATCTGAATGACACTGTGCATGTGCTAAACTATGGACATGGTCCCAAGTGGATCCCGACCACTGTGTTAGCTAAAGAAGAGAGTAGGTTGTTTGTAGTCAATCTCGACAATGGACACATTTGCAGCAAGCATTTGGACGAAACGAGGCTGCGGTTCACAGATTGCCTTGAACAATCCACAGCAAACACCACGATTTTCGAGCCTACAACACACACCCAAAGTAGCAACGACTCCACCATGGACCTGGAAATCGAACCCACCACGCCCAGCAGCCAAGCATGGCCAATCTCACCCAGCGGAAATGCAGGGCCAACAACACGTATCCCCAGCAAGGGCACAGCCAACACACCAGAACAGATATTTGTACCGAGGCGGTCCACCAGGGAAAGAATGGCTCCAGACCGCCTCACCTTGCAAATAGTTTTCACTTTGACTTTGGCGGGGGAGTGATGTTGTGTTTCTGTAAAGTATGCATTCCTATGTTCCGCCACCAGGGCGTGCATCCCCTGAAGTACCAATGCATCCCAGCATCTCTTAGGAGCACTGTATATTAGCCGGGCCCTAAGGCCTGTTCCTCACTCTGGAATGTCTTAATAAAGAAATACGTCACTAGTACGTTAACCTCCCGGTGTGCAGTCTCATCTGTTTCAGGAAAACAATAACTTCGAAAAGAAAAGTGACTTCAACAGCCAGAAAGAAGATTATATGGTGACACCCTTCTGCAAAAAATTCCTTTCACAAATATATCTCTGACCGAAACTTCACAAAACACAAATTTTCCTTTCAAAGTCATTAAACCCGAATTTTCGCGCACCCGAATCTTCTGAATCAGATGCCTCCAGTCGTGCCGACTCAATCCATGTCCCTTTGCAAAATTCTACTTCCATGCACACTATTACATGTGCCACTAACTTATAGAATCACTGAATAAGGAAATGGTTACAGTATGGAAGAAGGCCATTCGGCCTGTCGAGCCCATGCAAACACTGAACTAGCCCCATAGCCCCGTCATTTACCCGAAGCTGTGCATTAATTTCGTTCAGATATTTATCCAACTCCCTTTGGAAAAATAATATTGTGTCTGCCTCTACCGCCCTTTAAAGCAGTGTATTCCAGTTTCTAACCACTTGCTGCGAAATGGCCACCTCCTGTTCCGATGTTGAAAGTCTGAGAAACACGTGATCAATTCCTGCCACACTCACAACCTTGCTAAATATAGTAAATACAGTAGCTTCATTCTATTCTCGTAACGCAAGCTCCTGAAATGTAGGCCAGCTGTTTAGGTTGAAGCTCTGGTTGTGCTCCCAACACTCCTGCTGCCAAAGCGTTTCCGTAGTGTAGAGGTTATCACTTTCATCTAACTCGCAGAATGACCCCGAGCAGAAACATTTTGCAAAAGTGTTCCATTAATGTTTAGCAAAACTTGAATAATTCAAATTAGTAGTTCACTATTAACAGAGTACAGTGTCCCACGACGCTGTTGCATTTGCTGATTTCTCTGTACAGTTCTGTACACAATCAAACTTTACGCAGTGTCTCTCACTCGCTCCCGATTCCAGCCCTGAATGTGGCGAAAGCTGCACATTCGTGCATTCAGTACAGCTGTGAGTGATTCTTAAAGGATACTGCCACGCGCCTCACTTCACAATAGAAAATCAAAGCCGCGAAGAAATCCATCGACTCATCGTTCTTCCCCAGCTCCAGAGTAAGTGAGGGCGGGACGAGTCCGAACATTCCCGCACTCTCCAAGCAGACGCTGCCGGCGGATTGCGGCGAATTCTGCCTCAAACAGATGTGTACTGCCCTTCACTGAGCTGCAAAATGCCTTGTTTCGAGCCAAAGCTCCCCGTACACGGAACAGCAGCCTCATAAGACTCTTAATCTCAGTTTCCTCAAATCCAGCACCAGCTTGCAGGATCATTTTTTCACTGGAAACACATTTAATTCGCTGACCGCCTCGTTTTGAATCATGAAAGTAATGCTAATCGACAATTATATAATGTTAGAAGTTTACAGCATGGAAGGAGTCCTTTTGGGCCCATCACAACCACACCGGCGAATAAATGTCCATTTTTAGGTGTGTAACCCTGCACGTTATGGCATTTCGAATGCACATCCAAGAACTTTTTAAATGTGCTGAGGGTTGCTGACCCCACCACACTTTCAGGCAGTGAGTCCAAGAAACGCACAAACATCTGGATGAAGAATGTTCCCTTCAAATCCCCTTTAACCATTATACTAATTACCTTAAATTTAAGCCCTCCTGGTTGGTGACCCCTCTACTATGGGAAATATGCCGTTTTAATGAACATTATCCAGGCACCTCCAAATTTTATATACCTCAAAGCTGTCGCCCATCAGCCTCCTCTGTTCCAAGGAAAACTAACCCAGACTATCCAATCTTGTCCTCATAGCAAAGTTGCTCTACTCCCGGCAACACCTACATAATTCTCCTGTGTACCCTGTCGAGCACAATCACGTCCTTCCTTCAATGCGGTGACCTGAACTGCACGCAGTACTCCAACTATTGCATAACCAGAATTTTTCTACAATTATAGCATACCCCACTTGCTGTTCTGCTCCTTGCCTCTGCCAATCAATGCACCCATTCCGTATGTCTTCTTAACCAACTTGCCCAACTGGCCAGCTACATTCAGGGAGCTGTGGACATGCAATCCCTGTTCCCTGTGTTCCTCTATATGTCTCAATGTCCTACCATTTGATGTGTCTTCCTTTCCTTGTTAGCCCTCCACAAATACACGATCTTACACGTCTCGGGATTAAATTCCATTTGCCACTGTTCTGCCATCCTTTCCAGTTGATTGATATCTGCCTGCAGTCTCCAGGTTGCTTCTCCATTTTCAACCACACTGCCTATTTTACTAACACCTGAAAATGTCTCAATCATAACCCCTATATTCAAGTTTAGATCATTGATAACTACCAGAAAAAGCAATGGACCTAGTACTGAAAACAGTGGAACTGCACTTGAAACATCCTTCCAGTCAAAAAAACACACATCAAACATGACTCTTTGCTTCCTGCCTCTGAGCCAAATTTGGCTCGAATTTGCCACTTCGCCCTGGATTCCATGGGCTTTTACTTTCATGACTAGTCTGCCATGTGGGACCTTAGTGGAAACATTAATACAATCAATATTCACTTCATCATACGCACTACTTCATCGAATCACCTGGTGACGTCCTCCAAAAATGCAATGAAATTAGTCAAACGCGACCCTTCCTTAACAAGTTGTGCTGACTGTCCTGATTAACCAGTGTCTTTCGAAATGTAGAACATGTATAATCGTTAAATGTTATCCTGCTTTCATGGGAAAACATCATTAATCAACTGATGATCTTCATTTGCACAATTAAAGAAATGTTAACTGAAGGAGAGTCCTCAATTGAATAATTTTCTTTACTCTGCAATTTACCTCTTAAACCCTAAAACATTATAGGCACTGTGCTTTAGTGGTATGCTTCAAAATGTTCGTTGCTCATAATATGTAGTTGAGGCTGGGGAAACAGTGAGATTGACTGTAAAGCAAGGAACTGTTTATTTGAAACAGCAAAGAAAATATACATTCTGGAGAATAACATCGAAAAGAAATTAGGCCACATCAGCCAGAAAGAAGATTAAATGCTGAGTCCCTTTCAGCAAATAATTCCTTTCCAAAACATGTCTCTGACCGAAACTTCACAAAACAAAATAGATGCATTCAAAGACATTAAACCCGAATTTTCTCTCACCCGAATCTTCTGAATCAGATGAACTTAGTTGTGCCGTCTCAATCCATGCACACTATTAAATGTGCCAATAAATTATATTATCACAGAATAAGGGGATAGTTACAGCACGAAAGAAGGGCATTCGGCCCGTCGAGCCCAAGCCAACTCTCAACTCGTCCCACACCCCGCTCATTTACACGGAGCTGTGCAATGTTTTTCCTTCGGATACTTCTCTAACTCCGTTTGAAAGATAAGATTGAGTCTGCCTCCACAGCGCTTTAAAGCAGTGTATGCAAGATTCTAACCACTTTCTGAGGAATGGCCACTCCTGTTCCTATGTATAAAGCCATAGAAACATGGGATCAATTCCTGCCACACTCAACACCTTGCTAAATATAGCACTGTCATTCTATGCCCGTAACAAAAGCTCCTGAGGTGTAGTCCAGCTATTGAGGTTAAAGCTCTAGTTATGTTGCCAACGCTATTTCTGGCACAGCGTTTCCGTAGTGTAGTGGTTATCACATTCGCATTACACGCGCAAGGTGCACGGTTCGAAAGCGGGTGGAAACATGTTGCAAACGTGTTTAATTAATGATTGGAAAAAAATGAATAGTTCATATTATTGGTTCAATATTAACAGAGTGCTGTGTCTCACGACGCTGTTGCATTTGCTGAGCTCTCTGTACAATTCTGTACGCACTCAAACTCCAGAAAGTTTCTCTCACTCCCTCCTGTTTCCAGCCCTGATGGTGGAGAAATCGCATCTCAAAACTGTACATTCCAGGCATGCAGTTCAGCTGTTAGAGATTATTAAAGGATCCTGCGGTGCCACCTCGCTTCACAACAGAAAATCAAAGCCACAAACAAACCCATCGACGAATCGCTCTTCCCCAGATCCAGAGTGAGTGAGGGCATGACGAGCCCCAACATTCCTGCAATCTCCACTCAGATGCTGCCAGCGGAAAGCGGCGAATGCTGCCTGCAACAACGGTTTACCACCCTTGACTGGGCAGCAAAATCTCACGGTTCGAGACAAAGCTGCACATACACGGAACAGCAGCCTCATAACATTCTAAATCTCAGTTTTCTGAGGTCGAGCGCCAGATTGCGCGATCATTTTTACACTGGAATCAGCATTAATTAGAAGATCGCCTCTTTTTGCATCATGAAAGTGATGCTAACCGAAAATTATATAAGCATAGAATGTTACAGCATGGAAAGAGTCCTTTTCGACTCATCGTATCCACATCAGCGAACTAGTGTCCAGTTTTAGGTGTGTATTCCTGCACCTAACTGCATTTCAAGATCACATCCAACAAATTTTGAAAGGTGATGAGTATTTCTGCCTCCAGCACACTGTCAAGCAGTGACTTCCAGACCCCAAAAACATCTGGATGTAGAATGTTCACTTAAAATCGCTTTTAACCCTTCAACTAATTATTTTTAATTTATGCCCCGTAGTTGTTGACCCCTCTACTATTTGAAATTGACCCTTTTAATGAACAATATCTTGGGCCCTCCTAATTTTATACACCTTAAGGCTGTCGCCCATCAGCCTCCTCTGGTCCAAGGAAAACAACACGCAGCCTATCCAATCTGTCCTCAAAGCAAAGTTGCTCCACTCCCGGCAACATCTACTTAAATCTCCTCTGTACCCTCTCTAGCACAATCACGTTCTTCCTTCAATAATGTGACCAGAAATGCACGCAGTGCTCCAGCTGTGGCCTAACCAGAATTTTATACATTTCAAGCATAACCCACTTGCTCATCTATTCCATAACTCTGCCGATAAATGCAACCATTCCGTTAGCCTTCTTAACCAACGTATCCAACTGGTCAGCTATATTCAGAGAATGTGGACATGCTATCCCAGTTACCTTTGTTCCTCTAAACTTCTCAATATCCTACCAGTTGATGTATATTCCCTTTCCTTGTTCGCCGTCCACGAATGCACGATCTCACACATCTCAGCAATAACTTCCATTTGCTACTGTTCTGCCCAACTTACAGTTGATTGATATCGTCCTGCAATCTCCAGCTTTCTTCTTCATTATCAACCACACTGCCTATTTTACTATCACCTGGAAACTTCATAATCATAACCCCTATATTCAAATTGAAATAATTGATAAATACCATAAAAAGCAATGGACCTAGCACTAAAAACTGCAGAACCCTTGGAAGCATCCTTCCAGTCACAAAAACACCCTTCAAACATTGCACTTTTATTCCTGCCTCGAAGCCAAATTTAGAAACAATTTGCCACTTCGCACTGGTTCCCATCGGCATTTATTTTATAACCAGTCTGCCATATGGGACCTTAGCGAAAGCATTAATAAAATCAATATTCACTACATCTTACGCACTACTTCATCGACACACCTGGTGAGCTCCTCCAAAAATGTAATCAAGTTCGTCAAACACGACCCTTCCTTATCATATCATGCTGACTGTCCTGATTAACCAGTGTCTTTCGAAATGGAGAAAATGTACAAACTTTCAATGCTATCCTGCTTTCACGGGAAAACATCATTAATTAACTGATGATCTTCATTTGCAAAACTAAAGCAATTTTAACTGAAGGAAAGTCCTTAATTGAATAATTTGCTTGTGCTCTGCAATTTACCTCTTAAACCATAAAACATTTTAGACATTGTGCTTTAATGGTCTGCTTCATCATGTACATTGCTGCTAACATTTACATGGGACTGGGTAAACATTGAGAGAGACTCTCGAGCAAGGGAATGGTAATTGTGAAACAGCAAAGACAATATACATTCTGGAAGAAGAACATCGACAACAAATGTGACCCCAACAGCCAGAAATAAGATTAAATGCTGAGTCCCTTTCTGCAAGAAATTCCTTTCCAAAACATTTCTCCGACCGAAACTTCACAAAACAAAAATGATGCTTTAAAGTAATTAATCCCGAATTTTCACGCACCCGAATCTTGTGAATCAGATGCCTGTAGTTTTGCCGAAACAATCCAAGTCCCTTTACAATATTCTGCTTTCATCCACACTATTAAATATGCCACGACCTGATATAATCACAGTCTAATGGAAAGATTACAGCACCGAAGAAGACCATTCGGCCGGTCGAGCCCAAGACAGCTATCGATTTGTCCCACTCACCTATCATTTGCCTGCAGACGTGGATTTTCTTTTCCTTTAGATAGATATCCAACTGCTTTTTGAATGATATTATTGACCACTTTTAATAAAGGAGGGGGAGGGAAAACAGTTAATTATAGACGGTTTAGCCTGACATCAGTAGTGGGGAAAAAGTTGGAATCAATTATTAAAGATGAAACAGCAGCACATTTGGAAAGCAATGATGGGATCTTTCCAAGTCAGCATGGATTTATGAAAGGGAATTCCTGCTTGACAAATCTCATTGAATTTTTTGAGGATGTAACTGGTAGAGGGGACAAGGGACAACCAGTGGGTGTGGTGTATTTGGACTTCCAAAATGCTTTTGACAGGTTACCACACAAGAAATTAAAACACATGTTATTGGGCGGGATTTCCTGACGTGGATAGAGAACTGGTTTGCAGGTAGGGAGCAGAAAGTCGGAATAAAGGGGTCCTTTTCAGAATGGCAGGCAATGACCAGTGCGGTACCGAAGGGCTCAGTGCTGGGACCCCAACGATTTCCAATATATATTAATGATTTGAATGATTAAATTGAGTGTAATATCTCCAAGTTTGAAAATGGCACATAGCTGTATGGTAGTGTGAGCTGTGAGGAGGACGCTCAAAGGCTGCAGGATGAAGTGGACCGGTTCGGTGAATGGGCAAACGGGTGGCAGGTGCAATATAATGTGGATAAATGTGAGGTTATCCACTTTGATGAAAAAAACCCGAAGGCAGAATGCTATCTGAATGGCGGCAGATTAGGAAAAGGGTAGGTGCAGCGATACCTGGGTGCCATAGTTCATCAGCCATTGCATGCACTTTCAGCAGGTGAGGAGGAAGGCGTGTGGTATGTTGGCCTTAATAGCTGCGGGAATTGAGTATACGAGCAGAGATGACTTACTGCAGTTGTATAGGGCCTTACTGAGGCCTCACCAGGAATATTGTGGTCAGTTTAGTCTCCTAATCTGATAAAGGACGTTCTTGCTACTGAGTGAGTGCAGCGAAGGTTCACCAGATTGATTCCCGGGATGGCAGGACTGACATACGAGGAGAGACTGGATGGACTGCACCTTTATTCACTGGAGTTTAGATGGATGACAAGGCATCGCATAGAAACATATAAAATTCTGACGGTACTGGACAGGTTAGATATAGGAAAAATGTTCCCGATGTTGGTGAAGTCCAGAATCAGGGGATATCAAGTAAGGATAAGGATTAGGACTGAGATTATGGAGAAACGTCTTCACTAAGAGTGTGTTAACCTGTGGAATTCCCTGCCGCAGAGAGTTGTTGCACCCAATTCATTAGATATATTCAATAGGGACTTAGATATGGCACTTACGGCTAAAAGGATCAAGGGGTATGGAGAGAAAGCAGGAAAGGGGTACTGACGTGAATGATCAGCATGCTCTGATTGAATGGTGCTGAAGGCTCGAAGGGCCGAATGGCCTCCTACTGCAACTATTTTCTATGTTTCTATGTTTCCTTCTTTCTATTCAGATGTTTGATAGCATTCATGTATGAGCTGACAGAAATCAATAAGTTGCTGTCTGTCGCTCTTTGAGTAAAGAGAGAACCAGCTGCTATATCACTACGGCCATGCCAGTCTAAAAAAGTCTACTCTCGGAGGGGAGGCAGACTAAAGACCGGTAACTATTTGCAATGAGACCGACTGTGAATTACAGGTACTTTAGACTTTTGCTGCCACCACAGTCTGCTCACAATATTCACACTGGCTTCAACCAATAAACAAACAGTTTGCTTCTCACCCTCGCCTTATTTTTCCAAATCTTTGCTGCCCATTCTCCTGCTGCCATAAAAAGTAAAGGTCTTCCAAACAAAACCAAACAAAACACACAGCAACAAAGTAACCGAGCAAAACAACACATGCAAAGCAATAAGTCCTTGACAACGAAAGCATCCTCGACCAAACAGAGACATTGTGCTGTAATTATCACATGTAGTTTATTTCTGCAACAAAGCAGGGACACGTCTGATTGGTACTTGCATAGGAGTCTCAATACCAGGTGCACCATGCGTTTCCAATTAATATATGTTGTCGCTGCCTTCATTCAGCACTCCATTTGAATTGCATTCCTGCGCTTTCAACAACTCTCTCTGTCACTCTCGCTCTCCCTCTCACTCTCACTCTCCCTTTCGCTTTCTCTCTTTCTCTCTCCCTTCCTCTCTCCCTCTCTTTCTCTCTCTCTCTCTCTCTCTCGCTCTCGCTTTCTCTCTGTCTCTCTCTCTCTCTCTCTTTCTCTCTCTCTCTCTCTCTCTCTCTCTCCATAGCCTCAGGCCTGATTTGTAATTGCAATGGAGGCTCTGGCTTATTGTTTTTAAATGTTAGCGAAAGAGAACGCGAAGATAGAAAGAAAACAAGGAGGAAGGGCAGTTAAAAGGAAACGTAAGATGTGCATATGCTTCCGAGCTGTTCGATAGCATTCAAGTATGAGCTGACAGAGAGCAATAAGCTGCTGTCTGTCGCTCTATGTGTCAAGAGAGAGCCAGCTGTTCGGTACCTACTGGCATACCAGTATGAAATATCTGCTTTCCGATGCGAAATAGAGTAAGGCCTGGTTAGTACTTGGAAGGGAGACAAACTCGGAATGTCAGGTGCTGTCGACACTTGCTGCCACCATAGGATGCTCGCAACATTCACACTGCCATCAAACAATCAACAAGTGTTCACTTCTCCCTCCTGCAATCAATTTCTCTCTCACCCTTTCCCTTTATTGTTCCCAGTCATTGCTGTTCATTCTTCTGCTGCCATAGAAAGTCAAGCGGGTCCAAACACAATTAAATAAAAGATACAGCAACAAAATAACCGAGCAAAACACACCGAAACCATTAAGTCCTTCTCATCCAAACCATCCGAGATCAATCTCAGACATTGCGCTATAACTGCCATATCGTAGCTCATTTCTCCAGCAAAATAGGGACAGGTTTGATTTGTACTTGGATAGGATTCTTAATACTTGGTGCTCGGCTTTTCCTTTTAGTCGAGCTTGTTGCTGCCTTCATTCAGCACTCCATTTGTTGTTGTTTCCTCTGATTTTTCGAAAACTCTCTCTCTTGCAATCGCTCTCTCTATCTCTCTAATAGACACAAACCTGATTTGTACTTAGCAATGGAGGCTCGGGCTTCAACATTGTGTGTGTGTTGGTGAGAGATGGCGTGAAGAGAGATTGAAAACAAGGTGAGGAGGCAGTATAAAGGAAATGTAAGAACTACAAATGCTTCCGAGCTGTTAAATAGCATTCATGTAGGAGCTGACAGGAAGCAATATGAATCTGTCTGTCGCTATTTGAATAAAGAGAGATACAGATGTTATATCGCTACGGCCATGCCAGTCTGAAAATATCTGATCTCGGATGCGAAGCAGCGTAATACCTGATTTGTACTTGGAATGGTGACCGACTGGAGATACCAGGTGCTGTAGACTTTTGCTGTATCCACAGGATGCTCTCAACTTTCAGTCTGCCGTCAAACAATCAACAAGCTGTTCACGTCTCCCTGCTGCATTATATTTCTCTCCCACCCTCTCGCTTTATTTTTCTAAATCTTTGCTGCTCATTATCCTGCTGAAATCGATCGTCAAGAGGGTCCACACCCAATTAAGGAAAAAACAGTGCAACAAAATAACCGAGCAAAACAGCACGCACAAACCATCCAAGATCAAACCGGCCGCTGCTGTCCCTGTCCGAAGGCCTACCACTTAATCAGAAACATCATCAACATTAACATTGCCCCAAAGCAGTGAGGACAGCAGATGCAATTCCAGAAAAATGTAATGTCGCGACACTTCGCGACCATGTGAAGAGATCCATATACAGCCAGCTCACAGCCAATCTGGCGTTCCTTGATGACCCTGAGATGCTGAATCCCCATAGCGCCTGGTCTGCCCATCCAGGCTTGTAAATAAAGTGTCTGTAAAGAGACACTTCGTCATTCAACCGGAAAACAATAGGACTGGTTTGAAGAAAATGATCGAAGAACTAATAAATCAAAGCACAAAACATTTCTGAGCATTAAGCAACAGCCCAACTCGAGAGCGGCAAAACAACGTTATATACGGCTGAAGGCTCAGGTCCAACAAGAACCTGGGACCTAAAGAACAGGTCGTGGATGGAGAAAGCACACGAGATACAACAACTGATCAAGAGCCACAATATGCGAGGATTCTTCGCTGCAGTCAAGGCTACCTATGCACCAAATTCCCAAGGCCCAAACCCACTCCTGGCCAAGAACGAGGAAACCCTCATCAAGGACACCGATGCTGTCAGGGCCCGATGCAACGAACACTTTGAACATCTCCTCAATCGGGATCTGCCTTTGCCTCGAGTCTTCTCGATTCCATCCCACAGTATTCGACCCACCATCAACTCAGTGAAACTCCAACCTTGCAAGAGGTAGGTTAACCATGAAATTGCTTAAGAATAACAAGGCTACGGTTGCGGATGGATTCCGTGCTGAGGCGCTAAAATATCGTGGAGAGGCGCTGTTGGCGCGGATACATGAACTCGTCTCTTTCATGTGGAGGGAGGAGAGCCTGCCAGGAGATCTGAGAGATGCTGTGACTGTGACCATTTTTAAAAAAGGGAGACAAGTCCGACTGTGGCAACTACAGGGGAATCTCCCTGCTTTCAACCAGTGGGAAACGAGTCGCCCGAGTTCTTCTCAATCGTCTCTCCCAGTGGCCAACGGGCTCCTCCCGTAATCACAATGCGGATTTCTCCCCTACGGGACACAACAGAATGATCTTTGCAGCGCGCCAGCTGCAGGAAAAATGCAGAGAGCAGCTTCAACCCTTAGAAATGGACTTGTTCGATCTTGCAAAGGCCTTTGACACTGTCAATCATGAGGGTCCATGGAGCGTCCTCCTCCGATTCGGATGCCCCCAAAAGTTTACTAAAATCCTTCGCTTGCTTCACGATCACATGCAGGCCGTGATCCTTAACAATGGATCCATTACAGAATCGACCTACGCACCGGGGTCAAACAGGGCTGCGTAATCGATGAAACCCTCTTTCCATTCTTCCTCGATGCCACGCTCCACCTCACAATCAACTCGCTCCCCGCTGGAGTGGCCTTAAACTACAGAACCAGTGGCAAGTTGGTTAACCTACGCTGCATTCAACCCAGGTCCAAGATCACACCAACATCTGTCATTGAGCTGCAGTATGTGGACGATGCCCGCGACTGTGTACAATCAGAGGCTAAATTCCAGGAAAAATCTATGTATTCACTGAGGCAGATTGAAGCATGGGCCTTGCGCTTAACATCCGTAAGACAATGGTCATTCACCAGCCTGTCATCGCCACACAGCACGACCCTCCGTGATCAAGATCCACTGCGCAGCACTGGACAACGTGGAACATTTCCGAAATCTCGGGAGCCTCTTATCACCAAAGGCAGATATTGATGTGGAGATTCAGCATCGCTTTCAGTGCACCAGCGCAGCCTTCGGCTGCCACCGGAAAAGAGTGTTTGAAGACTAGGCCCTCTAATCTACCATCAAACTCATGGTCTACAGGGCTGTAGTAATACCCGCCCGCCTGTATGGGTCAGAAGCATGGACGATGTTCAGAAGGCACCACAAGCCGCTGGCAATATTTCAACAATGATGTCTCCGCAAGGTCCTGCAAATCTCCTGGAAGGACAGGCGCTCCAACGTCAGTCTCCTCGACCAGGGTAACATCCCCAGTATTGAAGCACTGACCACACTCGATCCGCTTCGCCGGGCAGGGCACAGAGTACGCATGCCAGATACAAGATTCCCTACGCAAATGCTTTATACAGAGCTCCATTATGCTAAACGAGCCAAATGAGGACTGCGGAAACGTTATAAGGACATCCTCCAAACCTCGCTGGTAAATGTGATAGTACCACTGACACTTGGGAGACCGTGGCCGCTGACCGCCCGAGGTGGAGAAAGTCCATCTGGGATTGAGCTCTTCGAACCTCAACACAAAAAGCATAAATAGGCCAAGCGCAGGCAGCAGAAAGAGGACGCGGCAAACGAGCCCCACCGACCACTTCCCTCGACAAATGCCTGTCTGTCCCACCTGTAACAGGGTCTGTGGCTCACGTAATGGATGGTTCAGCCATCAAAGAATTCCCTTTTGGAGCGGAAGCAAGTCCTCCTCCATTCCGTGGGACTGCCGATGATTGATTGTGATCAATCTGGGACGTTGCGTTATAATTGCCACATCGTAGCTCATTGCTGCCACAAAGTATGGTCAGATCTGATTTTACTTAGATAGGAATCTTAATACCAGGTATACTATGCTTTTACTATTAGTCGAGGTTGTCACTGCCTTCATTCAGAACTTAATTGCTGTTCGTTTCAGCGCTTTCTACCATTCTCTCTCTCTCTATCTCTATCTCTCTCTCTCTCTCTCTCTCTCTCTCTCTCTCTCTCTCTCTCTCTCTCTCTCTCTCTCTCTCTCTAATAGGCACAGGTCTGATTTGTACATAGCAATGGAGCCTCGGGTTTATAGCTTGTGTGAGTGTTAGCGAGAGATGGCTGGAAGACAGACCGAAACGAGGATGGTAATGCAGGTAAAAGGAAATGTAAGAAGTGCAAATGCTTCCCAGCTGTTTGATCGCATTCAGCTCTTTGATAGCATTCATGTATCAGCAGACAGTAAGTGATAAGCAGCTGTCTGTGGCTCTCTCAGTAAAGAGAGAGCCAGCGGTTAGATATGTACGGCCATATTTGTCTAAAAACAACTGATTTCGACATATCACGAATACCATGCAGAGTAAGGCCTGGTCAGTACTTAGAATGGTGATCGCCTCGGAATACCAGGTGCAGAAGGCTTTTGCTTTCGCTAGAGACCGCTCATGGTTCTGCAAACCCACTGCCGTTAACCCATCAACAACATTTTAGCTGCTCTCTCTCTCTCACTTTCCTTTCACCATTTCTTTCCTGCACAATCCCCTGCTGCTACACAAATGCAAGCGGGTCGACGCTGAGTGCGAAAGAACGCAAAATAACATAATAAGATTGCTAAAAAGCATACGGTAGCGGAGGGGCACCAGGACGCAGCAGCACAGAGCAGAGACAAGGTGCATCGAAACCTGGGAGGGACAACAGCAACAGAACAAAGAATAGTGTAGGCAGAGCAGCAACTCAATGCAGGAAAAAAGCAGAGCTAACTAACATGACGCGGGAATGCATGTGTTTTAATGTGAGGAGTGTTACAAATGAGATTGACGAGTTGCAGGCGCCACTTGCCATATGGGGATCTGAAATGTGGCTATAACAGAGATCAGGCTTAAAATGGGTAGGAATGGAAAGTAAACAATCCTGGCGATTTGGGGCGGTGGAAGCTTTTTTCGGGGGAGGTCAGATTTGGGATGGGGAGCTTTGCGGGAGGGCGATTTGAGGGGGTGAGTGATTTCGAAGTTGGCGAGCGTGAGATTAAGAGTGAGTGAGTGAGTGAGTGATTTGGAGGTGAGTGAGGGAATGGTGAAAGTCAGGTACTTTTGTAGCTTGAGGCAAGGCAATGACGGGGGTAGGGCTTGTCGTTTTTTTATGTGAGAGGAGACCATCAAGAGTTGGGAGTGGCGGAAGGAAAATGGTGAAATGAAAATTGAGTGCTGATTACTTCTCTGAATGCATGGAATGAGATAAAGAAATGAAGAACAGACGTATCTCCATTGAAGTAAAGAGAAAGCCAATGTGCCGATGCCTACGTCCACTCTATTCTGGAAAAGCATGATCTCGTCTGATCTCGAAAAATAAATAGAAGCAGACGTGATTAAAACTTGGATGGGAGACCGCATGGGAATGCCAGCTGCAGTAAGCTGTTGCTGCCACCACAGGCTGCTCATGCTTCTGCAAACACACTGACCTTAATCCACCAACAACAGTTTTGCTGCTCTCCCCCTCACTTTCTTTCACCATTTCCTTCATGCAATTTCTACTGCTGTTACACAAGTGCAAGAGGGTCGACGCAGAGGGCGAAAGAACGCAGAACAACAAAATAAAATAGCAAAAAAAACACATGCTGGCGGCGGGGCACCAGGACCCAGCAGTTGAGAGGAGAGAAAAGGTGCATCGACTCCTGGGAGGGACAAAGAGCAACAGAAAAAAGAATAGTGTAAGAAGAGCAGCAATTCAATGCAGGAATAAAACAAAGCCAACCAGCATGCTGCTCGAATGCATGTGTGTTAACGTGAGGGTGTTACAAATCAGATTGACCAGTTGCTGGCGCCACTTGTCACTTGGGGTTCTGAAATGTGGCTATAAAAGTGAGCTGGTTAAAAAATTGGTAGGATTGGAAGTAAAACAATCCTGGCAATTTGGCAACGGTGGAAGCTTTTTTGGCGGGATGTGAGATTTGGGGATGGTGAGATTTGGGGGGAGAGCGATTTGAGATGGTTAGAGACTTAGAGTTTGGCGAGCGTGAAATTTGGGGGTGAGTGAGTGAGTGAATTGTGAGTATTTGAGAGAATGGTGAAAGTCAGAAGTTTGAGGCAAGGCAATGAAGGGGGTTGAACTTGTAGTTTGTTTGTGTGGGATGCAGTGCAGAAAGAGATCGGGGTGGCAGAACGAAATTGGTGAAATGAAAATTGAGTGCTGATTACCTGTATGAATGCGCAGAACGAGAAAAATAAGTGAAGAACAGTCGTATGTGCTTTTAAGTAAAGAGAAATTCAGTGCGCTGAGGCTTTCGGCAACGCTAGTCTGAAAACGCCCGATTTCGCCTGAATTCGGAAGCCAAATAGATTCAGGCCGAGTTCTTACCTGAATGGGAATCCACCTGGGAACACCAGGTGCAGTCGGCTTTTGCTGCCGCATCAGGCCGCTCATGGTTCTGCACACACAATGCCGTTAATCCATCAACATCTTTTGTGCTGCTCTCTCCCTCATTTTACTTTCACCATTTCTTTCCTGCACATTCTCCTGCTGCTACAAAAATGCAAAGAACGTGGAATAACAAAATTAAATAGAGAAAAACCACACGCTGGCGGAGGGGCACGAGGACGCAGCAGCAGAGAGGGGAGACAAGGTGCATAGAAATCTGCGAGGGACAAACAGCAACAGTACAAAGATTAGTGTCGGATGAGCAGTAATTTAATGCAGGAAAAAAGCAAAGCCACATGGCATGCTGCTGGACTATGTGTGTGTTAATGTGAGGAATGTTACAAATCAGATTCGAGAACTGAAGGCGCCACTTGCCACATGTGATTGTGAAATGTGGCTTTAAAAGACCTGCCTTTAAAATGGGTAAGATTGGAAATTAAACAATACTGGCGATTTGGGGGCGGAGGAAGATTTTTTTCGCAGGAGGAGAGGTTTGGGGATGGGGACATTTGGGGGGAAAGCGATTTAAGGGGTGAAAGGTTTCGAGGTTGGCGAGCGTGAGATTTGAGAGTGAGTGAGTGAATGATTTATGTGTGAGTGAGGGAATGGTGAAAGTCATGTAGTTTTGAAGCTTGAGGCAAGGCAATGAAGGGATAGGGCTTGTAGTCTGTTTGTCTGGGATGCAGAGAAGCAAGATGTGGGGATGGTGGAAGGAAAATGGTGATATGAAAATTGAGTGCTGATTACTTGCATGAATGCATAGAATGGGAAAAAAAAATGGAGAACAGCGGTATGTCCGTTTCAGTAAAGAGGGAACCGTTGTGCCGATGCATATGGCCACACTACTCTGAATACGTTTAATCTTGGAAATTAAGCAGAATCAGGCGTGGTTTGTCGTTGATTGGGAAACCCCTGGGAATACCAGGTGCAGTAGATTTTTGCTGCCGCCACAGACGCTCATGGTTCTGCGCACACTGCCTTTAATCCATCAACAATCTTTTTGCTGCTCTACTCATTTTCATAGAAACATAGAAACATAGCAATTAGATGCAGGACTAGGGCATTCGACTCTTCGAGTCTGCACCACCATTCAATAAGATCCAGGATGATCATTCCCTCATTACCCCTTTCCTGATTTCTCCTCATACCCCTTGATCCTCTTCGCTGTAAGTGTCATATCTAACTCCATCTGGAATATATCCAATGAACTGGCATCAACAACTCTCTGTGGCAGATAATTCCACAGGTTAACAACTCACTGAGTGAAGAGGTTTCGCCTCATCTCAGTCCTAAATGGTCTACCCTTTATCCTAAGACTGTGTCCTCTGGTTCGGGACTTCCCCGACATCGAGAACTTTCTACTCGCATCTAACCTATCCCGTTCCGGCAGAATATTACATATCGCGATGAGATTCCCTCTCATCCTTCTATACACCAATGTATCAAGTCTCAGTTGATCCAATCTCTCCTCATATGTTAGTCCTGCCTTCCCGGCAATCAATCTGGTGAACCTTCTCTGTATTCCCTCAATAGCATTGATAGCGGGAATGTACCCGTGAAGAATCACTCGTCACTCAGGGTCAGTCCATACAACAAAACGATTTATGGCACCGGCGGGGAGATGAAGTAACTGGTGTGTCCAGGTACCTACTCCACCGAACAAAAGGTTTCTTGGATTTTTATATATTTTACAACAGTTTACTACAGTTACATAAGCACATTTCGGCCGGTCACTCTCCAATCATATTGTTTATAGGTTACATATTGATTCAAATAGAACAATATAAGTGGTCTCTAAATATTAGGTGGCTGTATGATTGCCTCATGTGTTGCTAAGAGTTATTCATGGTCTTGTGACATGGTCCGGGACCCTCTTATCTTACTGTCCTTGGCTGTTGTCTCCGGGTAGTCTACTTATCTTAATCCTGTTGCAAAATTATATTGTTCTAACATCTTCTCTGAGGCCTGAAAACCCGTTAATTCGGGACATCTGCAGAAACTCGTTCTTTTATGTCTATTCCTTTGTGAGAAACAGCAGTTATTAGTAACCAGGAATGCAGTCTCTTTCTGCTGGCTGAAATCCCTTGAAGCTTTGCTGAACCACGAGCAGCCATCTACATACATTTTACACACAGATTCAATACTACAGTTACATGGATTTTAGTTCGAACATTATGCGACAGGTGCCGTTATTTTTTGGAAAATATCTTCCTCTAACAATTCGCCCTTTCAGTAAAGTGGCTAATGGTAGCCCCTGAAACCGACACTATTTTAAATTATGTTATTTTATATATTTGTATCAGCCGATACTCCCTGCTTCGACGTGCTGGCCAGTCACGCGATTTCGGGCATCCCAGTTGTTTAGATCAAAATAATATAGTTCGAAGCGCCCCACTCACCTGTCACGCGAACTTCCTTGCTTGTCTGAGCTCTGGTGTTAAACGTCTGGTGTTGTATATAATATCGGAAGGACAGGAAAGACATGACTACCCATGCTAACACTAGACTAGCTGTATTCCGACCAGTATATGTGATATAATTCGAGTCCAAGGGTGGATGTGTACTTTCATCCCCCAGTTGCAAACCCTACTCCACCAACTCTCATCCTGCAGGTCTGTGTCGGTGTTTTTTCCAGTATCTCTATTTTGTCCGTAGTTGGTGGTGGAGCTTAACAGTCTGGCCGACTCGAAGTCTTACTTCCCTTAATACTTCCGCTAAATGCGTAATAGGGGCCTGCTGTGGCTCGTCACAATCCTGCAGGTGATCATGGAGCCGATCGGTGGCGTTAATGATCTCGATACTTCGCCGTCTAACTTGGATAATGCGGGCTTGCCCTATGATTATGGGTTCTAGGGGTGTAAAGCAGAAGTTTGATTCCGGGATTTGGCTTTGCAAGCCGTTTTACTGATATGAGTGTTCCATGGTGGAGACACAGTATCTCCCTTTGCCTCCGCACCCGCCCCGGCAAAATTTGTAGGGGCAGGTACTATTTCCAGAACGCATTCATCGGTTCGATTAACACCACGCTCATCTAATTCTCCCTGTTCCAGCAGGTGGGAGCACACCGTGATCTCGCCCCGATGTTTGCACCCTGTCAGTGAGACGCCGTATAGCGTGTTATCATTGCGGATAGCGGAGTCCACGGTTTAGTAGTAAAGGAGAGAGGCATTGTCCCGTACAACCCCGATAATCTCCAGTAGAGAAAGGAGAAATCGACTTGAATCTCGCATAATTATAAGGATCATCAAGACAATCCCCACTGCCGCTGTGCTGCCCCTTTCGCTGTTTTGGATCGCTGGCTATTCTCTGGTTAGTCCCTTTAGAGTGCAGTTATCCTGTGTCCCCTTCAGCTTCGCTATCTGAGCCAGATGTGAGCTGTCTATCCAGTCTGGTACCTCCCCGCTTTGGATCTGATCGAGGTTGTGCTGTACCTACAATCCATAAACCATAAGCGTGACAGAGTAGCCCTTGTCGGAGCTTGATAGAGCGAATGTACCCTCCAAGAATCACTCGTCACTCATATATCAAAACGGTTTATTACGCCGGCGGGGAGATGCAGAAACCGGTGGGTCCAAGTACCTCTCTCCACCGAACAAAGGGTTTCATGGATTTTTATGTGTTTCACAACAGTTTACGACAGTTACATCAGCACATTTCTGCCGGACACTATCCAATCATATTGACTATAGATTAAATATAGATTTAAATAGAACAATAGAAGTGCTCTCTAAACATTAGGTGGCTGCGTGATTGCCTATTTTGCTGCTAAGAGTTATTCATGGTCTTGTTACATGGTCCGGGGCCCCCTTATCTTACTGGCCTTGGGTGCTGTCTCTGGGCAGTCTACTTATCTTACTCCTGTTAATGAGTTGTAATGTTCGAGCATGGACCAGCACATCTTTTCTGAGGCCTGAAAGCCCGTTGATTAGGGACATCTGAAGAAACTCGTTTTTTATGTGTATTCCTGTGTGACAAACAGCAGTTATCAGTAACCAGGAATGCAGTCTCGTTCTGCGAGCTGAAATCCCTAGAGGCTTTCCTGAACCAGGAGCAGCCATCTTTATATATTTACACACACATTTAATACTACAGTTACATGGACTTTAGTTCTAACATTATGCTACAAGTGCCGTTGTTTTTTTGGAAACTCTCTTCCTCTAACAGTATGAACATCCTTCCTCAGATTGGTAGACCAAAACTGAGCACAATAATCCAAGTGATGCTTCACCATGGTCCTGTAAAACTGCAGTACTACCTCCCTGCTCCTATACTCAAATCCCCTATCTTTGACTGCCAACATACAATTTGCCTTCTTGACCGCCTGCCGTACCTATATGCCAACTTTCAATGACTGATGAACCATGAGACCCAGGTCTCGTTGCACCACCCCTTTTCGTAATCTGCTGCCTTTCAGATAATATCCTGTCTTCGCGTTTTTGTTCCCCAAGGTAGATAAACTCACATTTATCCACATTATACTGCAGCTGCCATGCATTTGCCCACTCACCTAACCTGTCCAGGTCACCCTGCAGACCTCACAGCTCACACCGCCACCGAGTTTCGTGTCATCTGCAAACTTGGAGATATTGCACTCACTTCCTTCATTCAAATCATTCATGCATATTGTAAAGATCTGGGGTCCCAGCACTGAGCCCTGCGACACTCCACTAATCACTGCCTGCCATTCTGAAAAGGACCCGTTTATACCGACTCTCTGCTTCCTGTCTGCCAACCAGTTCTCTATCCACATCTGTATATTACTCCCAATATCATGTGCTTTGATTTTGCACACCATTGTCTTGTGTGGGACCTTGTCAAAAACCGTTTGAATGTCCAATTACATAACAACCACTGGTTCTCCCTTGTGCACTCTCCGAGTTAAATCCTCAAAAAATTCCAGAAGATTTGTCGAGCACGATTTCCCCTCCATAAATCCATGCTGACTTCTTCCGATCCTGTCACTGCGTTCCAAATGCGCTGATATTTCATCGTTAATAATTGATTGCAAAATTTTCCCAATGACTTATGCCCGGCTAACCGGTCTGTAATTACCCGCTTTCTCTCTCCCTCCCTTTTTACATTCGCTTCCCTCCATTCCATAGGAACTGATCCATACTCGATAGACTGTTGGAAACTGATCCACAATTTCTAGTGCCACTTCCTTAATTATCTGGGATGCAGACTATTAGTCCTCGGGGATTTATCGGCCATCAATCGCATCAATTTCCCTCACACAATTTCCTGACTAATAAGGATTTCAAAAAGATCATCCTTCTCGCTCGACCTTCCGTCCCCTAGTATTTATGGAAAGTTATTTCTGTCTTCCTTCATGAAGACGAA
Source organism: Pristiophorus japonicus (assembly GCF_044704955.1). Taxonomy (NCBI): domain Eukaryota; kingdom Metazoa; phylum Chordata; class Chondrichthyes; family Pristiophoridae; genus Pristiophorus; species Pristiophorus japonicus. Next base: position 3,808,927 of record NC_092001.1, read on the forward strand.
GACAGAACCAAAGTATTTGTTCAATTGGTATGCCACTTCATTGCTCCACATTATTTATTCACCTGAATCCGACTGGACGTATCTTACTTTTGTCTTCGCTATTCTTTTATCTTCACATATCTATAGAAGCTTTTGCGGTCGGTTTTTATATTCCCGATCATTTTCTTCTCATGTTAATTTTTGCACCTCTTAAGTAAACCCTTTGCCCCCCTCTGCTGAATTCTAAATGTCTTCAAGTCTTCAGGTTTGTTGCTTTTTCTGGCCAATATATATGAGGGAATGGTGAAAGTCACGCAGCTCCTACACAGCTGCAAGGGTGTCGACGCAGAGGGGGAAAGATCGCAGAAAAGCCAAATAAAAAAGCATAAAAAACACACGCTGGCCGAAGGGCACCAGGACGCAGAAGCAGAGAGGAGAGACAAGATGCATCGAAACCTGGGAGGGACAAAGAGCAACAGAAGAAAGAATAGTTTAGGAAGAGCAGCAATTCAATGCAGGAAATAAGCAAAGCCAAATAGCATGCTGCTGGAATGCATGCCTTTTTAACGTGAGGAGTGTTACAAATCAGATTGACGAATTGCAGGCGCCACTTGCCAAATGGGGTTCTGAAATGTGGCTACAACAGAGATCTGGAATAAAAATGGGTAGGATTTGAAATTAAACAATGCTGGCGATTTGGGTGCGGTGAAAGCTTTTTTTGGCGGGATGAGAGATTTGGGGATCTGCAGATTTGGGGGGAGAGTGATATGAGGGGGTGAGAGAATTCGAGGTTGGCGAGTGTGAGATTTGGGGGTGAGTGAGTGAGAAATTTGGCGGTGAGTGAGGGAATGGTGAAAGTCGGGTAGTTTTGAACTTGACGCAAGGCGAGGAATGGGTAGGGCTTGTAATTTGTTTGTGTAAGAGTCAGAGCAGCAAGATTTGGGGGTGGCGGAAGGAAAATGGTGAATTGAAAAGTTGGTGCTGATTACTTGCATGAATTCATAGAATGAGTAAAATAAATGAAGAACAGCCGTATGTCTGTTTAAGTGAAACAAACCCCATTGTGCTGATGCCTACGGCCACACTAGTCTGAAAATGTCTAACTCTCGGAAGTTAAAGGGATTCAAGCCCGATTAGTTCTTGTCGAGGAGACCGGCAGGGACTACCAGGTGCAATATGCTATTGCTGCCGCCACAGGCAGCACATGGTTCTGCACGCACACTGCCGTTAAAACATCACCAATATGTTTGATGCTCGCTCTCTCACTTTCCTTTCATTACTTCTTTCCTGGGCATTATCCTGTTCTACACAAATGCAAGGGGGTTAAAGCAAGCGGCGAAAGAACGCAGAATAACAAAATAAGATGGCAAGAAACCACATGCTGGCGGAGGGGCACCAGGACACAGCAGCTGAGAGGAGAGACAATGTGCATCGAAAGCTGGGAGGGACAAACAGCAACAGAACAAAGAATAGTTTAGGAAGAGCAGCAATTCAATGCAGGATAAAAGGAAAGCCAACTAGTATGCTGCTGGAATGCATGTGTCTTAATGAGAGGAGTGTTAAAAATCAGTTTGAAGAGTTGCAGGCGTCACTTGCCATATGGGTTTCAGAAAGTTGGCCACAGCACAGAGCTGGCTTAAAAATGGGTAGGATTGGAAAGTAAACAATCCTGGGGATTTCAGAGCGGTGGAAGCTTTTTTGGGAACGAGAGATTTGGGGATGGGGAGATTTGAGGGGAGACGATTTGAGGAGGTGAGAGATTGCGAGGTTGCCGAGCATGAGATTTGCAGGTGAGGTCGTGAGTGATTTGGCAGAGTGAGGGATGGTGAAAGTCAGGTCGATTTGAAGTTTGAGGCAAGGCAATGAAGGGTGTCGGGCTTGTAGTTTGTTTCTGTGGGAGGCAGAGCAGCAAGAGTAGCGGGGGGCAGAAAGAAAATTGTGAAATTAAAATTGAGCGCCGATGACTTGTCTGAATGCATATAACACGAAAAAGAAATGAAGAACAGCCGTTTGTCCGTTTCAGTAAAGAGAAAGCCAGTGTGTTAACGTCTACGCCCACACTAGTCTGAAAACGCCCGATCTCGTCTGATCTCGGAAACGCAGCAGTATTAAACCTGGTTCGTACTTGAATGGGAGACCACCTGGGAATATCGTGTGCCATAGGCTTTTCCTGACACCACATACCGCTAATGCTTCTGCACACACCCTGCTGTTAATCCATCAATAAACGTTCTGCTGCTCTCTCTCTCTCTCACATTCCTTTCACCATTTCGTTCCAGCACATTCTCCTGCTGCTACACAATTGCAAGTGGGTTGAAGCAGGGGCAGGAAGAACGCAGAATAACAAAATAAAAAAAGCAAACAAACACGTGGCGAAGGGGCCCAGACGTAGCAGCAGAAAGGAGAGACAAGTTGCATAGAAACCTGGGAGTGAGAAAGAGCAAAAGAACAAAGAAGAGTTCAGGAAGAGCAGTAACTCAATGCAGGAAAAATGCAAAGCCAACTATCAGGCTTCTGTAATGCATGTGTCTCAATGTGAGGAGTGTTGCAAATCTGGTTGACGAGTTGCAGGCGCCATGTGCCACATGGGGTTCTGAAATGTGGATAAAACAGAGACCTGGCTTTAAAATAAGAGGATCGGAAATTAATCAGTCTTGGCGGTTTGGGGGCGGTGGAACATTTTTTAGCGGGAGGAGAGAGCTGGGGATTGGAGATTTGGGTGGTGAGCGATTTGAGGAGGGGAGAGATTTCGTGGAAGGCGGGCGTGAGATTTGGTGGTGAGTGAGTGAGTGATTTGGGGATGGGTGAGGGAATGGTGAAAGTCAGGTAGTTTTGAAGCATTTGGCAAGGCAATGCACGGTAGGTCTTGCAGTTTGGGAGTCAGAGCAGCAAGAGGTGTGGGTGGCAGAAGACAAATGGTGAAATGAAAAGTGAGTGCTGAATACTTGTATGAATACATACAATGAGAAAAATAAATGAACAACAGCCACACGTCCATTGAACTAAAAAAGAAGCCACTGTGCTGATGCCTATGGCCACACGTCCGAAAACGTCATTTCTTGGTAGCTAAGTGGAGTCATGGCCTGATCAGTACCTGGATGGAGTACCGCCGGGGTGTACCAGGTGCAGTAAATGTTGTTGCCGCCAAAGGCCGCTCATGGTTCTGCACACGCACTGTCGTTAATCTATTAACAACCTTTTTGCTGCTATCTCTCTCAATTTCCTTTCACCATGTCTTTCCTGCACATTCTCCTGCTGCTACACAAACGCAGAACAACAAAATAAAATTGCAAAAAAACAACACGCTGGCGAAGGGCACCAGGACGCAGCAGCAGAGTGGGGAACCAAGTTGCATCGAAAGCTGGGAGGGACAAATAGCAACAGAACAATAAATAGTTCAGGAAGAGCAGCAATTCAATGCAGGAAAAAAGCAAAGCCAACTAGCATGCTTCTGGAATGCATGTATATTAATATGAGGAGTGTTACAAATCAGATTGACGGGTTGCAGGCGCCACTTGTCACATGGGGTTCTGAAATGTGGCTACAACGCAGACCTGGCTTAAAAATGGGTAGGATTGGAAATTAAACAATCCTGGCGATTTGGGGGCGGTGAAGAATTTTTTAGCAGGAACGGAGATTTGGGGATGGGGAGATTTGGGAGGAGAGCGATTTGGGGGTGTGAGAGATTTCGAGTTTGGCGAGCATGAAATTTGTGGTGGAGTGAGTCAGTGATTTGATTGTGAGTAAGAGAATGGTGAAAGTCGAGTAGATTTGAAGCTTGAGGCAAGGCAATGAAGTGGGTAGGGTTTGTAGTTATTGGTGTGCAAAGTAGAGCAGCAAGAGGTGTGGGTGCCGGAAGGAAAATGGTGAAATGTAAGTTGAGTGTGGATTACTTGTAGGAATGCATAGAATGAGAAAAAGAAAAAAAGAACATCCGTATGTCCGTTTAAGGTAAGAGAAAGCCAATGTGCAGATGCCTATGGCCACACTAGTCTGAAAACGCCCGATCTTATGTGATTGTAAACTTAGCAGAGTCAGGCCTGCTGAGTACTTGGATGGGAGACTGCCTGGGAATAGCAGCTGCAGTAGTCTTTTGCTGCCGTCACAGCCCGCTCATGGTTCGACACGCAGACAGCCGTTGCACCAACAACAAATCTTTTGCTGCTATCTGTCACACTTTCCTTTCACAATTTCTTTCCTGCACATTCTCCTGCTGCTACACAAATGCAAGGGGGTCGACGCAGAAGGCGAATAGAATCAGAACAACAAAATAAAATAGCAAAATAAACACGCGAGCGGAGGGGCACCAGGACGCAGCAGCAGTGTGTAGAGACAAGCTGCATCGGAACCTGGGAGGGACAAACAACCACAGAAAAAAGAATAGTGTAGCAAGAGCAGCAATTCAAAGCTACAAATAATCAAAGCCAACTAGCATGTCGCTAGAATGCAAGTGTGTTAATGTGAAGAGTGCTACAAATCAGATTGATGAGTTGCAGGTGTCACTTGCCACATGGGGTTCTGAAATGTGGCTTTTACAGAGACATGGCTTAAAATGTGTAGGATTGGAAATTAAACAATCCTGGCGATTTGTGGTCAGTGCAAGCTTTTTTGGGGGGTGTTCGGATTTGGGGATGGGGAGATTTGGGGTGAGAGCGATTCGAAGTTGTCGAGTCTGAGATTTGGGGCAAGGACGTGAATGCTTTTGGGGTGAATGAGGGAATGGTGAAAGTCAGGTCGTTCTGAAGCTTGAGGCAAGGCAATGAAAAGGGCAGGGCTTGTAGATTGTTTGTGTGGGAGACAGACTGGCAAGATGTGGGGTTGGCAGATCGAAAATGGTGGAATGAAAATTGAGTACTGATTACTTTTATGAATGCATAGAGTGAGAAAAAGAAATGAAGAACAGCCGTATGTACGTTTAAGTAAAGAGAAAACCCATGCGCCGATGCCTACAGGCACACTAGTATGAAAACGCCCGACTTCATCTGATCTTGGAAGCTAGCCAGAGACATGCCCGATTATTATTTGGATTGGAGACCGGCTGGGAATGCCAGGTGCAGTAGGCGTTTGTTGCTACCACAGGCTGCTCGCAACATTCACACTGCCGTCAACCAAACAACAAGCTTTTCACTTCTCCCTCCTGCATTCAATTTCTCTCTCACCCTCTCCCTTTATTTCAAGGCAAAAAAAAGGCTACATTTCAGCAAAATTCTAAAATGTCAAATGGTGTTAAAAAGACAAGCCTGAAGGCTCTGTGCCTCAATGCGAGGAATTTCGGAATAAGGTGGATGAATTAAATGCGAAGACAGCAATTAATGGATATGATGTAATTGACATCATGGAGACATGGCTCCAGGTTTACCAAAGCTGTCAGCTCAACATCTAGGGGTATTCAACATTTAGGAAGGCTAGGCAGAGAGGAAAAGGAGGTGGGCTGGTGTTTCTGCTTAAAGAGAAAATTAATGCAAAAGTAAGGAGGGACATTAGCCTGGGATATGTGGAAACGCTATTGGTGGAGCTTCGGACTCCAAAGAGCAGAAAACGCTAGTGGGAGTTGTGTACAGACCACCAAACTGTAGTAGTGAGTTTGGGGACAGCATCAAACAAGAAATATGGGATGTGTGCAATAAATCTACAGCAGTTTTCATGGGCGAATTTAATCTACATATTGATTGGACAAACCAAACAGGTAGTAATACGGTGGAGGAGGGTTTCCTGAAGTCTATTAGGGATGGTTTTCTAGACCAATATGTCGAGGAACCAAATAGAGAGCTGAACATCCTAGACTGGGTGATGTATAATGAGAAGGGACTCATAGCATTTTGTTGTGTGAGGCGCCTTGGGGAAGAGTGACCATAATCTGGTAGAATTCTTTATTAAGATGGAGAGTGACACAGTAAATTCGGAAACTTCGACGGTATGTGTCGTGAATTGGCTAGAATAGACTGGCAAAATATACTTAAAGGGTTAAGCAATGGCAAATATTTAAAGGTGACATGGATGAACTTCAGCAAATGTACATCCCTCTCTGAAGAAAAAATAAAACGGGGAAGGTGGCTGAACCTTGTCTAACAATGGAAATTAAGGATAGTTTTAAAACCAAGAAAGAGGCAATGATTGTCTAGAAAAAGCAACAAACCTGAGGACTGGGAGAAATTTAGAATTCAATAGAGGAGGTGTAAGGGTTTAATTAAGAGAGGGAAAATGTATTACGAGAGGACGCTTGAAAGGGAACATAAAAACTGACTGCAAAAGCTTCTATAAATATGTGAAGGGAAAAAGATTAGTGAAGATAAAAGTAGGTCCCTTTCATTCGGATTCAGATGAATTTATAATGGGGAACAATGAAATGGCAGATCAAGTGAGCAAATACATCGGTTCTGTCTTCACGATGGAAAACACAAGTAACCTTCCGCATGTACTAATCGACAGTGGGTCTAGTGAGAAGGAGGAACTGAAGGATTTCCTTAATAGGCGGGAAATTGTGTAAGGGAAATTGATGGGATTGAAGGCAGATAAATCCCAGTTGCCTGATAATCTGAATATTCGAGGATTTAAGAAAGTGGCCCAAAAAATAGTGGATGCATTGGTGATCATTTTACAACAGTCTATCGATTTTGGAACTGTTCCTATGGTCCGGAGTGTAGCTAATTAACACCACTTTTTAAAAAAAGAGGGAGAGAGAAAACGTTTAATTATAGACCGGTTATCTTGACATCAGTAGTGGGGAAAATGTTGGAATTAATCATTTCGGATGAAATAGCAGCGCATTTTGAAAGCACTGACAGGATCGGTCCAAGTCAGCGTGGATTTATGAAAGGAAAATCTTGCTTGACTAATCTTCTGTAATTTTATGAGGATGTAACTAGCAGAGTGGACAAGGGAGAACCAGTGGTTGTGGTGTACTTGGACTTCAAAAGGCTGTTGACAAATTCCCACAAAAGAGATTGATGTGCAATATCAAAGCGCATTGTATTGGGGGTAATGTACTGACATGGATAGAGAACTGTCTGGCAGACAGGAAGCAGAGAGTCGCAATTAACGGGTCATTTTTAGAATGGCAGGTAGTGACTAGTGGAGTGCCGCAGGGCTCAGTGCTGGGATCCCAGCTCTTTACAATATACATTAACGATTTGAATGAAAGAATTGAGGGTAATATCTCCAAGTTTGCAGATGACACTAAACAGCGTGGTGGTGTGAGTTGTGACGAAGAAGCTAAGCGGCTGCAGGGTGATTTGGTCAGGTTAGGTGAGTGTGTAAGTGCAATGCAGATGCAGTATAATATGGATAAATGTGAGGTTATCCATTTTGGGGGCAAAAACATAAAGGCAGAATATTACCTGAACGGTGACAGATAAGGGAAAGGGGATGTGCAACGAGACCTGAGTGGCATGGTTCATCAGTCATTGAAAGTTGGCATGCAGGTACAGCAGACGGTGACAAAGGCAACGGGTATGTCGGCCTTGAGAGCTCAGGGATTCGAGTATAGGAGCAGGGAGGCCTTACTGCAGTTGTACACGGCCTTAGTGAGGCTGCAGCTGGAAAATTATGCTCAGTTTTTGTCTCCTCATCTGGGGAAGGACATTCTTCCTCTTGGGAGACTGCAGCGAAAGTTCACCAGACTGATTCCAGGGATGGCTGCACTGTCATAGGAGCAGAGACTGGATCAACTGGGCCTTTATTCACTGGAGTTTAGAAGGATGAGAGGGGTACTCATAGAAATGTATAAAATCCTGGCGGGATTGGACAGGTAAGATGCGGAAAGAATGTTCCCGATGTTGGGAAAGTTCAGAACCAGGGTTCATAGTCTCTGGATAAGGGGTAGGCCATTTAAGTCTGAGATGAAGAGAAACTCCTTCACTCAGTGAGTTATTAACCTGTGGAATTTCCGAGGGCAGAGAGTTGTTGATGCCAGTTCACTGGATATATTCAAGAGGGAGTTAGATATGGCCCTTCCGGTTAAGGAGAACAAGGGGTATGGACCGAAAGCAGGAAAGGGGTACTGAGGAATGATCAACCATGATCTTATTGAATGACTGTGCAGGCTCGAAGGGCCGAATGGCCTCATCCTGCATCTATTTTCTATGTTTCTCTGTTTCTCGTTTTTCCAAAGCTCTGCTGCTAATTCTCCTGCTGCCATAGAAAGTCAAGGGGCTTCACGGATATCCAAGCACAAAACACAGCAACAAAATAACTGAGGAAAACAACACACCCAAACCTGTAAGTCCTTATCATTCAATGCATCCTCGATCAAATTAAGGCATCTCGCTAAAACTAACACATCGTAGCACAATTCTGCAACAAAGTAGGTAAATGCCTGATTCATACTTGGATCGAGATCTTAATTCCAGTTGTACTAGGCTATTCCTATTAGTCAAGGTTGTAGCTGCCTTCTTTCAGCACTCCATTTGCTTTTCATTCCTATGCTTTCTATCACTCTCGCTCTCGCTCCCTATCTCTCTCTCGAATCGGCGGAGGCCTGATTTGTACTTAGTAAAGGAGGTTCGGGCTTATCGTTTGTGTGTGTGTTTTGGAGACAGATGGCGCGAAGCGAGATAGAAAACAAGGGGAGAAGCAGGTAAAATGAAACATAAGAAGGATAAATACTCCCGAGATGTTTGGTAGCATTCAGCAGTTTGATAGCATTAAGTTATGCTCCAACAGAATGCAATAAGCAGCTGTCTGTGGCTCTTTAAGTGAAGAGCGAGCCAGCTGTTTGATCCCTACGCCCATACTAGTCTGAAAAAACCTGATTTCGGATGCGAAGCAGAGTAAAGCCTGGATAGCACTTGGAAGGGAGAACATTTTTTTCTATAACTCCCTCACTCTCTCGCACTCTCCTTCGCTCTCTATCTCGCTTGCTCTCTCGCTCGCTCTGGCTCTCGTTCTCGCTCTCTCTAATAGGCAGAGGGATGATTTGTATTTAGCAATGGAGGCTCGGGCTTATAGTTTGTGTGTGTGTTAGCGAGAGATGGCGTGAACAGAGAAAATAACAAGATGGTAAGGCAGGTATAAGGAATTAAAAGACGTACAAATGCTTCTGAGCTGTTTGATAGCATACATGTATGAGCTGACAGGAAGCAATAATTAGCTGTCTGTGGCGCTTGAAGTAAAGAACGAACCCGCAGTTGGATACCTCCGACCATACTACTCTGAAAACCTCTGATCTTGGATGCGAAGCAGAGTAAGGCCAGGTTAGTACTTGGAAGAGCGATGGACAGGGAGTACCAGGTGCTGTAGACCTTTCATTAAACCACAGGCAACGAGCCACATTCACACTGTCGTCAACCTATCAACAATTAGTTCCCTTCTCCCACCTACATTCAATTTCTGTATCACTCTCTCCCTTTATTTTTCCAAATCTTTGTTGCCCATTCTCCTGCTCCCATAGAAAGTCAAGCGGGTCCAAACACAACTCACCAAAAAACAATGCAACAAAGTAACCGAGCAAAACAACGCACCCAAACCAGTAATTCTTGTCATGCAAAATATCTTAGATCAAACTCAGACATTGCGCTATAACTACCACATCGTAGCTCATTTTTGCAACAAAATAGGGACAGGTCTGATTAGTACCTGTATTGATGTCTTAACACCAGGTGAACTAGGCTTTTTCTATTAATCGAGGTTGTCGCTGCCTTCATTCAGCACTCTATTTGCTGTTCGTTCATGCATTTTGTTTCTATAACTCTCTCTCTCGCAGTCATTTTCGCTCTCTCTCTCGCTTGCTCTCTCGCTCTCGCTCTCGCTCTCTCTAAAAGGCAGAGGGCTGATTTGTATTTAGCAACGGAGGCTCGGGCTTATAGTTTGCATGTGTGTTAGAGAGAGATGGCGCGAACAGAGAATAAAACAAGGTAAGGCAGTTATAAGGAAAGGTAGGACATACAAATGCTTCTGAGCAGTTTGATAGCATTCATGTATGAGCTGAAAGGAAGCAAAAAGGAGCTGTCTGTGGCGCTTGAAGTGAAGAACCAACCCGCTGTTGAAAAACTACGGCCATACGACTCTGAAAACCTCTGATCCTGGATGTGAAGCAGACTAAGGCCAGGTTAATACTTGGAAGGGCGATGGACAGGGAGTACCAGGTGCTGTAGACCTTTCGTGGCACCACAGGCTACACGCCACATTCACACTGTCGTCAACCTATCAACATGCTGTTCCCTTCTCCCTCCAACATTCAATTTCTGTGTCACTCTCTCCCTTTATTTAACAAATCTGTGTTGCCCATTCTCCTGCTGCCATAGAAAGTCAAGCGGGTCCACACACAACTCACCAAAAAACAATGCAACAAAGTAACCGAGCAAAACAACACACTGAAACCAATAATTCTTGTCATGCAAAGCATCTTAGATCAAACTCAGGCAATGCGCTGTTACTATCACATCGTAGATCATTTTTGCAACACAATAGCGACAGGTCTGATTAGTACCTGGATTGATGTCTTAATACCAGGTGAATTAGTCTTTTTCTATTAATCGAGATTTTCGCTGTCTTGATTCAGCACTCCATTTGCTTTTCGTTCCCGCTCTTTCCACAACTCTCTCTCTCTTTCTCTCGCTCGCGCTCTCAGTGTCCTTCTTGCTCTCACTCTCGCTCTCTCTCTCTCATTCTCTCTCTCTCTCTCTCTCTGATATTGTGAGGCCTGATTTGGAGTTACCAATGGAGGCTCGGGCTTATAATTTCTGTGTGTGTTAGCGAAAGATGGCGCGAAGACAGCTAGAAAACAAGGTGGGAAGGCAGGTAATGTAAGCAGTACAAATGCTTGCGAGTGTTTGATAGCATTGATGAATGAGCTGAGAGAAAGCAATAAGCAGCTGTCTGTGGAACTTTTAGTACAGAAAGAGGCAGCTATTGGATATCTGCGGCCATAATAGAATGAAAAAACTGATCTCGGATGCGAAGCAGAGTAAGGCATAGTTCGTACTTGGAAGGGAGACGGACTAGGAATAACAGGTGCCGTAGAATGTTTCTGGCATCACAGGATGCTCGCAATTTTCAAACGGCTGTCAACCAATCAACAAGTTTTTCGTTTCTCCCTCCCGCATTCAATTTCTCTCTCACCCTCTCCCTTTCTTTTTCCAAATCGTTCTGCTCATTCTCCTGCTGTCATAGAAAGTCAAGGGCTCCACACATAACTCACCAGCAAAAAAAATAAATAACCTTGCAAAACAACATACCCAAACTAGTAACTCCTTGTCATCCAAAGCACCCTGGATCAAACTGTGACATTGCGCTATAAGTAAAATATTGTATCTCATTTCTGCAACAAAGTAGGGACAGGTTTGATTAGTACTTGGCTAGGACACTTATTACCAGGTGCTCTAGGCTATTCCTATTAGTCGAGGTTGTCGCTGCCTTCATTCAGCACTCCATTTTCTGTTCGTTCCTGCGCTTTCTACAACTCTCGCTCTCGCACTCGCTCTCGCTCTCTCATAGGCACAGACCTAATTTGTACTTTGCAATGCAGGCCCAGCATTATACTTTGTGTGTGTGTTGGCGAGGGATGGCTGAAGACAGGGAGAAAACAAGTTGGGAAGGCAGGTAATACGAAATGTAAGCAGTAAGTGCTTCCGAGCTGTTTGATGGCATTCATGTATGAGCTGACAGAAAGCAATACAGTGTTGTCTGTGGCTCTTAAAGTACACAGAGGGTCAACTGTTAGAAAGCTACGCACACGATACTCTGGACAACCCTGATGTCAGATGCGAAACAGAGTAAAGACCGGTTCGTACTTGGAAGTGAACCCCACTGGCAATCCCAGGTGTTGTCGACTTTTGCTGCCACCACAGGCAGCCCGCAACATTCACACTGTCGTCAACCAAACTACAAGCTTTTCGCTTATCTCTCATGCATTCAATTTCGCTCTCACCCTCTCCCTTTATTTTTCCAAATCTTAGCTGCTCAATTTCCTGCTGCCATAATAATGTCAAGTGGTTCCATACATAAACAAACAAAAAAGACGGCAACAAAATAAACGAGCAAAACTACACACCCAAACCAGTTAGTCATTGTCATCTAAAGCTTCATAGATCTAACTCACACATTGCGATATAACTATCGCATCGCAGGTCATTTCTGCAACAAGTTCGGAATAGGTCTGATTCGTACTTGGATAGGACTCTTAATGCTAGGTGTACTAGCTTTACCGATTAGTCGAGGTTGTCGCCGGATTCTTTCAGAACTCCATTTGCTGTTTGTTCCTGCACTTTCTGCAACTCTATCTCTCCCTCTCGTTCTCGCTCTGCCTCTCCCTCTCGCTCTCTCTTATTCTCTCTCTCTCTCTCGATCTCTCTCTCTCTCCATCTCTCTCTCTTCTCTCTTTCCAATAGGCACAGACTGGATTTGTTCTCAGCAATGGTGGCTCTGGCTTACCGTCTGTTTGTGTGTTAGCGAGATATGGCATGAAGAGAGATCGAAAACAAGGTGCGAAGGAAATGTAAGAAGGACAATTGCTTACGAGCGGTTTGGTTGCATTCATGTATGAGCTGACAGAAATCAATAAGCAGCTATCTGTGGCTCTTTAAGTAAAGGGAGCAAACTGTTAGCTACCAAAGTCCATACTATTCTGTAAAATTCTGATCTCAAATGCGAAGTAGAGTAAGGCCTGGTTAGTACTTGGAAGTGAACCGACTGGGAATACCAGGTGCTTGTCATCCAAAGCATCTGAGATCAAACTCAAACATTGCTCTATAACTACCACATCTGTAAGGGTCACAAAATTCTGGTGTTTCTGGAAAAGTTAAGTCTGTTAAAGAAAAAGCTGCAAGCAGGGTGGTGGTATATTCCTCTGTAATTTGGACTTTGGTAAAAGATTGATCAAAGATTAGCGGGAAGCTGTTTACCTAGTCAGCTTCCAGAAGGACATTAGCATCTTAAGCAACCAGCCCACAGCAGAGTGCACACACCGCACAATGATACGGAGTCAAACGCATAGAAATCTCTGGCCTCACCCAGACCTCCCGGAACCAGCAGAGAAACAAGGCAAAGAAATGGGCTCAGCTGCAAATGTAAAATAAATGCAGAATTTCCGGCTCCCATCGCCAACTAGCCCAACCGTTTAACTCTAATCAAAAGGGAACGAGCACATCAAAATTAACAAAGGATACACATTAGAATCAATAGGCCAGCCAAGACAGAACAAAGGAGTCTTGAGATTTGGCGCCAAGACTTGCAGGCAGCTCAGTAATATAACTGGAGGCCTCACAAAGCAAAAAAATAGGATGAAAAAGAATAGAAGCTGAGAAACTGGTAAGCTAAGAAACTTGAGAAGAAGCCACCACCTTTCATGCTAACAACCACGAGGCATCAGGAACAACATGATCAACAAATCGACTCTGGAGGGAAAAGACCGAAGGAAAAACTGGGGTCCGATCAAAACCCGACCACAATAACTGATTACTAACGACCAACGGGATAAAATTTACCGAAAGGAAGGAAATCGGGTACTCACCAAGGATATTTCCAAAACGCACCCAAGTGCAACAGCGGTATCACGAAGACCGAGCAGGTGCGCAGTTGGAATACCTCGACCACATCCGGGGTACTGCACCAAATCCCCTGAAGTCCAAAACCGCGTACCAGCTCAAGTGTCAAGGAATCATTTGGTGAGCATAATCCCGTAACCCAAGAGTTCCGGCTTAGATATTTAGAAGTGGGAGGTTGGAGGCAGGACTGGGAGTGTGTATTTCCAACTTTAATTTAATATTCCCCCAACTATGCTAAGTATTGAAGTGTCTATATAAATCTTGAAGTGCCGTGTTATCATCGCAAAATAAACATAAGGATTTTTTTTTTGCACCAAAATGGCCAAAATGCTTCTGTTTTCCATTTACAGCAGATTTTCTCAGTCTCTTTACACAAACAGCAAGACTGGGCAACGTATGTTTGCGGATCTCCAGGAAGAAATCCTGGAGCCTACGGGCCTCACGATGGGAGACCCTTTTCCCGAGTGGAGAGGACACTACAGTTTACAGGAGAGACCCCGCAGGCGTTCGCAGACAGACTGTGGTCCATCTTCCAGACTGCCTGTGATTGATAACCTCGTCAGAGACCAAAGGGTTCACTTGCTCTCTATCCCGATGACAAATGCCTACCAAGGATAAAGGCCAAAGCGGAGCTCTGGTTTGACTCCAGAGACCTCCAGTTTACTGAGTAGACCGTAGTTAGCCAGCTCAACCTAGCTTCTGGGAATCGCAGGGTGGAAGGAGTCAGCAGGGAGATTACATCCGCCTCGCCAAATCAAGACACATGACTTGAAACGGCGTCGCCTGTGTAACTTTATCTCATAAAATACGATGCACACAAGAGACCGTGCGTTAAGATGGAAGTGGAGAAGGTGACATGTACGTATCTGCTAGATACCGGAGCTTCAAGCACCCTTCATCGCAGATAACCCAGCCGCCTCCCCTCTATCTAATGGGGTCCCGTACTTTCGAATGGGTTTTACAGGAAACGAAGAGGCTAGGTCGCTCTCCAATCCGCTGCCCATTCATCTGGGAGCTCTCGGCACTAAATTGACGTGTGTCCTGATGAAATGAGAGCGGGAAGGAAGAGGGTTCTTGTGCTCAGACTTCATTCCAGCCCACAAGATCCAAGTGGATCTTAGGAACCAAAGTCTTTGGAGGGCAGTTGGTCCGCGACAGAAAGGAGAAGTGGTAATCATACCTGGGAAGTAAGGTAAGGGGACCTTGTGTACAATGAAGCCGAAGGAGGATTACGTACTTCAACTGCTGCTCAGTCACACCCCGGCGGATTACGAGGCGTATATGCAGACCAATCTCGCAGCATTCGCCACCCACAAACATGACTGTGGAAGAGTAAATGGGGTTGAGGTCAGAGTAGGAGGGGATCCTTGGCCCGATCACAGAAACAATATACCTTCTCCATGGAGGCTGAAGCGGACATGGAAACGGCTCTGACTTCACTAGTAAAGCAGGGTGTGTTGAGACCGATAGCCAACCCTGTGAATTCCCCACTTTGGTCGGTACAAACCGGACAATTCATGGAGGGCCACGGCGAACTATCGGGAGCTCAATTAGAACATCGCAGATTGTGCTTCCACGGTCGCAGCCGTAGCCGACCTGATAAGTAGCATTCCAGCATCGGCGACCACTTTCACGGTGCTGGACATTTGGAATGGGTTCTGGTCCAGCTCTTTACTTCTTGAGGAGAACTTCAAGTTCGCCTCACCTTCAAGGACCAAAGGGCACTTGGAATTTTCTCCCTCACGGTTTTAACAACATCCCGAGTATCTTTACCCAATGAATGGCAAATTGCTTAAAAGAGTATACCAGACCCCAGCAGCTAGTGAAGTAGGTGGACGACCTGATCCTGTTTACCGACGAAGGGGAGGAGCATGGCCCACTGTTGGCTGAGATGCTGAAGCTGCTGAGAGAGTAAGGGTTTAAAGTAAACCCTAGGAAAGCGCAGATTGGCCAGCAGGAAGTGAATTCCTGGGGCTGGCCATACACGCTGGTGAAAGCGCCATCGATGAGGCAAGGAGGAAGGTGGTACAGGCGTTACCTGCCCCTACCATGGTAATGAGAGTAAGATCCTTCCTGCGACTCACGGGGTACTGCAGAGATTTTATTGAAGATTATGCGGCTACAGCGGACACTCTGTTCCGACCCCTGCACAAAGGCATGGAGAGGGAGTGGGATGAGTGTTATCGTGCGGCGTTCAATCAGCTCTAGAAAGATCTGTAGACCACACCGGCCCAAGGATCAATTAATGGGGGAGAGCAGTTCTTTCTGGAGCTGTTTGCCCGTGGGGACAGCCTGAAGCCGGTGGTTTACTTCTCCAGAAATCTCAATGATGTGGAGAAAGGGTAGTTCAACTGTGATAGGTATCTGCTTGCCACTCAATGGGCAGAGCAGAGGTCACAAATCTTCACAGAGGTGCCCCTGATAACTCTCCTCACCCATCATACGCCCACCTAGACGCTTCTAGATGAGAGAATATTGGATGGTAGAGTGAGCAGTGCACGGATTGCTCGCTAGACATTATTGCTCTCACAATGAATCTGAGGGTAAAAGGCCTTTGTGAGCCCAAGTTCGCCGCCAATATGCTCTATTCATGGGCGGCCCACTGGTGTTCTGTGGAAGAGATATGGGATGTCGACGTATGTTTTCGGGCCGGGATACACCTCACGGGCCGGGAGATCTAAGTGGACGGTACCATCACAGTTTCTGCTCGCGACCAACTCAGTGGATGCGGGATTAACGCCCGATGGGCAGGCATTCACCTGGCGATTAAATTCCCGAGTACCATGAGAGCGGAGCATTCTGAACTGTCGGCGGTGGTATATGTAGTCACCTACCCCGAAGCATTCCCTACACCTATACGATTTGCTCGGTAGGTATGTTCCCGTGCAATTCGTGTACGGAATACCTATCTATTGTATCCAATCGCGGATACACATCTGCAGAAGTTAAACCCTGACAACAAAACTTTTGTTGTAAAAGATCATGGCAGCTTATAGCGACTTAAAGGGAGGTCTACATACACAAGGTGAAGGCCCATCCGAAAACTGAACTCCGTGTCGTGGGGAACCAGCAGCCGACATACAGGCCAAAGAGGGTGCTCGGACGGCCAAGTTCTGTGATCTGTATGATTCAGGCCCAATCGTGGTGGTCAGCAGCATTAATGGGACATAAGGTGGTGCAGGGGGAGCTTTGGCCCCGGAACTGAAAACGATTCATGCACACGACCACGTCCTGATAACATCCCTTAGCACGCTGGCTAAGGGAGAGAGGGTAGAGGGTCCGTACAGCATGGCAGATTTCGCCGTAAATTAAGGCATGCTGTGTAAAGTAGAATAGTGGGTGGTGCCACTGCAGCACTGGAGAGAATTCCTCCAGCTGGCTCATGTGCGGGCAGGAACGGGACACCCCAGACCGGAGACCATCTGGCATCGGGTGCAACAGGCAGGTTGGTGGCTGCGACTCAGGGAGGACGTCCGCGAGTTGTGCACGAATTGTCTCGTGTTAGCTGCAAACTACCCTGACCCCCGGAAAAAGAACGTGTCCATGTGACACATCAGGAGAGTAGCGGGACCGTGGCAGTCGATCAAAGCCAACTACTTCGGACCCTACCGAACACCCAAGGAGGCTACTAGCACTGCCTCGACATGGTGCATGAGTTCTCCAAATGGGTGGAAGCCTACCCATGCTGAACGGACACCGCATTTGGGATTGCAAGGATGCTTGTGAGAGAGGTATTCGCCTGTGAGTACTACCAAAGTGTGTGGAGTCTGATCAGTGCTGACATTTCACTGATCAGGTAATTCAGGCAACCCTTAAGGTGCTCACCGTGGCAGGGAAATGACACGTCGGCCATAACTCGCAGTCATCGGGTCCTGTGCATCGTTTAAAGCGTAACATCAAGGAAAGGCTGCAGGAGGTGACGGGAGTCTCAGCCAAGAAATGGGTAGAGGCCTTGCCATTGGTCCTAATGGGGATCGGAGCCAGCCAGTCAAAGAGCACTGAGGAATACCCACACGAGCTCATGCCTGGTAGGATCATAAGTAAACCCATCCATCTGCTAGCCCCCGCACTCACGGAAGGTCAGCTCGGAGAGGTGAACCGGGGCAGCATTGTCAGGAATCTGTTTGATCACCTTCAACAATTCATTGCAAAGCTCCGAGCAATATGGGAAACCAGCATCGGAGCAACCGATTGATGCTAGAAATCTTCAAGCATCAAGAATGGGAGATAGAGGATGAGGTCATGGTTAGGAATTTTGCTCGGGTAGAGACTTTTGAGCTGCTTTACATGGGGCCGTGCAGCATCACAGATAAAGGAAGCCGCATGGTCTAAGCAGTGAAGATGCCCCGCCGTACAAAATGGATCCACATTAAACAATGTAAATTGTTCAACCCGGAGAGCCAACAAACGAAATGGAGAGTCACGAGCAGGGAACCGCTCCAGAGACATGGGTCTGCGCCCAACTGTGCAGAATCCCTCTTGGAAGCGGCAGTTTCACAGATCATAGAGACAGCAGCAGTGAAGTGCACCAGCGAGGGCCCCATATTTTGTGTCTCGGGACAACATCCAGTCGCCCGAGCCAGGGCCCCAAGGACGACTCTCCGGACCGCACGCCCGAGTGTGCCGTGATCACCGATGCACCTCCTACCCAGAGGCCGCAGAAATCAGGGGGTTGTCAGCACCAAGCCTGGCCACCCCGAGACGGGTCGCGATGGACATTGTTTCCTTCAATAGTTTGAAATTTAGATTGCAATTAAGTGATTTGAATTTGTTCACGCCCATCAAGCCTGAGGAACGTTATGATTGGCAAGGCTATCTGCTCTGTGTTTTACATGAAAACAAGGATGAGAAGGGTCTTGCGATTATTCGCTCTACTGGGGACACGTCCCGGTCGGGGATAAGATGGAGGAGTCCCTCATTTTTGGGTGCTCAAAAGCGAGAGCACCCACAGTTACAACCTGATGTGGCGCAATTGTCATGGATGAGGCCATCGCCTAATTCGACAAGGTCAGATGGCCAAGGTGGCTGGGATGAAATTGTAACCGGTATTCCACTCGTGCCGGATTCATATACGGGGAGGCGTACATCCCATGCCCTAGTATAAAGATCACCACCTACCGGCTTAGCATAACAGAGGTAAACAGGTGTGCCTTAGTTGTAGGGTGCACCTTCCACTGGGTAGTTCATTGTGGCTCAGGAAGCTGAGCACGAACATAGCTGATTAGGAAAGACGAGATAACGATATTTACCAGACAGTCAGGGTACACAGCGAGGGGTGTGTGGGAGCTGGGACAAGTTGTGGGGATCTGATCAAGGAATTTTCTTGTGTCTGTGATGGTCAGAGCATGTCTGGTCTGCAGGCATATCCATTGCATTCCACAGGCAGTGGAAGGATGCCGGGATGGGATCAGGTGGGATCGAAGCTTGTTCTCATGTGTAAGCCCAGAGCCCCCAACGGAAATAAAGACACCGAGCTCATTGCATACACCAGGAAACCCCTGCCCACAGCCCCGACGCAACAGACGGATGTAGATAGATGTCCTACTACCAACGATGGACCAGGGTACGGGTTTTTTTTAGTCCCAACCGAGAATTGGCGATACCAGGTGGTTCACTATGCCGTGACTTCCCTAAGATAAATCTGACTGAAGTTCACTTACCTGCATGCTGCCCAAAATGGACAGAGCAGCTGTACGAAGCCTTACTCTGAGAGATGTTCAGCAGGCTCTATGAGATAAATTTCGGAATGTAAACAAGGCAGATCTATACAGTTTAAATGCAGGTAACACAATGGGCACAGAGGGGCAGAAAATGGGGACCTCGAATGAAATAGTCACTGCTTTAAACATAGGGTCGTCCATAATAAATAACATGGATGATGCCCAACTTGCCATGCAGATTAACGGTTTAAAGAACCAGCTGCACAAGTTTCTGGGGGAGGAAAATACAGGGGTAAGCTCAGAGCTGCTCGAGGACCAGGACATGACAGTCCACTTGAAGGAAATAATCGCAGAGCTGAAAAGAGACGACAAAATAATATATGATCAAATTCGAACAGAATGCCTCGGAGCAGGCTCCAAAAAACCAGGTGTTTGCGTTGTGTGGGGCATTTTGTTGGGCGAAAGCCGCAGCAATCTGGAAGACTTAGAGCAAGGCTAAGTCCCCTCCTGAATAAGCAACATGCACCTCGCATCGCTCCACGCGTTTAACAATTTGTTAAGCCCGTGACAGCTCCGTCTAGCCTCTGAAACCTACCATGTCCAAGTAGATTGGGGCAGTCGAACCATACTTTCATGGGGATAGTGGTGAGGATGACAGTCATCGGTGGGACCTCACGACTTGCACCGGTTACAGAGTGGAGAATATTGGAGCAATTCGAGGAGGACTACATGTCAGTTTTTAAGCTGTCGCAACCAATGTCATCAAGAGGGAGCACGCTATGAAAGGTACTGACCTCTTCGGTGCCGGAGCCGGGGTGCAAAACTAATACGGTGCCTCCAACACTTGAATGCATGTGTTGGTCATTTGTCAACTTGTGATTATTCTGTATCTACTCGGTACATGCTGTTGGATACGAAACAGAGGCCGTCGACTCCGACACCAGAGGATGTTAAATGAGCCCTAATGTAATAATGAATGTATCATGAAACAGAGAACATGAAGGTTCTGCCGCAGTAAAATCGCTGCGGTATATATAAGTTTTTATTCCCTCCCTAATGTAAAAACGCAGAGATCGGATTTGTAAATAGAGTATTAGGTGTGTAATTTACATTGTAAATTTAATGTCCTGATCGATTTTGCCACTGATATCGCTATATTGTTCTCGAGGAAGGAGAATTTCTGATCTGGGTGTAGGTTAGGTAATTCCAGGGAAGGCTGGCTCTCGGGTGTCAGAAATATTTTTCGTCAAAAATGGCACTCTGCTAGGAAGAGTGCCAAATGGGGGACTGTAATGGTCACAAATAACACTGTTAATCGAAGAAGTTACGCCTGTGAAAGGAAAAGCTGCAAGCAGGTTTTGGGGTCCACCTCTTTAATTTGGACTTGAGGTATTGAATTGATGAAAGACTGTCTGGGAAACTGTTAACCTTGTCAGCTCTAAAAAGGAAATTAACATCCTAAAAACCCGCCCTCAGCAGAGCGTCCCTACCCCACAGTGATACTGAAGCAAGTCCACAGAAATCTCTGGCCTCACCGAGACTCCCTGGAACCAGCAGATAAACATGACAAAGAAAAGGGCTCGCAAGCCCATCTAAGATAAACGCCTAGTCCAACCATTTAGCTCCAATCAAAAGGTAACGAGCACACCAAACTTAACAAAGGACACTCATCAGAATCAAGGAGTAAGCCAAGACAGAACAAAGGAGTTTTGAGGTTTGGCGGCAAGATTAGCAGGCTAGACAGTAGTATAACTTGAAGCTTCACAAAGCGAATAGAAAAGGATGAAAAAGAACAGAAGCTGAGAAGCTAGGAAGATAAGAAACTTTTGAAGAAGCCACCACCTTCCATCCAGGCAACCACGAGGCAACAGGGAAACAACGACCAAAAAATCGACGCCAGAAGGAAAAGATCGAAGGGAAAACCGGTGTCCGATCAAGAACCGAACACGACAGCCGACTCCTAACCAGCAACGGGGAAAATTTACCGAAAGGGGGTTGAAACTACAGCCTTAGGAAGGAAATTGGGTACTTACTTAGTACATTTCCAAAGCGCGCATAACTGCATCAGTGGACTCACGAAGACGGACCAGGTATCAGTTGGAAGTCCTCCACCACTTCCTGGGTACGGAATGACCAACCACCACATCCCGCGAACCCGGGAACCCTGAACCTGCTGAACTGTCAAGGGATATTATGCAGAGCATAAACCCTGCAACCCTAGAGTTCGGGCTGAGAGAGGGAGAAGTGGGAGCTTGGAGGCAAGACTCGGAGTGTGTTTTTCAACCTGCAACTTGAATGTCCCCCTTCTATTCTAAGTATTGAAGTTTCTACATAATCTTGAAGTGCCGTGTTGTCATTCTAAAATAAACATAACGAATTGTTTTGCAACAAAACGATTGTCTTCTGCTCTTTATTAAATCTTGACTAATATGTCCAAATTCTAGAACGAGGGAGCGAGAACAATTCGAATTGCTTAAGGTCAGAAGGTGACACTGACATATCCACCACCCTCTGCACTCTTTCTCTCTCGCTCTCTCTCGCTCTCTCTCGCTCTCTCTCTCTCGCTATCTCTCTCTCTCTCGCAAAATCTCTCATATGCACAGGGCTAATTTGTACTTAGCATTGGAGGCTCGGGTATATAGTTTGTTTGCATGTTTGCGAGAGAAGGCGTGAAGACGGATCGAAAACAAGGTGGGAGTCAGGTAAAAGGAAACGGAAGAAATATAACTGCTTCTGAAGTGTTTGATTGCATTCAATAATGAGCTGACAGAAAGCAATAAGCAGCTGTCTGTTGATCACAAATTAAAGAGAGAGACATCCATTAGATATCTGCGGCCATACTAGTCTGATAAACTAGAAGCCAACTGATACCTGGTCAGTCTTCGCGAGTCCGCTGATGCAGTTATGCGCGCTTTGGAAATGTACTTAGTAAGTACCCAATTTCCTTCCTCTGGCTGTAGTTTCAACCCCCTTAAGGTAAATTTTCCCGGTTGGTCGTTAGGAATCGGCTGTGGTGTTCGGGTCTTGATCGGACCCTGGTTTTTCCTTTGGTCTTTTCATTGCGGCGTCGATTTTTTGGTCGTGGTATGCCTGTTGCCTCGTGGTTGCCTGGCTGGAAGGTGGTGGCTTCTTCTCAAGTTTCTTATCTTCCTAGCTTCTCAGCTTCTGTTCTTTTTCATCCTTTTCTCTTCGCATTGTGAGGCTTGAAATCGGGACACCGATTTGGAATACCGATGCTGTAGATTTTCGCTCTCACCACAGGCTGCTCGCAACATTCACAGTACCGTCAACCAATCACCAAGCTTTTCGCTTCTCCATTCTGCATTCAATTTCTCTCTCAACCTCCGCCTATATTTTTCCAAATTTTTACTGCTCATTTTCCTGCTGCCATCGAAAGCCAAGTGGGTCCACAAAAACATCCAACCAAATAAACACAGCAGCAAAATTACCGAGGAAAACCATACACCCAAAGAAGTAAGTCCTTGTCATCCAAAGCTTCTGAGATCAAACTCAGACATTGCGGTACAACTACCACATTGTAGTTCATTTATTCAACAAAGTAGACACAGGTCTGATTAGTACTTGGATAGGAGTCTTAGTACCAGGTGTACTAGGCTTTTCTTATTAGTCGAGGATGTCCCTGCCTTCATTCAGCACTCCATTTGCTTTTCGTTCCCGCGCTTTCTACAAATCTGTCGCCTCGCTCTCTCTAATATGGAAAGGCCTGATTTGTACCTACCAATGGAGGCTCGGGCTTACAATTTATGTGTGTGTTAGTAAGAGATGGCGTGAAGAGAGACAGAAAACAATGTTGGAAGACAGATAAAGGGAAATGTAAGATGTACAAATGCTTCCAAGTTGTTTGATAGCAACCATGTATGAAGTGACAGAAAGCAATAAGCAGCTGTCTACAGCTCTTTAATTAAAGACAGAGCCAGCTGTTAGATACCTACGGCCATACTAGTCTGAAAATGCTTGATCTTGAAAGCGCAGCAGAGTAAAGGCTGGTTAATATTTGGAAGAGAGACCGATTGGAAATGATTGATCGAAACATAGAAAATAGGTGCAGGAGTAGGCCATTCGGCCCTTCGAACTTGGACCGCCATTCAATGAGTTCATGGATGATCATGCAACTTCAGTACCCCATTACTGCTTTCTCGCCATACCCCTTGATCCCCTGAGTAGTAAGCTACATCTAACTCCTTTTTGAATATATTTAATGAATTGACCTCAACAACTTTCTGTGGTAGAGAATTCCATAGGTTCACCACGCTCTGGGTGAAGAAATTTCACCTCATCTCGGTCCTAAATGGCTTACCCCTTATCCTTACACTGTGACCCCTGGCTCTGGACTTCCCCAACATTGGGAACATTCTTCCTGCATCTAACCTGTCTAAACCCGTCAGAATTTTAAACTTTTCTATGAGATCTCCTCCAATGAATACAAGCACAGTTGATCCAGTCTTTCTTGATATGTCAGTGTCGCCATTCCGGGAATCAGTCTGGTGAACCTTCGCTGCACTCCCTCAATAGAAGAATGTCCTTCCTCAAGTTAGGAGACCAAAACTGTACACAATACTCCAGGTGTGGCCACACCAAGGCCCTATACAACAGTAGTAACACCTCCCTGCCCCTGTACTCATATCACCTCGCTATGAAGGCCAACATGCCATTTGCTTTCTTAACCGCCTGCTGTACCTACATACCAACCTTCAATGACTGATGTACCATGACACTCAGGTCTCGTTGCACCACTCCTTTTCCGAATCATTCTCCATATAGATAATAGTCTATCTCTCTGTTTTTACCACCAAAGTGGATAACCTAACATTTATTCACATTATACTTCATCTGCCATGAATTTGCCCACTCACTCTACTGGAAGCATCCTCAAAAAAATCCAGAAGATTTGGCAAGCATGATTTCCCTTTCACAAATCGATGCTGATTGGACCTACCATAGCATCTCTTTCCAAATGCGCTACATCTTTAATAATTGATTCCATCATTTTACCCACTGCCGATGTCAGGCTGACCTACAATTCCCGGTTTTCTCTTTCCCTTCTTTTTTAAAAAGTGGGGTTACTTGACTACCCTCCACTCCATAAGAACTCATCAAGAGTCTCTGGAATGTTGCAAAATTAAGGTCAATGCACCCACTATTTCTGAGGCCACCTCCTTAAGTACTCTGGGATGCAGACCATCAGGCCCTGGGGATTTATCGGCCTTCAGTCCAATCAATTTCCCCAACACAATTTCAGTTTTTCCTTCTTACCGGTCTCTCGGAGCACTTTTGTATCCGAAAGGTTGTTTGTGTCCTCCTTAGAGAATACCGAACCAAAGTACTTGTTCAATTGATCTGCCATTTCTTTTTTCCCAGTTATGACTTTCACTGATTCTGATTGCAGCGGACCTACGTTTGTATTTACTAACCTTTTTCTCTTTACATAGCGATAGAAGCTTTTGCAGTCCTTTTTAATGTTCCCTGCAAGATTCCTCTCTTACTCTATTTTCCCTGCCCTAATCAGACCCTTTGTCCTCCTCTGCTGAGTCCTGAATTTCTCCCAGTCCCCGAGTTCACTGCTATTTCTGGCCAATTTGTATGCCACTTCCTTGGCTTTAATACTATCCCTGATTTCCCTTGATTGCCACGGTTGAGACACCTTCCCTTTTTTAATTTTACACCAGACAGGGATGTACAATTGTTGTTGTTCATCCATGCCGTCTCTAAATGTCTGCCATTGCCCATTCACTGTCAACCCCTTCCATTCGCCAATCTCTCCTGGTCAATTCGTTCCTCATACCTTCAAAGTTACCCTTCTTTAATTCTGGACCAAGGTCTCTGAATTAACTATTACTTTCTCCATGCTAATGTAGAATTACACCATTATATGTTCACTCTTCCCCAAGGGGCCTCGCACAACAAGATTGCTAATTAATCATCTCCCATTACACAACACGGAATCTAAGATGACCTCCGTCAGAGTTGGTTCCTCGAAATATTGGTTCAGAAAACCATCCCTTATGCACTCCAGGATATCCTCCTCCACCGTATTGTTTCCAATTTGGTTAGCCCAATCTATATGCGTATTAAAGTCACCCATGATAACCACTGCACCTTTATTGCATGCACCCCAAATTTCCTGTTTGATGCCATCCCCAACATCACTACTACGGTTTGGAGGTCTGTACAGAACTCCCACTAGCGTTTTCTGACATTTGTATCCCGTAGCTCCACCCATGCCGATCCCACATCATCCAAGATAATGACTTTCCTTACAATTCCATTAATGTCCTCTTTAACCTGCAACGCCACCCCACATCCTTTTCATTTCAGTTTATCATTCCTAAATGTTGAATACCCTTGGATGTTGAGTTCCCAGCCTTGCTCACCCTGGAGCCATGTCTTCGTGATGCCAACCACATTGTATCCGAAAACTGCTATCTGCACAGTTAATTCGTCCAGCTTATTGCGAATACTCCTCACATTGAGGCACAGAGCCTTCAGGCTTGCCTTTTTAACACACTTTGACCCTTTAGAATTTTGGTTCAAAGTGGCCTTTTTGTGTTTTCAGTGGTGTTTATCTGCCCTCCACCTTTACTCATCTCCTCTCTGTCTTTTGCTTCTGTCTCCATTTTGTTTCCCTCTGTCTCCCTGCATTGGTTCACATCTTCCTGCTATATTCGTTTAAATCCTGCACAACAGCACTAGCAAACATTCCTCCGAGGGCATTGGTTCTGGTGCTGCCTAGGTGCATACCAACCGGTTTGTACCGGTCCCGCCTCCCCCAGAACCGGTTCCAATGCTCCAGGAATTGTAATTCCTCCCTGCTGCACCACTGCTCAAGCCACGTATTCGCCTAAGCTTTCCTGTGATTCCTACTCTGACTAGCAGGTGGCACTGGTAGCAATCCCGAGATTATTACGTTTGAGGACATACTGTTGAATTTAGCTCCTAGCTCTTTAAATTCGTCTGGTAGGATCTCATCCCGTTTTTTTACCTATATGTTTGATGCCAATCTACACCACGACAACTGGCTGTTCACCCTCCCTTTTCAAAATGTCCTACATCAACTCCGAGACATCCTTGACCCCTGCACCATGGAGGCAACATGCCATCCTGGAGTATCGGTTGCCCCGCAGAAACGCCTATCAATTCCCCTTACAATTGAATTCCCTATCTCTATCGCTCTCCCATTCTTTTTCCTGCCCTCCTGTGCAGCAGAGCCAGCCACGGTGCAATGAACTTGGCTGCTGCTGCTCCACCCTGATGAGTCATCCCCCTCAGCAGGATCAAAGCGGTGTATCTGCTTTGCAGGGTGATGACCACAGGGGATCCCTGTGCTACCTTCCTTGCACTGCTCTTCCTGTTGGACTTCCTTTCCCTTTCTGGCTGTGGACACTTTACATGCGGTAAGGCCAACTTACTAAACGTCATTCACGTCATTCTCAGCATCGTGGATGCTCCAAATTGAATCCACATTCAGCACCAATTCTGCAACGTGGTCCGTCAGGAGCTGGAAGCGGACACACTTCCCGCACACATAGTCGTCAGGAACACTGGAGGCATCCCTGATTTCCCACCTACTACAGGAGGAGCATAACACGTGTCCGAGCTCTCCTGCCATGATTTAACCCTTAGATGAACTTAATTGGCAACTACAATGGTCAAGGTTACTTACTGAAAAACAAAAATGTAAAACTACTCACCAATCACCAGCCAATCACATACCCCCTTGGCTGTGACGTCACCTTTTGATTTCTTTCTTCTTCTTTTTTGCCCTCTCCCTGTAGCTGCACAAGCAAACCTTTTGTAGGCCACTCGCCGATCCCCAGACTCACGCCTCAGCGACGCACCTATCGACTGATGAACTCGCGTCCTTTTTTAGGCCATCGCCGATCCCCTGACTCACGCCTCAGCGTCGCATCTCCCGACTGTTGAATTCGCGGCATTTATAGTCCTCTTGCTGACCCCGGACTCACACCTCAGCGACGCACCTCACTACTGCTGAAATTGCTGCATTTTGTAGGCCTCTCGCTGATCCCCAGACTCACGCTTCAGCGACGCACCTTTCGACTGCTGAACTCGCGTCCTTTTGTAGGCCGCTCGCCGATCCCCTGACTCACGCCTCAGCGACGCACATCCCGACTGTTGAATTCGCGGCACTTATAGTCCTCTTGCCGACCCCGGACTCACGCCTCAGCGACGCACCTCCCGACTGCTGAACTCACGGCCTTTTGTTGGCCTCTCGCTGTGTACTTTCGCTGCCAACAAAGGCTGCTCGCAAAATTCACACTGTCGTCAACCAATCAGCAAGCTTTTCGCTTCACCCTGCTGCAATCAATTTCTCTCTGAGCCGCTCCCTTTATTTTTCCAAATCTTTCTGGTCGTTGTGCTGGTGCCATAGAAAGTCAAGGCTGTCCAAAGACAACCAGCCAAATAACACAGTAACAAAATAACCGAGCAAAGCAACACACCCAATCCGGTAAGTCCTTGTCATCCAAAGCATCCGAGATTAATCTTAGACATTGCGCTATAATTACTACATCGTAGCTCATTTCTGCAACAAAATAGGGACAAGTCTGATAAATACTTGGATAGGAGTCTTAAATTATCGGAGGCTTTTCCTTTAAGTCGTGGTTGTCGCTGCCATCATTCAGCACTCCATTTCCTGTTCGTTCCCGCGCTTTTCTGCAACTCTGTCTCTTCTCTTTCTTCCTCCCTCTTTCTAGCTCTCGCTCTCAATCTCTAATAGGCACAGGCTTAAGATAGTGACAGATTATGTGGAACGAAATGTAAAAGCTTATGAGGAATAATCGGGTGATGCACGGATCGGGAGCGATGACAAGGTCTTTCCAAAAATGCTGAAAGTCGGGCTGAGGTCCTAGCATCAGGGTGTGCTGGACCGAACACTCCGTGGTGGAACTAATTACGGAGAAATATTAGGCTGGGCATGTGAAATAGACCGGCGGTGGATCTGGGATCGAGAGACTAAGGACAAGGTAAATACAGCGGTCCTGGAAGCAATAGTCACCGCAGTCGGCACCAAGAAAGCAGGAGAACGAAAGGGCTGGGCATGCAATGGGTGTGGTTCCCTCTACCACAAATACACAATAGCCCAGAAAAACAGATGGGGGCTAGGAATAAGACAACAAAATGGAAAGGAACGTGTATCAATTGCGGGAATAAGGGACACACGAAAACGCAAAGCTGTGGAAACGAAGGAGGACAGGAGGGAAAAGTACGATGGCAGAAGAACGGAAAACTGGGAGAAGACAGTCAGAGTGGTATGCAGGGCGGTCGAACGACAGAAAGCAGGAGAACTTGGTGGCCTCGACCTACGTGGTAGCAAGGGCCTGCGGATGTATCTAACAGAACTGTTAGAGGGTCAGCAATACCAGATGTTAATTTACACAGTGGCCTCTGTCTCGATAACCAACTTAGACTTCCAGACCACAAACAAGCAGATTACAACAAGTGAGTGGAACGGCGCACTATGAGGGCAAGATTAAGTGAACCCCAACTGATGGAAATAGCGTGGCGATTAATATCAGTAATTGTCTGGGTATGCCCCAACCGAGAGGGCACAATTCTAGGAATAGATCGATTGAGGGAATTTAATTTACTAATACAATCCCGAGACGGGGTGATCTGTTGGGCAGACAGTCAGGGAAAAGCACGATAATGCAGGAGAGAAATGGCCAGTGGGCATGCGCCGCATTAATAAAACATGATTGGGATCAGGATACGGCATCGGCCTGGGTGTGCCAACAATTTCCCGAAGTATGGGCAAACCATAAAGAGCATTGTGGATGAGTAAATATTCTGACTTTGCTAATCCCGTGAGAAATCCACAAAGCCCACCGGCAATACCCCATTAACATGGAGGCCCAGCAGACGGTAAAGGGAATAGTCCAGCAGTTGTAAGTCTCAGGAATAATCAGCGAAATCACGTCCACTAAAAACAGCCCCGTGTGGCCGGTGTTAAAACCGGACTGCTCATACCGATTAACCATCGACTACACAGACCTCAATAGGAGTACGCACCGGCTGCACCCGATTGTGGCAAGTCCATCGACAATCCTCAACGGCTTGGACCAAGGGTATTGCATTTTTACCGTCCTGGACAGGGCTAACGGTTTCTGGAGCCTTCCTTTGCCCCCACCCGCCCCCCGCCCTCCCCCGGGCGTCGCAGGAAAAGTTTGCATTTATACTTGAAAATCAGCAACACACCTGGACTCGCCTCCCCCAGAGGTTCATAGAAACATAGAAACAAAGAAAATAGTTGCAGGAGTGGTCCATTCGGCCCTTCGAGGCTGCACCACTATTGAATTAGATTAGAGCTGAGCATTCCCTCAGCAACCCTTTCGTGCCTTCTCACCACACCCCTTAATCCCTTTAGCCATAAGGGCCATATCTAACTGCCTCTTGAATATATCCAATGAACTGGCATCAACAACTCTCTGCAGTAGGGAATTCCACAGGTTAACAACTCTGAGTGAAGAAGTTTCTCCTCATCTCACTCCTAAATGGTCTACCCTTATCCTTAGACTATGAGCCCTGGTTCTGGACTTCCCCAACGTCAGGAACATTCTTTCCGCATATAACATGTGCAGTTCTATCAGAATCTTATATGTTTCTACGAGATCCAGCCCTCATCCTTCTAAACTCCTGTGTATAATGGCCCAGTCGATCCAATCTCTCCTTATCTGTTTGTCCAGCCGTCCCGGGAATCAGTCTGGTGAAGCTTCGCTGCATTCCACCAATAGCAAGTACATCCTTCCTCAGATTAGGAGACACAAACTGAACACAATATTCCATGTGAGGCCTCACTAATCCCCTGCACAGCTACAATAAGACTTCCCTGCTCCTCTACTCAAAGCCCCTCGCTATGCCGGACAAAATACAGTTTACCTTCTTCACCACCCGCTGAACCTGCTTGGCAACTTTCAATAATAGTTCGGCTATGTTTCACCATGCAATGTCCCGGGCTATTGAAATTATGGCTGTAGAAGCAGAAAAAATCAGAGTGTTACAATAGCTTGACGATCTTTTGATCGCCTCAACTACAATGTCAGGGACGTTAAGGGCCTTAGTTAAAGTATTGGGAGCGCTGAAGCGGGCGGGGTTTAAGGCATTACCCACCAAGGCCCTGGTGGCTCAGACTAAAGTGAGGTGACGTGGATATTGGATCAGTATGAGCGAAAAAGCCAGCACTAAGTAACGATGGATGAATATCAGGGAGATGACTTAGCCCTAGAATGTCAGTGGAGTAAGGAAGGCATTAAGACTCGTTAATTACAGTCGAAATTGTATACCTCATACACAATAATAAGCGGGAGCTATACAGAAATTAATTAAAGGGATTGGGGCACCCATACAGAAGATAGATTTGGGACAAGCTCACGAAGAGGCATGCAGGGAATAACAAGAGTTCTGATGTCGGCTCCCACCCTGCGTTTGCCAGATATCAATACACCTTTTCACCTATAATGTGATCAAGATGGTGAAGGTCTTCTGCTGTGGTAATGGTGGAACATGGATGCCGGTAGAGACTTGTGGCCTATTACTCGATGAAGAAAGACCCAGTAGTTAGTGGGGAGCCCCGAAGTGTGACCACACTTGTCTGTTCCTATTGGGCCGTCAAAGTATGCGAAGAATTAGTGATGATGAGACAGGCCATTTTGCACACACAACATAAATACCGGAAAGCTGCAGGCGATCTTTGTTCGCCGAAAGACTAAGTGCGAGGCCGTATTGCTATCCAAAGACAAGTCAGTAATAACAAAAAAGCATAATGAAATTTACCCCGCTACCGGGGTGCTGACAAAAGGTGAGGAACATAGCTGTAGTGAACAAGTAGAGGGAAAAACGGATAGCAATGTAAAGAAAGAGCAACACAGATGACACTCTATTTGTGGACGGATCCAGAAAATACATTGATGGAGAACCCCATACTGGGTCGGCGGTAATGACACAGGAGGGAAAGACAATAATGGTAGGAGCGATCCCAGGAGACAAGTCAGCTCAGGTTGCAGAACTGGTGGCCCTTACAAAGGATCTCGAGTCAGCTAAAGGAAAGCGGGTAAACATACATGCAGATAGTTGAAATGTTTTCGGGGTGGTTCACGACTTTCTGGCAGGCTAGTCATGACGAGTGTATGAGACATCTACTGGTGAGGTGGTAAAACATGGAAAGCTAGTGGAAAGGCCAGTAAAAACAACATAGGACCCATGGGAAGGAGCGGTAGTCAAGGTAAAAGCACACACAAAAATAACTAGTAAGGACCACACGCTCTGGCAAGACCTACCCACCTTGGGGAATCGGTTTGCAGAAATTGGAGCCAAACTAGTGGCAGCTGAAAAGAAGCCAGAGCCAGCATTTAACGCTGAAATTAAACCAGTAATGCCAACAGGGTTTCAGACAGATATACATAAAGCACAGGCTCACCAGAGTGTCGATCAGGAAGAAAGACGTGAATGAAGTTTGCTCCGGGCCCACTAAAAGAATGACATACGGGTATGGGGTCCCAGGGAGCAAGTTGTAGCACCACAGTGTTGCACGCGACAACTACTAACATTATATCATTGCATAACACATACCGGTAGAAGTAATATGTTGTACCTGTTCTCGCAGTACTGGTGGCGGCCAGGCATGGGGAAGGATGTAGCTACATTTTGACATAGTGTGTTATTTGTGCCCAACCTAATGTCGGCAGTGAATGCAAGGTACGAATGGGATAGAAACTGAGGCCACAGGGATTTGGGAAAATTTACAAATAGACTTAACCGGCCCCTGCTGGAGGATAGTGGAAAGAGAAATTGCCTGATAATCATCGACCAATTCACCGGTGGGTAGAAGCCTTCTATACCAGGGACTGCTCCGCTCGAACGGTAGCACAGATCCTGGCTAGCGAGGTGATACCTTGATGGGGAGTGCCTCTACAGATAGACTCAGAAAATGGAAGATTTTTCACGCGCAAAAAAATTAAAGAAACATATGCCCTGCTCGGAATCAAATAGAGTTACCACATACCATACCATACCCAAAGTTCGGAAATGATGGAAAGAATGAACATGACCTGAAAAACGGCCCTGTCTAAAGAAATCCAGGAGACAGGCAAGAGAGGGACTGGGGCGTTAGCAGCAATTCTAATGTAGCTTAGAGAAGCAAACCGCAGATAAGAAAACTAGAAATTCAGAATGAGGTTAGTGGCTGCACTGGCCCTCCCAGTGCCTCCACAATTAAATTAAAAAGGGCTTAAACGATATTTTATACGGAGGACTCCACAAGCAGCAACCCAGGGAATATATACACGCCCCACGTAGAAATAATTTCATGTTTTTAATTTAACAATTGACTGCGGACGTTGTACCTATTGAGCACCAGTTCATGGTAATCGTGTACTAATGACTTATAAGAATGAGAATGTAACGCTGAACTTTCCATGGGTGGCCGCTGGTCACAGGATTGTATGTAAAAAATGTAACGACAATACGCCCCAGAATATAACCAAAATACGGAACGAAGGCTGGTATACTAAGAGAACGGAGTATACCAATTTAACCGACTGAAAACTGGCAACCTTGCAAGAGAGAGACTAGGTGATGTGCATGAATAATTCTCAGTTGGGCAAGATGATTCCATTGGTGATCATAATAAATGTAAAACACCCACGTCCAAATCAGGAATGGATGCCACACCGGAAACTCTGCATGATAATGTCTGAGCACACGAATAGCAACTTCAGTAAAATATTTAACAATAATCATAAAGTTGGACGAAAATAGTATCAGGTATTGTAAGAACTCGGATGTTGCCCTAAATATAACCAATGCTCGTTATCGGCAAAACCTACTAGATACAGTACTCGCCGGGGGTGCAAAAGTGACTCGGAACCATAAACTCAATGTATATTGAAACGCTGTTTAAATACAGAAAGCAGGATAACTGAGTAAAGATGCCGTAAGGCTGTCAGATGTTAGGCACAAACCATTATAGGCCAATAGCCTGCGGAGATGGCTGTAAACCTTTGATATGGCAATGGGCAAACAAATCTAACTATGAACAGCAACAGGTATCGGCGAATTTAACGCAGGAAGCAAAGACTCTCTGCATTATAATGGCTCGAATCAAGGAAGGACAACGGGCTTAATTAGAAAAGATAACATTCGCTGGGAATGCCCCACGGGAATTCCCTGGGCAGTTCAATCAACAAAATCTGACGGTCAGGCCAGACATGACGCATACGCGATGTGATAAAAAGTGATATGATTTGATTATTTTGTTGGATAACGTTACTAACACTTAGATATGTTGAAGGTTTTTGACCCAACCACAGCTATTCGGTAAAAACCTATGGAAGCCACACTTTAACGGACAATGGATAGACACGAAGAATAAAATGCACAAGGGGATGGACTGCATAAAGTGGCCATTGCGGAAATATGCCCGCTACATACACCAGGAGTGGAACCATGAAGCATGGAAGACATAGCAAGGGGTTCTGAATAGCAGCTGCAGCCCTTAAATTATACCAGAATACATGAAATCGAACAAAGTTGCATAAGTGTAACCAGTACCATATGGTATACTTGAATGCGGATCAATTGGAACCCCCGATCAATGAGTGCCAGGAAGGAAATATATGTCATGTTCGACGTTAAACCGAAACGTACTGATAAATAGGACAATGGGAAGGTTTGCGCAACACAGGAGCACCAAAGGACTATCCGGACTACCCAAGTAGTGGACTTGAGAAAGTTAAGCGCCTTTTTGGAAACACACACCCAGGTGATAAAGTACCTGGGAGAAGAGAAGGAGCGGTTACTAGACAAAATGTCCTCATGAGTTACACAAATCAAGAACAGATCTGAGTGATGGAGAAACTAAGTGACTTTAGGTTTATCACGGGTCGGACATTTTTAAGGGCTGGTCACCTAAAGCCTACGCGGTCCTCAAATTGATGTGGAATCCAATTGTGGTAATAATGGTAGGAATATGTATCGTTATCCAACTATATTTGATGTGTGAGATCAGAGGGATATACTACCGTGTAGTTCTAGCTGAACAGTGAACAGCCTTGTTAACTACGGAATGTGGAGGCGATAAGGAAGCGAATGACTTTGTAACGATTCGGGAAATAATTAAGACTCCCGAGCTTATGCTCTGTATGCACAAAAACAAATATTAGTGGCGTGCCAATATTCCAGAGAAATGGTCAGGGTTAGTATGTGAAGACGCCACAAAAGACGGACCTTTGAGCGATTTCAAGGATATGGATATGTTATCACCATTTCTAGCAGACGGCTCAGAACATATATGTGGTCGGCTGTTTATTTGAAATAATCAGGGATCAACAGGAGGGACTGAATAGGGAAATTACAAATCGTACTTACAATTAACAATGATAATTGGGATGTTTTAATTTGGAGTTAACAGGTTTTTGAAATGAATCCCACAGCCTGTTTTTCAGACTGTGGGAAGCATGTGTGGGATACCATCCACAGAGGAGAAGACGTTGCAATGCATAGACCAAAGTCCTTGGTAGTCGGGCACAGAAAGAGATAAAATAGACTCTTAAATGTATAGCTGCCCTATTCCAATCTGGAATCCCAATTCACTGTTGCATCAGTCTGAACATCCATGACGTCGATTGGTCCTGCTGTAACACCTCTGGAGTTGACACATGCTTCATGGTGCACTGCAAAACTACCAAGCAAATGTGAGCTATGTGGCTAATGGAGCTCCCCTGACATTACTAGGTTTGGGATCATCCAGAGGTTTATCTATATCACTGTTGCGCAAAGCAGTCGCTCTTGTGAAGCAATTCCCAGCAAATGATGGCACTGCATTTCAGGTGATCAAAAACAACTGGGCTAGTACCTCCCTTTTTTTTGCCTGCTTAACGCCCAGTTAACGCCCATTTAATCGCTGAAATGATGTATAACGGCGAGCTATCGCCCATTTACACAAAAATGGAAACTGACGGGCAGTTTTAGGAGATTATCGTCCGGCGTTATTTTCCCCATGTGCTTCAGGCCAAGAAAAAATATTAACATCGGCCCACTTTTTTGGAGCGCAATAAGCAGAATGGGCGTTTTCAATGTCCATGTTATTGCACAGCGTTACTTTCCTCACGGACTTAACGCCGAGATTCAATAATAACGCCCGACGATTGTTTTTTGTCGTAACGAGCATCCTAACACAAACCAGAAGCACCACTACCACCAACAGCATCCGCTCCCTCATACTCTGGATCTCACTCTGTTACTCTTCTCTAATCTGTCTTTAAGTTTTCCAGGCTGGTTTTATCTCACCTGGTACTTGGAAGGAATAGCGTATAAGTGTGTGTGCTTGGAACATTATTGTGTCCTGGATTTTTCTTCCGGTGAAACGCCAAGCTGCCATCTCCACCATACTAGTTGGCACAGGCCCCAATGACTGTAGCAATGTTTGATGCTCCAAAAGCCTCCTTCTGGGTAATCCCCAGGGTTATCAGCTTAGCAGAGCTGTAAGCTGGTCCTTGTACAGCAATTTCCTCCTTCACCACCAGCACCACCACGACCACCAACAGCATCCGCTCCCTCCTACTCTGTATCTCACTCTGTTACCCTTCTCTAATCTGTATTTAATTTTTGCAGGCTGATTTTATCTCACCTGGTACTTGGAAGGAATAGTGTATAAGTGTGTGTTATTGGAACATTATTGTATCCTGGATTTTTCTTCCGGTGAAACACCAAGAGTACCTGAGCTTACAATAGAGTGCTCATGAGCAACATTTTCATAATGCTTTCATTAACGCTGACAGTTTACCTAGTTCAGCATAAGGTTTGCTAGAGATGCGTGAATGAGTGAATAGGATAAGAAATATTAGGAGAAAGTTTGCACCTCTCACTTGTTGGTGGCCGTTCTTCAACTTTTCCATTCCCCCCTGGTTTACAGGGCTTCGCCCTCAAGGATTTTTTGGATGTTGATTTGGAGGGCTTTCTCCTGTTCTTCATAGTTCCGTTTTGTTATGCACTGTCTGCAAGTTTTCTATAGTGGATGGTGAACAATACTTCAAGTGTTATTGTCTGTTTCATTCAACTTCAGTTAACTTTTTGGACGCAGTAAGAATACGAAAGGTGTTCTATAAGTGTTTTCTTTTTTAAGAAATTCCCTTTGCCATTATGATAAATGTATATAATAATACACTAAGCCACCCATAGTGTGTGTGAAGATAAGACATATTGCAGGTACTGTACATTAGATGGGAAGATAATTTGGCTTCAATCTATGTGTAGCTGTGAGTGAATATATACTTCCAGGTGATACCGCAGGTTCAAATTGAACAATTCTCTTTGGTAGAAATGCATGGCAAACAATTGCAGTATTTAACACTGCATTAAGGGAAGTAATTTTGCATATTTAATAGACTGAATTTGTTATGCTCAATAAAGGATGAAACTAAGTATTGTATACAATGAGTAAGTGTGATCCCCGGTCAACGAGTTGTGTTTGGTGCTGTAATTGAGCAGGACTCGAGACAGTGGGGTCTGCAGGGAGCCTTCCAACAATCGTTTCAAGCTTTGCTCGATGGTTTGAAATGCCGGTTCTGCATGGACATTCGATGCGGGTTGGAACGGAGCAGATGTTGACTTGCTTGATTCCATTGTGGGTCATGCATTCGTTGAATTTAAGACTGGTGAAAAACGGCTCATTGTCGCTGACTAGGACATCAGGAAGTCCGTATTTGACACACATGGCTCGTAGGCTTAGGATGCAGGTGGTGGACGTGCTTACGGACATTATTACACATTGAATCAATTTTGAATAAGAATCCACAACAAAGAAGAACATTTTGACTGGAAGTGGGCCCGCAACATCAACGTGGATCCCAGATCAGGGTGTGCAGGTCCACGACCACAAACTTAGCCGTGCCTCTCATGGAAACGTAGAAACATAGAAAATAAGGGCAGGAATAGAACATTCGGCCCTTTGAGCCTTCACTGCAATTCAATAAGATCATGGCTGATCAGTTCCTCAGTACCCCTTTCCCGCTTTCTCTCCATACCAATTGATCCCCTTAGCCGTGAGGGCATATCTTGAATATATCCAATGAACTGGCATCAACAACTCTCTGCGGCAGGGATTTCCACAAGTTAACAACTCTCTGAATGAAATAGTTTCTCCTCATTTCAGTTCCAAATGGCCTACTACTTATCCTAAGACTATGTCTCCTGCTTCTGCACTTCCACAATATCCGGAACATTCTTCTCGGATCTAACCTTTCTAGTCCCGTCAGAATCGTATTCGTTTCTATGAGATTCCCTCATTCTTCTAAACTCCAGTGAATTAAGGCCCAGTTGATCCGGTCTCTCCTCATATGACCATCCAGCCATCCCTGGAATCAGTCTGGTGAAACTTCGCAGTACTCCCTCAATAGCAAAAACGTCCTTCCTCAGATTAGGATACCAAAACTGAACACAATATTCCAGGTGAGGCCCCACTGAGGCCCTGTACAACTGATGTAAGACCTCCCTGATCCTATATTCAAGTTCCCCAGCTATGAAGGCCAAATTACAATTTTCCTTCTTCACCGCCTACTGTACCTGCATGCCCACTTTCAGCGACTGATGAACCAAGACAAGCAGCTCTCGTTGCACCTTGCCTTTTCCTATTTTGCCGCCATTCAGCTAATATTTGCCTTTGTGCTTTTGCCCCCAAAATGGATAAGCTCACATTTATCCATATGATACTGCATATCCCACTCACCTAAGCTGTCCAAGTCAACCTGCAGCCTCTTAGCATCAGCCACCCAGTTGAGTGTCATCTGCAAACTTCGAGATATTACACTCAATTCATTCATCTAAATCGTCAACATATATTGTAAATTGCTGCGGCCCCAGCAGTGAGCCATGCGGCACTCCATTAGTCACTGCCTCTCATTCTGAAAATGACCCATTTATCCCGAGTCTCTGCTTCCTGTCTGCCAAGCAGTTCTCTATCAAATTCAGTAAATTATCCCCAATAACATACGTGTTGAATTTGCACAGCAATCTCTTGTACTGGACCTTGTCAAAAGCCTTTTGAAAGTCCAAATACACCACATCCACGGGATCACCCTTGTCCAATCTGGTAGTTAAATCCTCAAAAAATTCCAGAAGTTTCGCCAAGCATGATTTCCCTTTCATAAATCCATGCTGATTGGTCCGATCCTGACACTGCTTTCCAAATGTGTTGCTATTTCATCCTTAATGATCGATTCTAACACTTTCCACACTACGAATGTCAGGCTAACCGGTCTATAGTTACCTTTGTCTCTCCATCCTTTTTTATGAAGTGGTATTACATTAGCTACCCTCCAGTCTAAAGGAACTGATCCAGAGTCGGTAGACTGTTGCAAAATGATCACCAATGCATCCAATATTTTTAGGGCCACTTCCTTAAGTACCCTCGGATGCAGATTGTCAGGCCCGGGGATGTATTGGCTTTCAATCCCATGAGTTTCCCTAACACAATTTCCCGCTAATAAGGATATCCTTCAGTTCCTCCTTCTCAATAGACCTTCTGTCCTCTAGTAAAATCGGATGTTGATTTGTGTTTTCCTTCGTGAAGACAGAAACAAAATATATTTTAAATTGTTCTGCCATTTCTTTATTCCATAATATAAATTAACCTGAATCCATTGCATGGGTCCTGCGTTTGTCTTTACTAATCTTTTTCTCTTCACATATTTATAGAAGCTTGTGCAGTCAGTTTTTATTTTGCCCGCTAGCTTCCTCTATTACAATATTTTCCGCCCCTTAATTAAACACTTATTCTTCCTCTTTTGAATTGTAAATTTCTCACAGTCCTCAGGTTTTTTGCTTTTTCTAGCCAAATTATGTGCCTCTTCCTTGACTTTAGAACAATCATTAATTTCCCTTGTTAGCCATGATTGAGCCACCTTGCCCGTTTTATTTTTTACTCCAGACAGGGCTCTACAATTGTTGAAGTTGATCCATGAGATCTTTAAATGTTTGCCATTGCTTATCTACCGTCAACCTTTTATATTCTTTGACAGTATATTCTAGGCAATGCACACCTCATACCTTCGAAGTTACCTTTCCTTAAGTTCAGGAAACTACTTTCCATATTAACTGTGTCACTCTCCATCTTAATAATGAAATCGACCCTATTATGGTCACTCTTCCCCAACGGCCTCGCACAACAAGTTGGCTAATTAGTTCCTTCTCATTACACATCACCCAGTCTAGGATGGCCAGCTCTCCAGTTGGTTCCTTGACATATTGTTCTCGAAAACCATCTCTAATACACTCCAGGAAATCCTCCTCCACCGCGTTACTACCAGCTTGATTAGCCCAATCAATATGTAGATTAATGTCACCCATGATAACTAATGTATCTTTATTGTACACATTCCTAATTTCTTCTTTGATGCTGTCGCCAACCTCATTACTACTGTTTGGTGGTCTGTACACAACTCCCACGAGCGTTTTCTGCCCTTTGAAATTTGGCAGCTTTATCCATACCTATTTCACACCTTCCAGCCTAATGTCCCTCCTCACAATTGCATTAATTTCCTCTATAATTAGTAATGCCTCCACGCCTCCTTTTCCTTCTTTCTATCCTTCCTAAATGGTGTGTACCCTTGGATGCTGAGATCCCAGCCTTGGTCACCCTGGAGCCATGTCTCCGTGATGCCAATTACATCATACCCATTAACTGCTATCTGCGCAGTTAATTCGTCCACCTTATTCCGAATACTCCTCGCATTGAGGCACAGAGACTCAGGCTCGTCTTTTTACGCATTCTGCCGCTTGAGAATTTTGCTGTAATGTGCCCTTTTTGTTTTTTGCCTTGAGTTTCTCTGCCCTCCACTTTTACTGTACTCCTTTCTATCTTTTGATTCTGACTCCATTTTATTTCCTTCTGTCTCCCTGCGTAGATTCCCATCCCCCTGCCATATTACTTTAATTTCTCCCCAACAGCACTAGCAAACATTTCCCCGAGGACATTGGTTCCAGTCCTGCCCAGGTGCATACCGGCCGGATCGCAGCGTTCCAACCTCCCCCAGAACCGTTCCAATGCTCCAGGCTGCACTCTCTGTGTGCATTGCTCAGTTGAGAGCAAGTGTTGCACTGGTGTATGCATGATTGTCAATCTGAGTCGATGCCGGGCCACCACTCATCGCATCTGGCTATGGCTTTCATTATGACGAGGCCAGGGTGGGTGCTGTTTCGATAACGTATGAATGTTTCCCTGCCTTTCTTGGGCAAGACCACGCGATTACCCTCTAAAAGTTCGCCCGCCTGTAAGGACATTTCTTCTTTGTGCCTGTGTAATGGCTTAATCTCGTCCTGCATCTCCGCTGGGACACTGGAGCAGCTCCCATGTAATTTTTTACAAGAGACAATAAAGGATCCTGGCTGGTCCAGGTCCAGATCTGTTGGGCCGCAACGGGTGACCTTTCATTTTCGAATGCATCCACCACAAAGAGCAAGTCCGCAGGCTGTGCCATTTCCACCATGGTGGTCGGCAAAGTTAGCCGACTGACAGCATTTCTGTGGCGGATTGCTTCGTTGTATGCCAACAGCCTGCGTGCCCATCTTTGGATGCGGGCAGAGTTATTGGTGTTAGTCCCTTTGCTCTCTGAGAATAGCGAAATGTGTGGCTTATGGTCAGTTTCGAGCTAAAACTTGAAACCAAACAATTGCTGATGTTTATTTGTCACCCCATAAATGCACGCTGTGGCTTCTTTTTCATTCATGCTGCCGGGTCTTCCGGCCTTGGACAAACTCCTGGACGCAGTTTCAAAATTCCCTATTCGTTAGCATGTTGTAACGAACAACCGACCCCGCATGATGATGAATCACAAGCTAGCGCTAATCGTTTATTTGGCTAATACAGAACCAGCAATTAGTTTAAACTAAATAGAGTTCTTACTTTCTCAAAGCAGCCTTTTGTGAATTCCCCCATACTTAGTCGTCTCCCTTGCATAGTAGCGAATGCAACAGTTCCAGCAGGGTGCTTATCCGAGGTAGGAAATTATAGAAGTAGGTAAGGAGACCCAGGAACGACCGTAGCTCCTTCACATTCTGTGGTCTCGGCGCGTTCTTCATGGTCTCCGTATTGGCGTCACTCGGCCTGGTGCCGTCTGCTGCGATTCTTCATTCTAAGATCTCGACATCTGGCGCCCCGAAAACCTACTTTGAGCGTTTAAACCTGAGTCCCGACTTAGAAACTCTTCCAGGTACTCCAAGTTTTCGATGGTGTCCCGAACTGTGACCAGTAGGTCGTCTTGGAACACCACGGTGCACGGAACAGACTTAACAGGTTCTCCATGTTCCATTGGAAAATTGCCACAGCCGAACAAATCCCAAACGGGCATCTGTTATATATGAATAGACCTCTGTGCATGTTGGTGCAGATGAGTACTTTGGAAGATTCGCCAGCTCCTGCATCATGTCGGCTGACGTCAGCTGCAACTTGATGAACGTCTTTCCTCCAGCCAGGGTCGCAAATAGGTCGTCTCGCTTGGGTAGCGTGTACTCGTCCTGTAGTGAAAAGCGGTTAATCATTATTTTATCGTCCCCACAAATTCTGACAGTGCCGTCACCTTTGAGGACCAGGACAATCTGATTGGCACACTCATTGAATTCTACAGTGCAATGATGTATTCTCGCTTGAACATTTCGAGATCAATTTCCACATTCCCTCGCATCATAACCGTACCGCCATGCCTGGAGGTTGATGGGTCGTGTGCCGGGATCCAAGTGGATCAGCACCTTCGCCCCCGAGAAACGACCAATGCCTGGCTCCAACAAAGAAGGGAATCTGGTCAGAACCTGGGCACATGAGTCATCGTCGACGGAGAAAAATGCTCCGATGTCATCCCAGTTCCAGCGGATTTTACACAGCCAGCTTCTGTGGGGCCATTCCGTGGCACGATCCAGACTGGGAGATCTTGCACTGCTCCATCATAGGAGACTTTTACTTCTGCGCTGCCAATTACAGGGATCAGCTCTTTGTTATAAGTGCATAGCTTGGTGTGAATGGGGCGAAGCTTGGGCCTCTGTAGCTTGTTGCACCTTAGCCTTTCGAAGGCCATATTGCTCAGTTTAAACTGACTCGCACCCGTGTCCAATTCCATGGATACTGGAATTCCATTCAGTTCTATATTTAACATAATCGGTGGACATTTCGTGGAGAAGGTATGGATTCCGTTCACTTCTGCGTCCTTGCTGTGATTCTCAAGTTCAGCCTGATCCACCATGGATCGGTCTTCCTCTGTAACGTGGTGGTTTGCAGTGTTTTTAGGGTTTGCAGCTGGCCTGTATTCTCGCTGGATGTGTCCCATTGTTCTGCAGCCTTTGCACGCATACTGTTTCAAACGGCATTGATGGGCCCGATGATCAGCTCCACAACGCCAACAAAGTGTTAACTGCCTCGCATTAACGATTGAGAGCGGCCGCTGGGTCATCTGAGGACTTGCAGAAGCCGGCGTGTGCCTTATACCATTTGAATTCGTGCTTCGAAACGACCTTCCTTTGTGCACAGTACTAGCCGAAACGTGTTTTGCTGCAAAATGTGTTTGGTGTTATCGCTGGTGTACATAAATGCCTGGGCTATCTTTGTTGCCTTGCTCAGATTCGGTGTTTCAACTGTCAATAATTTGTGAAGGGTAACCTTATGGCCAATGCAAATCAAAAAACCTCTCTTAGTATTTGCCCAAGGAATCCCTGAAACTCACAATGTTCTACAAGACGCCTTAGTTCAGTGATGCAACTCGTCACTTCCTGGCACTTCGACCGTTGATACATGTAAAACCGAGTCCTCGCCATCAAAACGCTTTCCTTCGAATTTAGGTTCTCCATGACCAGCGCACGTAATTCTTCATCGGATTTGGTTGTTGGTTTCACCGGAGCTCGAAGATTCTTCATGAGGCAATAGGTTGTTGCACCACAGAGGGTGAGGAGGATCGCCCTTCGTTTGGCGGTGTTCTCGTCCCCTTCAAGTTCATTGGCGCAGAAGTATTGGTCGAATCGCTCCACGAAGGCCTCCCAATCGTCCCCTTCTGAGAATTTATCCAGGATACCAACAGTTCTTTGCATTTTCGCGCGTGTGTTCGTTATTTCGTCGCCAACTGTTATGCTCATAATAACGACGATGCTGAGTAATGCATGCAATGAGTAAATGTGACCTTAGCTCCTTTAATTGAACTGCAAGGTGGTGATATGGGTGGGTGTCCTGCTTACATGCAGTGCTCCAAAGGAATGCTGAGATCCTTTGGGTCTGTAACAGCTAAGCCCTCTGGTGATGGTGTGATACATGTTTCCAAGATTTACATAAGTAACACTATTAATGGTAGGTAATTTGGTGCATTATTTTAGTTGACTGATCAAGTACGGCCATTTAACGTTTGAGGGTATTGCTTC
This sequence comes from Pristiophorus japonicus, assembly GCF_044704955.1. Classification (NCBI taxonomy): domain Eukaryota; kingdom Metazoa; phylum Chordata; class Chondrichthyes; family Pristiophoridae; genus Pristiophorus; species Pristiophorus japonicus. The sequence goes on from NC_092001.1 coordinate 3,852,470, forward strand.
CATATTCGTAGAATGGTGGAGATGGCTTCAACAATAGCCACGCCCTCCGCCTGTTCTACCAGGTCTCGTCTTTGTGGGCTCCCATTCCTGAAATGGAACTCCGCTCTTTCTGAAATCGTGCAAAAACTTTGGGAAACGTCTGAGGGATGGGCATGGAATTGGGCGTGGAATGGAACAGGAACTTGGGCTGGTTGATTGTTCAGGAATTTAGGCAGTCGGGTGGGGCAAGAACTTGTGCTGGTTGATTGGTCAACAACCTGTGCTTTCGATGGGCAGGGACTTAGTTTGGGGAATGTGCAGGAACTTGGGCTGTGTGATGTGGCAGGAAATTGAGCTGCGGGATGGGCAGAAAATTGTGCAACGGCTTCCGCAGGTACTTTAGCTAGGGTATGGGCACGATTTGGGCTGTGAGATAGGGTTGGAACATGGAATGTGGAACGGGTAAGGAAATTCGGCCGTGGGATGGGGCATGAAACTGGGCGAGAGGATGGGCACGTCTACGACTAGGGGAACGGGCAGAAATCTGTGCTGGGGGATGGGACAGGAACTTAGGCTGCGATGTGGGCAGGAACTGGGTTGTGGCATGTGGCAGTTATTTGGGCTGGTAGATAGGGCATTAACTTGCGCTAGGGGATGGCCTGGAGCTTGGATTGTGGCAGAACTTGGGCTGGGGGATGGAGTAGGAATTCGAGCTGTGGGATCGGGCAGGGACCTCATGTGGGTGATGGTCAGGAGCTTGCACTGGGGAAATGGAAGGAATTTGGGCTCTGGGGTGGGGCAGGATCTTTGGCTGCGTGACGGGCAGGAACTTGCGTTGGGACATGTGATAGAACCAGAACTATGGGATGTGGCAGAAACTTGGGCTGTAGGTGGGTAGGAACTTGGGCTGGGGGATGGAAACTATCTTCGCCTGGGAATGGGCAAGATCTTGTGCTGTGGAATGGTGCAGGAAGTTGGGCTGGGGATGGGTCGGGTCTTGTTGTGGGGGGTGCGCAGGAAATTGGGCTCGGGGTTGGGCAGTGTCTTGGGCGCTGAATGCGGCAGAAGTTGGGCTGGGGGCAGGGCAGGATCTTGGACTGGAGATGGACATGAATTTGGGCTGGAGATGGCCAGGAACTTGGGCTGGGGATGGGCAGGAACTTCGGCTGACTGATGTGGCAGCATATTCGGCTGGGGAATGTGGAAGGGATTTGGATTTTGTGATTGAGCACGAAATGGGTTAGGTAATGTTCAAGAAGTTGGTCTGGCGGATGTTCCAGGAATTTAGCCTCGGTTGGGGCGGAAACTTGGGCTGGGGGATGTGGCAGGAAGTTGTGCAGCGGGATGATCAGGAACGTGGCCTGGGGAATGGGCAGGAACTTGGTCTGGGGGATCAGCATTAACTTGGCTTGGGGATGTGGCAGGAAATTTGGCTTGGTTTGGGGCAGGGAATTGCGCTTGGTGATCGAGCAGGTAGTTGCATTGCGTCATGGCCAGGAATGTGGTCAGGCGGCTGGGCAGGAACTTAGCCTTAGATGGGGCTGGAACTTTTCCGAGGTGATGGGAAGGAATTTGGGCGTAAAGTTGGTGTAGGAACCTGAGCTGGTGGATGGGGCAAAAATTGGGGTGCGGGATTTGCAGGAACTAGTGCTGTGGATGGACAGGGCATTTGGTCGAGGCACGGGGTATGAACATGCAATGCGAATTATTACGCTTATTGTGCGCTCTGGTAATTGCCCTGCTACAGGAACAGCTAGTTTACTTGTTTCTTGAATCAACTCTTCTCTATCTAAATGATCATTTCTTTTTTTCAGGAGCTACTTCCGTTGTATTGAAAACCATCCCGTGTTTCTGGAGCTCCTAATTCCCCAGTTTCTGCAGTGCCCCATTCGGCATATCCTTTAGCTCCTAATTGTCATCTTTCTAGCTCTAATTCCCCTGTTTCTGGAGCTAAATACCCTTTTTCTGAAATAATTCCAGTATTCCTGGAAATTCTTATACCCTTCTCTGCAGCTCGTAATTCCACCTGTTCCTGGAGCTAATCCACTGTTTCTGGAGCTCATCTTTTTTCTGGAGTTCCTAATATCCCAGATTGTGGATCTCCTTATGCATCTGTTTCTGGAGGTAACTCCTCGGTTTCTGTTGTTAATTCAATTGTTTCTGGCGATAATTCCGATCGAGCTCCTAATTTCCCATTTATCTGGAGCTATAAATTGTGCGGTTTATGCTGCACATAATTGTGCTTTTAACGTGTCCAGTAGACGACGATACATATGGCTCGGAATTGTCCTGTTTATGGTGCGCTCTCCTAATTACCCTGCAACATGAACATAAAATGTATCTTTCCACGAGGTAACTCTCTTCTTTCTAAACGCAATTCCCCTGTTCTTGAGCTAATTGTCCTGTACTGCGATTATTCCAGTTTTCCTGGAACTTGCTTCCCCTGTTTCTGGAGCTAATTCCACTGTTTTTGAGGCTGCTAATTTCCCGGGCTGTGGAGCTCATTATTGCTCTGTTTCTGGAGCAACTTCCCCTGTTCCTGGAGCAAATCACTTTGTATCTGCTGCTGAAATGGCCTTTGATGCTGGAGCAACTGATGCTCCTTCTTTCTGGAGCTATTCGCGATATTTCTGCACATAATTCCTCTCTCTCTGGAGCTCCTAATTCGGGTGTTTCTGGAGCACTTAATTCCCAGTTTATGGAGTTAACTCCAATATTTCTGGAGCTAATTCTCCGGTTTCTGGAATTCATTCTGGTAACTCAGGTAATCCCATTCGCCCTGTTCCTGGAGCTAGTAACCTTGTCCGGTGTTAGTTTCAATGTTCTTGGAGCTGCTAAATCCCATTTTATGCAAGCTCCCAATGCCGCTGTTGCTGGAGCCCCGACTACCCCAGATTCTGCAGCTCCCCTGTTTCTGGAGCTATTCCAGTTGTTTGTGGAGATCGTAGTTCCCCTGTTTCTGGAGCTTCTATTGTACTGGTTGTGCAATTAGGCAATTCCTAATTCTCATCTATCTAGACCTAATTCCCCTGTTCTTGGAGCTAATTACCCTGTTTATGGATCCCATGCTTTTTCTGGAGTTCCGATTATCCCAGATTGTGGATCTCCTAATGCATCTGTTTCTGGAGCTAATTCCCCTCTTTCTGGAGCTCATGTTTTTTCTGGAGTTTCTACTATCCCAAATTGCACGTTTCCTAATGCTGCTGTTTCTGGAGGTAAAGCCCCTGTTTCTGTTGCTAACTGAACTATTTCTGGAGCTAACCTTTTTTCTGGTGAAAATTCATGTGGATTCCTGATGTCCCTTTTTTCTAGAGCTCCAAATTGTACAGTTTATGAAGCACATAATTGTCTTTTCATTTTAGTGTCTAGTCGTTAGCCAATGTATATGGCGTCGAATTGTCCTGTTTAAGGTGCGCTCTCCTAATTACCCCATAAAATGAACAAAAACAATTCGCTTTTCCTGGAGGTAACTCTCTTTTTCCTAAACGTAAATCCCCTGTTTCTGGAGCTAATTGCTCTGTACTGTGATTATTCCTGTGTCCCTGGAGTTCGCATCCTCTGTGTCTGCAGCTGCACATTTCCCTGATTGTGGAGCGAATTCCACAGTTTCTGGAACTGCTAATTTACCAGTTTCTGTAACTCCTAATTTTCATCTTTCCAGACCTATTTCTATTGTTCCTAGACCCAATTACCCTGTTTATGGCGCTAACTCCCTTGTTTCTGCGCTAATTCCCGTGATCCTTGAGCTCCTACTTCCGCTCTTTCTGCGACTCCTAATTTCCCTGTTCCTGGATGGAATTCCCCTGTTTCTGTGGCAAATTCAGCTGTTTCTGGAGAAATTTCCACAGTTTCTGAAGGTCCTCTTTGTGGAGATATTTCTGTTGTTTGAGGAGCTCCTAATTCCGCTGTTTCTCGTGCTCAAATTTGCACTGTTTATGAAGCAGCTAATTGTCCTTTTTAGCTGTCAACTCCCTTGACGATATATATAGTTTGGAATTGTCCTTTTTATGGTGCGCGTTCTTAAATCTCCTGCTGCACGAAGACCTAATCAAACTTTTTCCGGATGTAACGCTCCTATTTTTAAACACAACTCCATGTTTGTGGAGCTAATTGCGATTTACTTTGATGATTCCGGGGCTCCTGAAGCTCCTGCTTCCCCTGTGTCTGCAGCTACTCAGTGCCCTGTTTCTGGAGCGAATTCCACTGTTTCTGGCGCTGATAATTCACAAGTTTCTGTAACTCTTATTTTCATCTTTCTGGAGCTAATTCCGCTGTTTCTGGAGTCAATGGCTCTATTTCTAGAGCAATGGCTCTATTTCTAGAGCAATTCCCTTGTTTCTGCGCTAGTTCCCGTGTTCCAGGAGCTCCAACTTCCCTTCTTTCTGCGGCTCCAAATTTCCCTGTTCCTAAAGTTAATCGCCATGTTTCGGTAGCTAATTACTCTGTTTCTGGAGCGAATACCTATGTTTCTGAAAATAATTCCCCAATCTGTGCAGTTCCCAGTTCTCCTGATCCTGCAGCACCTAATTCCTCTGTTTCTGGGGCACGAAATTGCCCTGTTCATATTGCAATCCAATTGCCCTTCATGTGGCCACTAGTTACCTGATATATATAACTACAAATTGTATTATTTATGGTGCGCTCTCCTAATTCCCCTACTGTAGGATCAGCTAATTCACTTGTTTCTGGAGCTGGCTGCAAATTTCCCAGTTTCTAGAGCCTGCTCCAAAGTAAAACGTTGGTACTGCCCTCTGCTAATTACGCTGGATCTTGATCTCCTGAATCTCCTCTTTCTTTTGCTCCAAATTAATTTGTTTATGGAACCATACTTCCCTCGTTTGTGGTTCGTATAAGTCCCCTGCTTTTGGAGCTAATTCCGCTGATTCTGGAGATGATTGCACTGTTTCTGCAATTGTGCCCCCTCTTTGTGGAGCTAATTTCCTTGTTTATGAAATAATTTCCGTGTTCCTGGTGCTAATTCCCATGTTTCCGGAGCTAATTCATCTTTTTATGCAGATTCTAATGTCCCAGTGTGTGAATCCCCAAATTTCTCAGTTTCTGGAGGGAACCCCCCATTTTCTGTAGCTATTTCAACTGTTCCTGGAGCTAATAATTCTGCCTCTTGAGCTGTATGGCTAGATTCTGCAGGTACTAGTTTCCCTATTGGTGTAGACGTTTCCGTTGCTTGTGAAGATCCCAAAAAACCCTTTTCTATAACCCTTTGCTGTTTGTGGAGCACGTAATTGTGTTCTTACATGGTTACTAGTTCCCCTATATATAAAGCTCCGAATTTTCCTATTTATAGTGCAGTCTCCAAATTCCCTGATGCACTGAACAGCGAATGTTTCTGGAGCTGTCTCCAAATGTCCCACTTCCTGGAGCCTGCTCCAAAGTCGTACATTGATGGAGCCCTTTCTAATCTCAACTATCTTTTTTCCAACTTACTTTGTTCATGGAACCACACTTGCCTTGTTTCTGGATCGTATATTTCCCCAGTTTCAGGACATAATTTCACTTTTTATGGAGTTAATTTCACTGTTTCTGAAGTTAATGCTCTTATTTCTAAGATAATTCCCGTGTTCATGTAGCTTCTCGATCTACATCTCACAATTTCCCTGATTCTGAATCTATTACCACTGGTTGTGGAGCTGATTCTTATTTTTCTGGAGCTCCTGATATCCCGATTTGAGGAGATCCTATTTCCTCTGCTTCTGGAGGTAACTGCCCTGTTTCTGTAGCAAATGCAACTGTTTCAGTAGGTAATAACTCTGTTTCTGGTGCTGATTCCCCAGTTCCTGGAGCACCTAGTCCTGTTGTATCTCGAAATTATTTAATTGTTTGTGGAGTTCCTAATGTCACTGTCAATGGAGATCCAAATCTCGCAGTTCATGGATCACATCATTATCTTTTTCTTGTAGCTACGAGTTCCCCTATAATCCTAATTGTCTTGTTAATGGTGCGCTCTCCTATTTCCCCTTCTACAGGAACAGCTGATTTGCCTTTTTCCGGAGTTGTCACCATATTTCCCACTTTCTTGTTCCCTCTCCTATGTTCCATGTTGATGGGGCCCTCTCCTAATTTCCCTGTATCTGGATCTACTAAATCTCCTGTATCTTTTGCTCCAAATTACATTCATTATGGAACCATAATTGCCTTGTTTCTCGCTCTTGTAATCTCATGTTTCTGAAGCTAAACACCCTGTTGTTTTTGGTGCAACGTCTTCTGATTATGGAACTCTTGATACGATCACTTGATGGAGCTAATTCCCATATTTCTGGAGACAATTCCCCTGTTTCTGGAGTTCCTATTACCTGTGTATGTAGACCTCCTACTTCTCCAAAATGTGGAGTTTATTCCAATGTTTCTGTAACATTACATGTTCTGGGGATTCACCGTCTAGTCCGGGAGCTGGTATCTTCAATATTCCTGGAGTTGCTAATATCCGAGTTTCGCGACTTTCAATTCTGCCTGTTGCTGGAGCTATTTCACTTGATTGTGGAACTCCTCATTGCGCAATTTCAGGAGCTCGAAATTGCACTGTTCATGGAACATCTGAATTGCTATTTTTATGTGGCTACTCTTTCCCGACATATATAGCACCGAATTGTTTTGCTTACGGTGCACTCACCGAATTCCCCTGCGGAATTAGCGCCAGAAACAGTGGAAATAGTAGCTGCAGGAACAGTGGAATTTCTTCCTGAAACAGTGGAATTAGCACCAGAAACAGTGGAATTAGCTGCAGAACAGTGGAATTTGCAGCTCCAGAAACAGGGGAATAAGCTCCAGAAACAGGGGAATAAGCAGCTCCAGGAACAGTGTAATTTGCAGCTCCAGAAGCAGTGGGATTACTTACAGAAAGATGGAAATAACTCCAGAAACAGTGAAATTTGCAGCTCCAGGGATAGGCTAGTTTGCTTCATATATATTGGCATTACCAGCTGCAGAATCAATCAGTGGAATTAGTTTCAGAGACAAGGGAATTATCTCCAGAAACAGAAGAATTATCAGCACCAGGAACAGTGTAACTAGCAGCTCCAGAAACAGTGGAATTAGATCAATAAACAGGGGAACTAGCTCCAGAAGCAGGGAATTAGCTCCAAAAACAGTGAACTTTGCAGCTCCAAGAAGAGAGGAATTAGCAGCTCCCAGAACAGTGGAATTAGCTCCAGAAACAGAGAAATTAGCTCCAGAAACTGTGCAATTAGCTCCAGAAAGTGGAATTAACTCCATAAAAAGGGTAATTAGCAGCTCCAGGAACAGGGAAATTAGGGGCTCTAGAAATAGGACAATAACCCGAATTCCCTGTATCTGGTGTTAATTGCACTGTTCCTGGACCTGCCAATTCCCTGTTTCTGGAGTTCAATCCACTTTCTGAAGCTAATTCCACTGTTTCTGGAGCTAATTCCTCAGTTTATGGAGCTATTTTCACTCTTTACGAGGTGCTAATTCCCCTTTTTTTGGATCTAAATTCACTGTTTCTGGAGCTGCTCATTCCACTGTTTGTGCAGCTAATTTTACTGTTTGTGGAGTAAATTCCACGGTTTCGTGGAGCTCCATTTATGGTCCCGAACTGCCGCTGATAGTGATTCACAGGTCAGGGCCGCCACGCCATAAGGGGAAAGATAAGACGGCACGATCGACAGGGCAATTTGGAACACCAGAAATTGCGGAATTAGAAGCAACAGACAAAGGGCAATTAAGAGCTTCTGAAACAGGGGATTTAAGAGCACCGTAAACAGGGCGCAATAGCAGCTCCACAAACAGGGAAGTACGATGAATTATGAGTTCTTGAATTTGAGGAATTAGGATATTCAGCAAAAGGCAGAATTCGAACAGGGCACGGCCCTGGAAAAAGGAGCTCCAGAATCAGGAGAATTCGCAGCTCCACAAAGTGGGAATTTGGGGCTCCCGAAACAGGGAAAATACTGGGGCCCACCCCAGTTTCACCATTTACTGGGACCTCCCGAAATTCTAAATTTAATGGGGTCCCTCCACCAATTTCCCCACATAACAGCGCCCTTCCCCAAATCTCCTTTTTAATGGGACTCCTCCCCTAATTCCACATTTATTGGGCCCTCCCCCAATTCCAACGATATAATGAGGAATTTCCCCATCTTTCTGGAGTTCCTTCCACAAATCCTGCCTATTCTGGGGCCTTGTCCAATCGCCGATTTACGGGGGCACCTCCCCTATTTCCCTGAATTACTGCGTCACCTCCCCCTATCCCCATTTAATGGGAACATCCCCCAATTCTCAACTTTACTTTGCCCCTCCACTAATTCCGACATATACTGTAGCAATTCACGCAATTCATGCATTTACTGCGAGCCGTCTCTCAAATCGCCTTGTTACTGGCGCCCTCCCATATTCTCCAAACAGGGGAATTAAAACCCGAAGCAATGGATTAGGCGTTCCTGAACCTAGAATTATGATTTGCAGAAACATGGAAATGAGGAGGACCAGAAACAGTGGAATTAGGATTTCCAGAATCAGGGCAATTAGGGGCTATAGTTACGTGGATATTAGTAGTCCCAGAAGTAAAAAAATTATGATCTATAGCGACAGAGGCATTACGACCGGTATAAAGAGGTGGATTAGGGGCCCCAGGAACAGGGGAATTAGGAGACGGAGAAACAGGGGAATTTGGAGCATTAGAAAGAGGGCGGGGTGTGATCGTTCCAAAAACAGGGTAACTTGCGCGAGACAGAGAGGAATAAGCAGCTCCAGAAACTGGGGAACTACGAGCTCCAAAAGGACGAATTAGAAGCTCGAGAATCAGGGAAATTAGCTCCAGAAAGGGAGGAATTCGGTGCTGCAGAAACAGCGAAATTAGCTCCCTAATCATTGGAATTATGAGCTGCAGAAGGAAATAAATTTCGAGCTCCACAAACAGGCAAGTGAGCTCCAGAAAGTCGGAAAGCAGCAGCTCCAGAATCATGGATATTAGGAGATCTAGAAACAAGGGAATTACCGTCAGAATCAGTGGAATTAGTTTCAGAAACAAGGAAATTCGCTCCAGAAACTGGGAAAAAGTTACTCCAGAAACTGCGAAATTATCTCCAGAAACAGAGGAATGAGTTCCAGTTACTGGGCAATAAGGACTTCCAGAGGGAGGAAAATAGCTCCATAAAAAAGATAATTTGTTTTGAAAACTGGGCAATTAGCTCCAGCAACAGTGGAAATATGAGCTCTAGAAACAGAGGAATTTGCTCCAGAAAATTGCAGAATAGCTGCATCAACAGGGGAATTAGCTGTAGAAACTGATGGATTCGCTCCAGAAATGGAACTAATGCCTGATAGAAACTCGAGAAAGAGGGAAAATAAAAGCTTGTGAAACAGGGGAATTTGCTGCAGCAACAGCAGAGTTTGCAGCCCCAGAATCAGCGGAATTAGTACATCCATAAACAATGAAATTATGAGCTCCAGAAATAGGAGAATTACGAGCTCCAGAAACAGGGAAATTAGCTCTGGAAACATGGGAATATTGAACGACAGAAACAGGGGGATTATCTCTAGAAACAGGAAATCTCATACCAGAAACAGCAGAATTATGAGCTCCAGAAACAGGGGAATTCGGGGCACTAGAAATAGGAGAATTACCTCCAGAAACAGCAGAATTAGTTCCAGAAACACTGGAGTAAGGGGATCCAGAAACAATTTAAAAAGCTCTGGAAGCAAGGAAACTAGTGCAGAAACAGGGGAATTAATAGTCCCAGCATCTGTGGAATAGGAACCCCAGAAACAGGAGAAATAGCTCCAATAAAATGGTATTTAGGAGCACCAGAAACAATGGATTAGCTACAGAAACAGGGGAATTATGGATCCAGAAAGTGGGGATTGAGGCGCTCCAGAAACAGGGTAAATAGGCGCTCCAGGCACAAGACAATTAGGAGGGAACTCCAGACACAGTGAAAGTAGTAGCTCCAGTAAGAGGGGAATTAGGATTTCCTGATTCAGAGGAATTACAATAGGGTAACATCAACATGGGATTAGCTGAGGGCTGCTGAAACAGGTAATTAGGAGAGAGCTACTGAAAATGGGGAATTAGGTGTTCCAGCATCTCATCATAGGCAGTCATTCGAAATAAGGATGATTTGCTTCCACGCCAAAAAAGGATGTGTTCACAGGGGTTTCATTGAAAGACCTTACTATTCCAGGATCTGAATGACATCCTGAAGAATGGAAGATACCTCGGCATGGATTTTTTTAACGTCGTGTGGCCGTTGCACATTATCCACCAAACGTTGATGATAAAGCGAGGATTTGATCCAGTGGCACGGGTAAACCAAGATGACTGGAGACTTGCTCTGCTGCACCGACATAGTGCCCACACACATCGCAGGTTGGGCTGGCCCGTGCTGCGCCTGAACCTCGACTCTTCTGATCCTGAACTCGCGCATCTCCTGGGTCAGATCACGACGCGATGCAATCTCTCGCCGCTCCTTCTTCCTGAGCTCGCCGCTCCTGCTGCATTTGCCCAAGCTCCAATCAGCGACCTGGACCTTGATGACGTCCCTCTTTGCTGACTTCGCCAATAAACTATGCTGCACGCCCAATTAAACCTAACTCCAAACTCTCCTAATCCCCATGCTCTCCTACCCCACCCAAGCTCTCCTACCCGCCAGGCTCTGCAAACCCGTTAGCTCTCCTAGCCCCCAAACTCACCTACCCACATGCTCTCCTACCCGCCAACTCTCCTACCACGCCAAGCTCTCCTAACCTCTCAAGCTCTCCGACCCGCCCAAGCTCTCCTAATCCCCCAAACTCTCCTGCCCCCAAGCTCTACTACCCTACAAGCTTTGCTACCGCCAAGCTCTCCGACGCCTCCAAGTTCTCGTAACCCCCCCAAGCTCTCCTACCGCGCAAGTTCTCCGAACCCACAAAGACTCCTACCCTCGAAGCCCTCCTTCCCGCAAAGCTCACCCAACCACCAGCTCTGCTACCGTCCCTGCTCTCGTACCGCCCCAGCTCTCCTACCCCGCAAGATCTCGCACCCCCCCAGCTCGCTTACAGGCCCAAGCTCTCCAACCCACTAGCAAGCTCGCCTACCCCCGCAAGGTCTAATACTCCGCAAGCTCTCCTACACGCCCCAAGCTTTCCAACGCCCCCAAAGCTCTCCTAACCCCGCAAGATCTCCTACCCACTCAATCTCTCCTACCACCACAAGCACTCCTACCCCTCCAAGCTCCCCGACCCACACAAGCTCTCCTACACCCGCCAAGCTCTCCTACTCCCCGCAAGGTGTCCTACACCTGCAAGCTCTCCTACCACGTGAAGCTCTCCTACCGCCCACCCCAGCAAGCTCTCCTACCCCGACAAGCTCTCATAACCCTGAAGCTCTACTTCGCCCCCAAGCTCTCCTACCCCGCAAGCTCTCCTCCCCCAGAGTCTGCTACCCTGCAAGCTCATCTATCCCCAAAATCTGCTAACGTCCAAGCTCTCCGAAACCCCATGCTTCCTTCGTCCCCAAGCTCACCTACCCCCAAGCTTTCCTACCCCGCAATCTCTGGTAACCCTTCCAAGCTCTCCTACTACCACAAGCTCTCCTACGCCGCTAAATTCTCTTAACCACCCCAAACTCTCCTACCCTCCCCTCAGCTCCCCTACCCACCCCCAAGCTCACCTACCCCGCAAGCACTCCTACTCACCAAGCTCTCCTACGCCCAGAATCTCTCCGACCCGACATGCTCTCGTACCACCACAATCTCTCATCCACCACAAGCTCTCCTTCTCCCCAAAGCTCTCCAGCCGCCAGAGCTCTACTACCCTCCCAAACACTCCTACCCGCCAAGCTCTCGTACCACCCCTGAGCTCTTCTAACCCCCAAGGCAATCCTGCGCCCCCCCAAGATCTCCTACACCGCCAAGCTCTTCTAACATCTAAACTACCCTACGCTCCAAGCTCTCCTACATGCCCAACCTCTCCTAGCCAATCAACTATTCTACACGCCCAAGCTATCCGAACCGCAAACTCTCCGAATCCTCAAGCTCTCCTGCCCCACCCAAGCTCTCCTACCCGCCAGGCTCTGCAAACCCGCTAGCTCTCCAATCGCCAAACTCACCTACCCACAAAACTCTCTAACCCGCCAATATCTCCTAACTCACCTTGCTCTCCTACCCTCTCAATCTCTCCGACCCGCCCAAGCTCTCCTAATCCCACAAGCGCTCCTGCACCCCAAGCTCTCCTACCCACCCCCAAGCTCTCCTACACCGCAAGCTCTCTTCACCCAAGATCTCCTACCCCGCAAGCTCATCTATCCCCAAACTCTGCTAACGTCCAATCTTTCCGAAACCCCATGCTTCCTACGCCCCCAAGCTCACCTAACCCAAGCTCTCCAACCGCCACCATATCTCCGACCCACGTGCTCTAGTACCGCCCCAATCTCTCATCCCCCAGAAGCTCTCCTTTTCACCCAAGCTCTCCTACGGCCAAAGTTCTCCTACCCACCAAGCTGTCCTGCCCGCCAAGTTCTCCTACCTACCAAGCTCTCCTACCCCGCCAGCTCTCCTACCACCACATCTCTCATTCCCCACAAGCTCTCCTTCTCGCCAAGATCTCCTACCACTCCAAGCTCTCCTATACCCTCAAAGATCTCCTAACACCCTCCAAAAGCGCTTCTAACCCACCAAGCTCTCCAAACCACCCAAGCTCTCCTAAATCCGAAGCTATCCTACCATCAAGCTCTCCTACTCTCCCAGCTCTCCTATCTCCTCAAGCTCGCATACCCGCCCAAGCTCCCCTTCCCCGCAAGCTCTCCAACCTCCCCAAGCTCTCGTACACCGCCAAGTTCTCTTACCCTCTCAAGCCCTCCTACACCACCCAACCTCTCACAACAGCCCAAGCTCACCTACTCCGCAAGCTCTCCTACCCCTCCCCCCAAGTTCTCTTAACCCCTCAACCTCTCCTACACCACCCAAGTTCTCAGGCCCGACCAGCTCCCATATCCCACCCAAGTTCTCCTACCCCGCTGAGCACTCCTTCGCCGCCAAGCTCTCCTTCCTGCCCAAGCTCTCCTAAACCCCCAAGCACACCTACACCCCTCAAGCTCTCCTACCCACCAAGTTCTCTTACCCCTTCAAGCTCTCCTACACCCCCCAAGCTCTCCTACCCCCCAATCTCTCCTAACCCACAAAGACTCCTAACACCACGCTCTCCTACCCCGCAAGCTCTCCCAACTACCGAGCTCTGCTACCTCCCCAGCTCTCCTACCGCCCCAGATCTCCTAACCCCCAAGATGTCACACACCCCCAGCTCGCTTACAGGCCCAAGCTCTCCAACCCACACGCAAGCTCGCCTACACCCGCAAGGTCTAATACTCTGCAAGCTCTCGGACTGCCCCAAGCTCTTCTACACCAAAACTCAGCTACCCTCTGAAGCCCTCCAACCGCTCCGAGCACTCATACCCCACAAGCTCTCCTCCCACCTCAAGCTCTCCGACACGCCCAACGCTCTCCGACGCCACCAAGCTCTCCTAACCTTGCAAGCTCTCCTACCCACTAAATCTCTCCTACCACCACAAGCACTCCTACCCCTCCAAGCTCTCCGACCCATACAAGCTCTTCTACACCCGCCAAGCTCTCCTACTCCCCGCAAGGTCTCCTACACCTGCAAGCTCTCCTACCCCGTGAAGCTCTCCTACCGCCCACCGCAGCAAACTCTCCTACTCCGAAAAGCTCTCCTAACCCCGAAGCTCTCCTACTCAGCAAGCTCTCCTACCCAGCAAGATCTCCACCCCCAAGCTATCCTACTCCGCAAGCTCATCTATCCCCAAATTCTGCTAACGTCGAAGCTCCCGAAACCCCATGCTACCTACGACACAAGCTTAGCTAACCCAAGCTCTCCGACCGCGCAATCTCTGGTAACGCCCCAGGCTATCCTACCGCCAAAAGCTCTCCTACGCCGCCAAGTTCTCTTAACCCCCCCATGCTCTGCTACGCTCCCCTAAGCTCCCCTACCCACCCCCAAGCTCACCTACCCTGCAAGCACTCCTACCCCCCAAGCTCTCCTCCGCCCACAATCTCTCCGACCCCACATGCTCTCGTACCGTCCCAATCACTCATCCCCCACAAGCTCTCCTACTCCCCCAAATTTTCCTACCGCCAAAGCTCTCCTACCCCGCCAAGCTCTCCTGCCCGCCAAGTTCTCACACCTACCAAGCTCTCCTACACCGCTAACACACCTACCACCACATCTCTCATTCCCCACAAGCTCTCCTACCCGCAAAGCTATCCTACCCACCAAGCTCTCCAAAACCTCAAAGCTCTCCTCCCACCCATGCTTTCCTACCCCCCAAGCGTTCCTAAGCACAAGATCTCCTACCTCTCAACTCTCCTCCCCCCATGATCTCCTCCCGCAAGCTCTCCTACCCCATCTAAGCTCTCCACCACCCCCAAGCTCTCCTTCCCCACAAGCTATGCTAACTCCAAGTTCTCCTACCCCGCAAACGCCCCTTCACCCAACCTCTCCGACCGCCCAAGCGCTCCTTCCCTCAAAGCTCTCCTACCCTCCCAAGCTATCCTACCCCTCCCAAGCTCTCCTACCTCCCAAGCTTTCTCACCGCCGCAAACTCTCCGACCTCGCCAATCTCTTCAACCACACTCAAGCTCTCCTACCTTCCTCCCGCCCAAGTGTTTCTTCCCCTCCAAGTTCTCCTACCCCACGCTCTCTTACCCCCGCAAGCTCTCCTACACCCACCAAGCCCTCCGACCCGTCCAAGCTCTACTAACCCCAAGCTCTCCTACCCCTTAAAGCTCTCCTAGCCCCGTACGCTCACTGATAACTCCAGCTCTTCAACCCCACCCAAGCTCTCCTAACACGCCAAGCTCTCCTACCCACCTAAGCTCTCCTAAACCCTGCAAGCTCTCTTACAAGCCCAAGCTCTCCTACACCCCAATTTCTCCAACACGACCCATGTTCTCCGACGCCGCAAAGCTCTCCTGCCCACCGCAAGGTTCCTACATGCCCATGCTCTCCTACGCCCCAAAACTTCCTACCACCAAATGTTTCCTACCCACCTAGCGCTACTAACCCCAAGATCTCCTACCCACCAACTCTCCTCCCCACAAGATCTCCTCCCCGCAAGCTCTCCTACCCCATCGAAGCTCACCACCACCCCCAAGCTCTCCTATCCGCTCAAGCTCTCCTACCCCGCCAAGCTCTCAAACCCGCAAGCTCCCCTATCCCCCAATCTCTCCTACCCGCCAAGCTCTCCTACACGCCCAATCTCTCCTACCCTCAAGATCTGCTAACCACCAAGCTCTCCTAAGCACCATGCTTTCTACACCACAAGCTCTCCTACCCCCCACGCTTTAATAACCCCCACGCTCTCTTACCTCCCAAACTCATCTACCACCATGCTCTCCTGCGCCGCAAGTTCTGCGACACACCATGCTTTCCTACCCCCACAAGCTCGCCATCCCACCCCCAAGCACTCCTACCCCCAAACTCTCCTACCCCCCGCGCTTCATTAACCGCCAAGCTCTCTTACTTCCCAAGCTCATTTACCCCCATGCTCTCCTACCCCATAAGCTCTCCTAACCCCAAGCTCTCCAACCCACTCCCAAGCTCTCCTACCCCACAAGCTCTCCAATCCACAAGCACTCCTACTCGCCAAGATCTCCAACCCCAACAATCTCTCCTACCACCAAGCTCACCGACTGCCCAAATATTTCATCCCCCCCAAGCTCTTCTACACCCCCGAATCTCTGCTACCCACGCAAGCTCTCCTTCACCCCAAGCTCTCCAACATGCACATGCTCTCCTACCTCCTTCCCCAAGATCTCCTCACACCTCAAGCTCTCCAACCACCACAAGCACTCCTTCACCCCAAGCTCTCCTACACACACATGATCTCCTACCTCCCTCCCGAAGAACTCCTCACACCCCAATCTCTCCAACCAGCCCAAGCACTCCTAAATCCCAAGATCTCCTACTCCCGCAAGCTCTCCTACCCGACATGCTCTCCTACAGCACAAGCTCTCCGATCCGACAGCATTCATAATCCGCCAAGCTCTCCTACCCCCAAGCTATCCCAACCCCTCAGCTCTCGTACCCCGCCAGCTCTCCTACCGCCCCAGCTCTCCTACCCCTTCAAGCTCTCCTAGCCCGCTACCCTCACCTACTCCTCCAGCTCTGTTACCTCACCTACGCTCTCCTAACCCCACAACTCTCCAACCCCCACAAGTTCTCCTACCCCACAAGCACTCCCAGATTCACAAGCTCGCCTCCACTCTCCAAGCTCTCCTACCTCCTGATAAAGTCTCCTACACCCCCAAGCTCTCCGATCCCCCGAATCTCTCCTCCACCACCATGCTCTCCTACCCGCCAAGCTATCCTACCCCCATGCTCTCCTACCCCCAAGCTCTCCTACACCCCAAGCTCTCCTGCCCACCAAGCGCTGCGACTCCCCAAGCGCTCCTATCCCCGCAAGCTCACGTACCCACAAGCTCTCCTACCCCGCAAGCTCTGCTACACCCCTCAAACTCTCCTAACCCCACAAGCTCTCCTGCCCTCCCAATGTCTCTTAACCCCACTCTCCAAGCTCTCCTTCCCCTGCAAGCTCTTCTACCAATTCCGAAGGTCTCCTACCCCTCCAAGCTCGCCTATGCCCCAAGCGCTCCTACCCCCCAAGCTCTCCTACCAACCAAGCTCTCCTACCGTCCCAAGCTCTCCTACCGCAGAATTCTTCTTCCCCCCCACCCCCAAGCTCTCCTAACCCCCAAGCTCTCCTACTCGCAATCTCTCCTACCCGGCAGGCAGTACTACACCCCAAGCATTCCTACCCCCCGCCAAGCTCACCTACCCGCTAAGCTCTCCTACCCGGCAGAACCTCCAACACCACCCAAGCTCGCCAACCCCACCCAAGCTCTCCTTCCCCACCAAGCTCTCCAACCCCCCCGCAAGCTCTCCTACTCCCCAAGCTTTCCTACCACACAAAGCTATCCGACACCTCCGCAACAACTCCTTCCCCGGCAAGCACTCATGCCACCCCTGCTGTCCTAACCCCCAAGCTCTTCTACCCGCCCAAGCTCTCCTACGCGCACAAGCTCTCCAACCCCCAAGCTTTCCGACCTCCCAAGCTCTCCTACCGCCCCAAGATCTCTTGTCCCCCAAGCTCTCCTGCCACCCAACTCTCCTAACTCGCAAGCTCTCCTACCCTCACCGCCAAGCTATCCTACCCCACAAGCTCTCCTATCCCCCTAAGCACACATACCCCCACAAGCTCTCCAACCACCACAAGCTCTCCTGCACACCAACAGTTCTGCTATCCCACCTCCCAAAGCTCTCCTACCCCCACAAGCTCTCCTACCCCCGCGCAAGCTCTCCTACACCCCAAGCTTTCCTACCAACCAAAGCTATCCTACACCCCTGCAACAACTCCTACCACCGCAAGCTCTTGTGTCAGCCAAGCTCTGCTAACCCACAAGTTCTCCTACCCACCCAAGCTCTCCCAAACGCACAAGCTCTCCTACCCACCAAGCTCTCCAACCCCCAAAGCTCTCCAACCCGCCAATCTCCCCTAATCAGCAAGCACTTCTAACCTCCATACTCTCCTACACCCCCCAAGATCGCCTACCCCTACGCTCTCCTATCTCCCATACCTCTCCTACACCGCGAGCTCACATACACCCAAGCTCTTCTACCTCCCCCAATCTCTCCTAACCACTCAAGCTCTCCTACCGCCCCAAGCTCTCATGTTCCCCAAGCTATCCTGCCCCCCCAAGCTATCCTAACCCGAAAGCTCTCCTACGCCCAACCCAAAGCTATCCTACCCGCAAATTCTCCTACACCCCAGCACTCCTAGCCCTCCAAGCTCTCCGACCACTTAAAATCTCCCACCCCCAGCTCTCCTACCTCCCCATCTCTCCTACCACCCCAGCTCCCCTACCCCGCAAAGCTCTCCTACCCCTGCAAGCTCTCCCACTCCCCAGCTCTCCTACCCTCCAAGCTCTCCTAGCCACCCACAAGCTCTCCTACCCCCGCAAGCTCTCCTAACTGCCTATCTCTCCTACGCCCAAAGCTCTCCTGCCCCGCCTATCTCTCCGACACCCCCATGCTCTCCTACACACCACAAGCTGTCCTACCCACCCAAGCTCTCCTACCTCCGCAAGCTCCCCTACCCCACCAAGCTCTCCTATCCCCCGAAGCTCTCCTACCCCACAAAGCTATCCTATACCCCCAAACTCTCCTATCCCCCAAGCTCTCCTACCCCCTCAATCTCTCCGAGCCCCCCAAGCTCTCCTACCCCACCACGCTCACCTATCGCCCACGCTCTCCGAAAGCCCCCAAGCTCCCCGTCGCCCCCAAACCCTCCTAACCCCGCAAGCTATCCTGCACCCCAAGCTCTCCTACCCACAAATGTTCTCCTACACCGCCCAAGCGCCCCTATCCCCTGGAAGGTCTCCTACACCTCCAAGCACTCCTAACCCTCCCGCAAAGCACTCCTACACCCCCAAGCTCTCCTCCCGCCCCATGTTCTCATACTCCCCAAGCTCTCCTATGCCCCCAAGATCTCCTAACCCCCATGATCTCCAACCACCCAAGGTCTCCGACACCCCAAATTATCCTATCCCCGAAGCTTTCCTACCCCACCAAGCTCTCCTACCCGCAAGCTTTGCCACCCCTTCAGCTCTCCGATCCCGCAAGCTCTCATAACCCCATGCTTCCTAACCTACAAGCTCTCCTACCTCCCACGCTCTCCTAACCACGAAGCACTTCTACCCAAGCTCACCTGCTCCCAAGCTCTACTACCCGCCAAGCTCTATTACCCCGCCAAGCTCTCCCAACTCCCAAACTCTCTGACCCTCACAAGCTCTACTACCCCGCCAAGGTCTCCTAACCCCCACAGCTCAACTACCACGCCAAGCTCTTCGACCCACCCACAAGCTCCCCAAAGCCCGAAGCTCTACTATGCTCCCAAGTTCTCCTACCCCTTCAAGCTCTCCTACCGCCCCAAGTTCTCATATCCCCCAAGCTCTCCGACACCCACAAAGCTTTCCTAGCCTCAAAACTCCCCTACACACCAAGGTCTCCTACACCCCAAGTTCCCCTATCCCACAGCCATTCCTACCCTGCCAAGGTCTTCTATCCACAAGCTCTCCCACGCCCCAGCTCTCCTACACTGCCAGCACACCTACCGCCCCAGCTCTACTACCTCACATGCTCTCCTACCCCGCCAAAGCTCTCCTACCCACCCAAGATATCCTACCACCACAAGCTCTCCTACTCGCCCAAAGCTCCCCTACACCCCTGCACAAGTTCTCCTACACCCCAACGGTCTCCAACGTCCCCAAGTTCTCCTACACGCCAAGCACTCCGACCCCACCAAGCTCTCCTACCCGCCAAGCTCACATACCCCCACCGTTCGCTCCTACCCGCCCAAGCTCCACGACACTCCCAAGCTCGCCTAAACCCCAATCTCTTGTATCTGCAAGCTCTCCTACCCCAGCAAGCTCTCCTACCCACACGCTCTCCTACCCCGCAAGTTCTCCTAACCCTCAACCTGTCCGACTCCCCCAAGCTCCCTTACCACCCCATGCTCTCCTAAACCCCCTACCTCTCCTATCCCCTCAAGTTCTCCTACCCCCAACGCTCTCCTACCCCCAGACTCTCCTACCTCCCAAACTATCCTGCCCCCAAACTCTCCTTTCCCCAAGCTCTCCTACCCGCCCAAGCTCTCCTACCCATCCAAGCTCTCCTACACTGCTCAAGCTCTCCTACCCCCGAAAACTCTTCAACACCACAAGCTCTCCTACCCGCCCCAAGCTCCCCGACGCTGCGAAGTTCTCCTACCCCCCCCCCAAGTTCTTCTACAACCCCGAATCTCACCTACTCCCCTCCCAAGTTCTCCGAACCCTCCAAGCTTCACAATACCCCCAAGCACTCCGACCCCACCAAGCTCTCCTACCCGCCAAGCTCACATACCCCCACCGTTCTCTCCTACCCGCCCAAGCTCCACGACACTCCCAAGCTCGCCTAAACCCCAATCTCTTGTATTTGCAAGCTCTCCTACCCCAGCAAGCTCTCCTACCCACACGCTCTCCTACCCCGCAATTTCTCCTAACCCTCAACCTGTCCGACTCCCCCAAGCTCCCTTACCACCCCATGCTCTCCTAAACCCCCTACCTCTCCTATCCCCTCAAGTTCTCCTACCCCCAACGCTCTCCTACCCCCAGACTCTCCTACCTCCCAAACTATCCTGCCCCCAAACTCTCCTTTCCCCAAGCTCTCCTACCCGCCCAAGCTCTCCTACCCATCCAAGCTCTCCTACATTGCTCAAGCTCTCCTACCCCCGAAAACTCTTCAACACCACAAGCTCTCCTACCCGCCCCAAGCTCCCCGACGCTGCCAAGTTCTCCTACCCCCCGCAAGTTCTCCTACAACCGCGAATCTCACCTACTCCCCTCCCAAGTTCTCCGAACCCTCCAAGCTTCACAATACCCCCAAGCTCTCCTACCCCGCCCAAGTTCTCCTAACCCACCAAGCTCTCCGACCCCCAAGCTCCCCTACCCCACCATGCTAACCTACCCCGGAAACTCTCCTACCCCGCAAGCTCTCCTAATCCTCAAGCGCTCCGACACCCCCAAACTCCCTTTCCACCCCAAGCTCACCTAACCCCCCAACCTCTCCTACACCGCCTAATTCTCCTAACCAACCAAGCTCTCCGACCCCCAAGCTCCCCTACCCCACCATGCTCTCCTATCCCGGAAACTCTCCTACCCCGCAAGCACTCCTAATCCTCAAGTGCTCCGACTCCGCCAAACTCACTTTCCACCCCAAGCTCACCTAACCCCCCAATCTCTCCTACCCCAAACTCTCCTACCCCAAAGCTCTCCTGCAGCCCCAAGTTCTACTTCACCCCCAAGCTCACCTACACCCCCAGGCTTTACTAACCGCCCCAATCGCTCCTATCTCCACAAAGTCTCCTATCACATCAAGCTCGCCTGCTGATCAAGCATCCTACACCCGCAAGATCTCCTACCACCACAAGCTCACCAATCCCCCAAGCTCTCCTACCCCACCAAGATTTCCTACAAATCAAGCCATCCAACCGCCCAATCTCTCCTACCCGCCAAGCTCTCCTACCACGCCAAACTCGCGTAACCACCCCCCAAGCTCTCCTACACCTCCAAGCACTCTTACAACCCAAGCTCTCTTACCCCCCAAGTTGTACTACCCCCGCAAGCTCTCCTAACTGCCAAGCTCTCCAACCCGACCAAATTCTTCTACTCCCCTCGCTCTCCTACCCCCCAAGCTCTCCTGCACCCACAAGCTGTCCAACATCTCCATCTCTCCCAACCCACAGCTCTCCTAGCGTCCCAGCTCTCCTAACCCCAATTCTCCTGTCCTCACAAGCTCTCATAGCATTTATTCTCTCCTACCCATCCAAGCTCTCCTACCCATCCAAGCTCTCCAACCCCGCAAGCTCTCCCAACCCCTCAAGCTCTCCTTCCCCTGCAAGCTCTCCTACCCACGCTAGATCTCCTACCTCCCCCAATCTCTCCTATCCCCTAAGCTCCCATACCACACCAAGCTCTCCTACTCCCGCCAAAACTCTCCTGCTCCCCTACTCAATCTCTCCTACCCCCCCAAGTTTTCTAACCCCCCGAGCTCTCCTACACACTCAAGTTTTCATACCCAGCCCCAAGCTATCCTACTCCCTCAGCTCTCCTATCGACACCAAGCTCTCCTATCATCCCCAAGCTCTCCTACCTCCCAAGCTCTCCTACCCCCATGCTCTCCTATACCACCAGATCTCCTACCCCACCAAACTGTCCTACGCCGCCAAGTTCTGCTACACCTCCAAGCTCTCCTACTCCACCAAGCTCTCCTACACCCCAAAGCTCTACTGCACCCACCAAGCTCTCCTACCCGCCTTTGCGCTCCTACCCCCCAAACTCTCCTACACGTCCCAAGCACTACTACGCCCCAAGGTCTCCTACGCCCTAGGCTTTCATACCCTCCCAAGCACTGCTACTCCCCTACCAAGCTCTGCTATACCCAGCCTCTCATACCCAC
Organism: Pristiophorus japonicus; assembly: GCF_044704955.1. Taxonomy (NCBI): domain Eukaryota; kingdom Metazoa; phylum Chordata; class Chondrichthyes; family Pristiophoridae; genus Pristiophorus; species Pristiophorus japonicus. Next base: position 3,874,466 of record NC_092001.1, read on the forward strand.
CAAGCTCTTCTACCGCCCTAAACTCTCCTAAACTCCCAAGCTCTCCTACTCCCCAAGCTCTCCTCCCCACAAGCTCTGCTACCCCGCAAGCCCTCCTACGCACCAAATCTGTCGTACACCCCAAAGCTCTCCAACCCCCAAAAGCTCTCCTACACCCCAAGACCTCCAAGCCTCCCAAGCTCCCCTACCCCAAGCTCTCCTAACCCCCAAGCTCTCCTATCTCCCCAAGCTCTCCTACCTCACAATCTCTCCTACCCCCAAGTTGTCATAACCCCCATGCTCTCCTCACACCCATGTTCTCCAACCCCCCAAGCTCCCCTACCCATTAAGCACACCAAATGTAAAACGTCTCCTATCCTACAAGTTCATCTACCCCGAAACTCTCCTGCCGCTCCAAGCTCTCCTACCCTAAAAGCCCTTCCACCCCAAAGCTCTTCTAACCTCCAACCTTTTCTGCATGCCGCAAGCACTTCTCCCCGCAAGGTGTCTCGTCCCCCAAGATCTCTTTCTCCCCACAAGCTCCCGTAACCGCCATGCTCTCCTTCGTCTGCACGCACTTCTACTTCCATAGCTCTCCTACCACCCGGCAACATTGCATGCCTCCCATTATCCCCTATCCCACGAAGCTCACCTACCCGCCCAAGCTCTCTAAAACCCCCGTAAACTCTTCTATGCCCCCAAGATCTCCAACCGGCGCAAGCTCTCCTAGCCCACCCACAAGCTCTCCTACCCGCATGCTCTCCAACACCCCCAAGCTCTGCTACCACACCAGGCTCACCTACCCCACCCCCACACAAGTTCTCCTACCCCCCAAGCTTTGCTTCCCCTCCAAACTCTCCTAGCCTACCAGCTCTCCTAACCCACCCAAGACCTCCTACGCCGCAAAGGTCTCCTAGCCCCCTCCCCAAGCTCTCCTACCACCAAATTTCTCCGAACACCACAAGCTCTCCTACCCCCGCAAGTTCTTCTATACCCCCTAGCTCTCCTAACATCCCAAGCTCTGCTATCCGCCCCAGCTCTCCTACCCCCACCACACTCTCCTACCCCCCCCAATCTCTCCTACCCCACAAGCTCTCCTAAACCCCCTAAGCTCTCCTACCCCCCAAGCTGTGAAGCACATAATTATCCTTTATATGTGTCTTGTAGTTTGCCGATATATATGGCTCCGAATTGTCCTGCTGATGGTGCACTCGCCCAAATACTCTGCAACATGAACAGAAATTCAGCTTTTCTGGAGGTAACGTTCCACTTTTTAAACCTAATTCCCCTGTTTCTGGAGCTAATTGCTCTGTACTGTGATTAACCCTGTGTTCCTGGAGCTCGCTTCCCCTATTTCTGCTGCTCCACATTGCCTGTTTCTGCAGCATATTCCACTGTTTCTGGAGCTGCTAATTTACCAGTTTCTAAAACAACGACTTTTCCTCTTTCATGACCAAATTCCACAGTTTTTCGACCAAATTCCCGATTATGTCGCTAACTCCCTTATTTCTGTGCTAACAATGCTCATCGAGTGGCGAATCCGATGCTGCCCATTTTGCACCGCTGTGCGAGATAATTTTCTAGGCCATACCTTGCAATATTTTGCAGCATTAAAATGCGTCCTGTAATGATTGGTAGCTATTCTTTTCACCGCAAATTGCAAACAGCAGCCAAAAAAATAGATGTCTCCTGAAAAGGATGTAGTATTCATTATTCTCCAATCACTTTAGCATACCTGAGATCTAATGCTCTGTTCCAGTAAACACGAAGGCAGAATATTTTCTGACTGACGGCAGATTAGGAAAAGGAAAGGTGCAACGAGACCTGGGTGTCATGGTACAACAGTCATTGAAATTTGGCATGCTGTGACAGCTGGCGGTGAAGAAGGTATTTGGTATGTTGGCATTCATAGCTAGTGGATATGAGTAGAGGAGCAGGGAGGAATTACTGCAGTTGAACAGGGCCTTGGTGAAGCCTCACCTGAAATATTGTGTTCAGTTTTGGTCTCCTAATCTGAGAAAGGTCGTTCTTGCTATTGAGGGAGTGCAGCGAAGGTTCACCAGACTGATTACCGGGATGGCAGGACTGACATATGAGAAGAGACTGGATTGGCTGGGCTTGTATTCACTGGAGGTTAGAAGGATGAGAGTGTATCTCATAGAAAAATATAATATTCTGACGGGACTGGACAGGTTTGATGCAGGAAGAATGTTCCCGATGTTGGGGAAGTCCAGAACCAGTGGACACAGTCTTCGGATAAGGGATAAGCCATTTACGATTGAGATGAGGAGAAACTTCTTCACTCAGAGTGTTGCTAACCTGTGGAACCTACTTTCGCAGAGAATTGTTCCAGCTGGTTCATTAGATGTATTCAAGAGGGTCTTGGATATGGCCTTTACTGGCTAAAGAGATCAAGGGGTATGGAGAAAAAGCAAGAAAGGGGTACTGAGGTGAATGTTCAACCATGATCTTCTTGAATAGTGGTGCAGGCTCGAAGGGCCGAATGGCCTCATCCTGCACATATTTTCTTTGTTTCTATGTTTCTAATTCCCATGTTCTTGGAGCTCCGAATACTCCTCTTTCTGCAACTCCTTATTTCCCTATACCTGCATGGAATGTCCCTGTTTCTCTAGTTTCTCTAGGTAATTCAACTGTTTCTGGAGCTAATTCCTTTATTTACGGAGAACATTCCATAGTTTCTTGAAGTCCACGTTCCCCACTTTCTGGACATTCTGTGTTGTTTGTGGAGCCCCTGTTCGTCTGTTTCTGGAGCTCCAAATTGCACTGTTGATGAAGCAGCTAATTGTTTTATTTTTGTGTTTACTAGTTTTATATAAAACTATCGGAGATATGCTGTTTATGGTGCGCATTCCAAACTCCTCTGCTGCAAGAACCGCTAAGTCACCTCTTTCTGGAGTAAACTCGCTAATACCTTTGTTGCTGGAAAAAATTATTTTGTTTCTGGAAGTCCTTGTTCACCACTAATATTGAAGTGTCTATATATATATATATATATATATCCGAAATGTCCTGCGTATGGTGCTCTCTTCTAATTCACCTGCCACGGGAATAGCTAGTTTCTTGTTTCTTGAGCAAATTCTTCTCTTTCTAAATGTAATGCCTTTGTTTCTGGAGCTACTTCCGCTGTACTGAACAAATTCCCGTTTTCTGGAGCTCCAAATTCGCCAGCTTCAGCAGTGTGCATTTCCGCAGTTTCAGTTACTCCTAATTGTCATGTTTCTCGACCTAATTCCCATTTTTCTGGTACTAATAACCTTGTTTCTGAACTATTTATAGTATTCCTGGAACTCCTACTTCCCCTCTCTGCAATTTCTAATATCAATGTTCCTGCAGCTAACTCCCCTATTTCTGGAGCTCAGCTTTTTCCTGCAGTTCATAATATCCCAGGTTGTGGATCTCCTATTGCATCTGTTTCTGGGGGTAACTATCCTGCATCTGTAGCTAATTCAACGGCTTCTGGAGCTAATAGCTTTTTGTCGAACATTACCAACCCCAGCGTCTGCTTCACCTCCATCCTACGTGTAAGCAAAGGATACTCATGAACCTACATTCATGCACGGTGATCTATTGCACTGAATCTAACGGACGAATTAAGGGCAGATCTGGGGATGTATGAGGAACATCTCTCAGCATCCATAACCTATCTCCCACAGGACATAAAGGATCCGCTGAAGGAAAATATACAAATTTACCACATCCTAAAGAATCATCCCTCATGTGCTGGTGTGAATGTTTAAAAATGTATAAAGTTGAGAACGTGTCAATTATATATGGACAGTATAAGCTAACAAAGAATTCATGGATGAATAGCCATGACATCTCAGGCTCGAGACTGCACAATGTTACAACACTAACACATAATGACACAAAACCTACAGCTTGCAGAAAAACCTCAAGGTCTTATTAAATCATGTTATTAACCTGAAACATTAACAAAAGGTCTTTGTTTAAAATCAGACCATACTTAGGTCGGCTTCTGAGTGGACAAAGGGAAAGAGGGATCAAAAGGGATAGACTGAACTAGGATGTCAATGTAGCCCTATCTTGTTATCTTTTGCCGAAAATATATAACCGTCGTCCCTTTACAATGTAACGTCAATTTGTCCGTAGGAAGTGGGTGCGTTCTATCAGAGTTGCATTCCTTCTGTCTGATATGGTCCCCGATCGGGATTTGCTTTTTAAATAAAAGCTTGCTTTGTTCAAAGTACAAAATGTATTAGTTTCAGTGTTTTTGCTGAACCAGATTGAGGGAAAAGAATCCACATTTAAATTTGGTGTCAGAAGTGGGATCTCAACGGACGACTGCCGAAAACTTGCGAATTAAGAGCAAGACTAGCCTTGGACGAGACGTGGGGAAAGTGGCCACTGGAGTGAGTATGATTTCAATACTGCTCCAGTTTCCCCCAGTTTCAAATGTCTGAGGAAAGTTTAGCCACTCGCTGGTTCTCAGGTAGTGTCCGATCGAGATCCAGGACAATCTGGTGAATACCTTTCAAACTTAAAATAGGGCTAGAGATAGGGAAATTGCGCGGTGGCGCAAACCAAGCGGCGACTTGGAAAGAAAGGGTAGAATTGGTAAGTCTGTCCTGGGTTCGAGACCCAGAGCCAGCCTGAGTTCGAGGCCCAGTGTCTGTGTGGGTTCGTGGCCCAAGTAGATCCGTGCAGCGACACGGAAAGTCGGGAGAGTTAGAGTTAGAGCTCGATAGGGATAGATGATAATCATGTTTCCAAAAATTAATAGGAAAGAAGAGAGACTCTTGTGAACGTCTGTTTTAAATGAGAAATGCTTGTTTGATTATTACTGTAAAAAAAAAAGCTGGGGAGTTGTGATTTGTTTTAGCTCCACCTACTTTTTCAAACAGAAGGAAAGTTTTTTTAACCCTTCGTAGTGTTGTCCTGTATGTGGGAAGTTTAAGAGTGTGAACCTTATTGAATTACGTATATTCGGAGGATAAGTTACGGAACCAGGAAATGCACAAAGGACAGCTTTGTTGAGTAAAAAAAAAGAAAATAATACATGGTCCCGGTGGTTAAAAAAGGATTTGACATGCTCACTTACTTGTGGAAAGAAAACATTCAGAAAAGGCACAGCAAAACAGCTGAGCTGGATTCAAAGGGATTTAAAAAAAGAATATATTAAAAAACACGACCTTGAGGCTGGAACAATTGAGATAACGAAAAGCAGTCCGCAGCCTACGTGACAGACTTCCCTCTAGTTATGGAAAAAAAAAGATGTTACGTACTAAATAGGTGCTGAAAGAAAAAAAGATGTTCTGAGATTTTAAATTATGAGAAAAATTCCACTGCAGTCTAAAAAAAATCTCTCCTGTCAAGTTGGCAGAAACACTCCATTAAATTAAGGCTTTCATTGACAGAAGGAGGACATATTAAAAACCGTAGACGTCTTAAAGAAAGAGTGCACGCACGAGACACGTACTCAGAGTTCCACTGGCACCTCTGAGAAATGTATCGATAGACTACTTTGTTAAAATGGTTGGCTTTGCATTGACCGAGGCTGATCACGAAATTAAATTTCAGTAAACAAATGTGTGGTCTCATTTTAAATCAATTAAAAAATATATATTTGGCAAGTACTTGAATAAGAAGTTAAAAAATATTGGAGTTTAATCAAATGTTGCATTTCCTGATGACAATATTTTTTTTTACAGAGGGTTACGTGAATTCACGTAATGACATCAGGTCTTCTTACAAACCTGTAAAGGAGTTAACACATTCCATTGACAGCCGCTTCATACTGAACATTATCAAGTTGGATTTTTAATAGAAAAAAGACTAACCTAACGGAGGAATGGTGCGATAGTCAGAATAAAAATAAAAACAGAACTAACTTATGTAATAATACTTGCCTGATACAATAAAGAAATAGATACTCAAAAAAAAGAAATTGAAGAGGTAAAAGGCTAAGATAAATAGCCTGAAAGGGATCCACAAACCCAACTTAACCCTGACCTCCGATTTCACGGAGTGACCTCGACATGCATGGATATAATGCAGCATCAAGGGACCTGTGGGCCCTGGTAAAGCAAACCCTGAGCCCAACTGAGCATGCCCAATATCTAACTCACCTAGGATGTGCTACTTATGGTGCATTGGTGGTTGCTCACCCTAACGATGTCCAGGATCACCTAAACGCTATCTTTAATGCTCTCACCACGACCCTTCAGAAGCCCATCAGTATGGCAGCATTATTGGAAACTGAACCCAAACGAGAAGAAACTGCCGATGAATTCATGGAAAGATTTATTGAAATATACGGAAGTCAATAAGGAGATAATGCCTTCAGGGCAGGATAAGATTCTCCTCAATTCTGCGCTATCCTACTTCAGTGCCTGCCCTATTCGGTTGCTCACGCTATCCGGACAAATAATTGGGCAGATAACAGAAAAGCCCAGATGGAAAGGGCGGTTAAATATTATTGGCAGGAAAAGAAAGGAGAAGGGGGAGGTGCGCCCCCAACACAGGTCAAGACTGAATACATGACTAGAAAGGAAGAGCCGCCTCGGGTGGAAGGACCAAAACCTGACCCAAGGGCATACTAGATGGGACCACAGTATTGTGTGCAGGGTTGGGTGGATAACCAGAGATACGGTTATATCAAACAACCAAATGGACCGGGCCCTGCTAATTACGGACCGCCCTACTGTCCCCAACCTGGTATGGGAAGAGGTCGGGGCTGGGAAAGACGAGATGGATGCTTTATTTGTGGGCAAGAAGGACATTGGAACATAAATTGTCCCTCACGTCAGCACGAAAAAGGAAGAGCAGGAAGAGGTGGAAGAGGAGGGGAGGCAAGGGGGGAGAGGACGGGGATCTTACACTAACTTCTCCCAGAACAACCCCTTTGGCCAACCGTCCCCCGATTCGTATTGACTACGCAGCTTGATTGTGCAGGGACCCTCCCCGGATGACGAACCGATGATATTGTTAAAAATTCGGAATGAGTGGCAACCCTTCTTGATCGATACTTGAGCCTTCACCTCTTCTGTACAATCAAAGCTTAACTCCCCGCCTTCACTGAAGCACAGGGACTGTCAGGATTCCTGGGACAAGTCTCTACATTCCCGGTGTCAGAACCGGATAAAATGGGTTACCAGGAAGAATCGATGGAACATCGATTTGTTATCACAACCAATCTGAACTGTAATTGATGGCTAGACACCTCCTCAGCAAATTCCAGTTGCATTTGGAGTGTGGAGATGATGGGATTATTGTAAAACAGGGAACCCTTAAGCGGCAGTATTATACCACTAGAACCCCTCAGTGGTGGTCTCTGGACCTGCCGCAGGCACCCTATCACGTGACCCTAGCATACGAACCCAGTGGAAAGAATCAGGATCTGCAGAACTTTTATCAGGATCACGAAGGGGAAGTGAAGGCAATTCTATTATGGGCTAGAGTGACTGGACCGGAAGGGAAGGCAGGTTTTTTGGAAATGGACAGCCCCCAACGGTGGCACCATATATTACTCATGAAGTATTACCTCCCCACCACGCTAAAGATTTGGGAGTTATGGTGCGCCAGGCTATCGACGAGGCTGACCCGACCAGCCGGGATGTGCAAATTGTAAAACATGGCCGAATAATCCAATTCCACTGGGACCCCGAGAAGGTCTTAACGACTCTGCAGCATCACACTGGCTCTGACAGACCTGACTATGTGGATCCTCGTGTGTCGGCAGAGGACCCCTCCCAATTGGGTTATACTCCCATTGAAGTGATTGAGATCCTTGTGCAGGGCAATGTAGACTGGCCCTTATCCGACAGTACCCACTGAAATGACAGGCAATACCGAGTATTCACCGAGCTTTGGAGGCTAGCCGAGTCGTACCAATTTGCCAGTTTCCAGTCTCGAGCACGGCTAAACAAATGCGACAGTGGTTGATCAATTGCTGTAGATCCTGGATCCCCTTGTTGCCCTGATGACTAAGCACCTCACCCCGTATACAAATAAGTAAGCAGCTTTGAAATAGAAACCGCAGACGTCCAAGCCTTTAAGGAACTAAAGACAGCCCTGCTGCAAGCTCCGGCTTTGGGCCTGCCCCTCTCTGACCGGCCCTTTCAACCGTATTGTACAATTCTGAAAGACTGTGCTACCGTTGTCTTAACAACTCTCGCTCCGTAGCTGCCCTCCTGGGCCAACTGCAGACTCAACACCTTACCATGGCCAGGCAAAGCAGATATGAGATCTACTTACTAAACAATCCTAAACTGAACTTTCGGCACTGTACTGCAATTAATCCGGCCTGTTTTCTTACTGAGCCACCCCAAGATAAGGAAGAACCCAGTCATGATTGTTTATCTTTAATTCAAGAGGCCACATCAGTCAGGGAAGATTTAGTTGTTTACCAATGGAAGATCCAGACTGTATTATGTATGTTGACGGAAGTTCTTCTATTAATCCAGAAGGTACACGAATCTCAGGATACGCCATAGTAAAATAGGAGAATCAGGTCTTGGAATCTGCCGCATTTGAAACCGCCTATTCTGCCCAACAAGCTGAACTATTTGCCCTCACCCGAGTCTGTATCTTGGACAAAGATCTCAAAGTCAATATCTGTACCGACTAGGTATGCCTTTGGGGTGGCCCATGATTTCGGACAATTATGGAAATATAGGGTATTCCTAACCTCACAGGGGAATGAGATTTCCCATAATCAACTAGTATCTGATATGTTGCAAGACCTCATGCTCCCCAAGCACATTGCCGTTGTTAAATGTACCGCCCACACCACCGGAAAATCCTCGGTTGATGATGAGTCAGACTAAAAATCCTGCAAAGGATAAGTTAACCTCGGAAAAACCAATGCCAACCATCCAAGATGTTATTAAAGCACAGGAGGACGCTCCTGAAAAAGAAAAATAGTTGTGGAAATATTATGGATGTACTTATGACAATGTTTCTAAACTCTGGACCACTCCCGCGGAAAACACTTGCATGTCTGACGAGTTGGCTCTGTGGGTTATTGAATGTATGCATTTTGCTACTCATTGTGGAGCAAGGACCACTTTTGGCTACTTGGTGGCACCCAAGACTCCAGGCGCTCGCCCAGAACATCAGTAGTCGTTGCCTGGTTTTCCAGCAACATAATCCAGGGAAGGGAGTCCCCTGTGATTGTGGTAAAACGCCCCTACCCGAAGGTCACTTTGAGACATTTCAGTTGGACTACATTGAATTGCAATAAGTTCAGTGTTCCAAACATGTGTTAGTAATTGTAGATGTGTTTCGCGGATGGATTGAGGCCTACCATGTCCTGGACAATAAGGCTCAAACTGTTGTTAAGGTGTTAATGAGGGAAATTGTTACGAGATATGATATCCCAGCTCGACTGATGACCACCTATGTTCTTTCTTTGACTCAGGTTCTGTGAATAGCCCACAACCAGGTTCAAGATGCTCACCTCGACTTCCCAGTTTTACACGAATTGTCCCTCGTGGCACCAGGGAAGTATGGATTCGGAAGGGATTAGAGCCACGATGGGAGGGGCCTTTTCACTGTTACTCACTACCCCCACTGCAGCCAAGGTGGAGGGGAAAAGTGCCTGGGTTCACCTGCACCACTGCAAGCTCACCACCCTCTAACGAACCTACTTTACTAGTTATTCTAACTCCTGTTTCTGTTCCAGACTTCTTCTTCTCCATAGCTGAACAAGGCTGTTGTCATCCTAATTGGAACGTGGACCAGTTTGAACTTTTACCCGTCGTGACAGACAGCCAGCTACACCGACGGTGACCTGAGAAGAGAGACGGGAAAACTGAAATATTTTAATCAGCAAAATAATTGGACTATTTATCTGAATCCTGAGCCATAAGATGAAAAACTGTGTCTGTATGCCACAGTCTGTATAATAGTATTGATATATGACAGTTTCGGCGCATGAGAGGGGAGACAGAGACGAGAGCTCCATGTAAACACCTTTTTGTACATGTCTTATGTTTATGCGCAAAATGGGAACTTTTCTAGATGTTGGGTGTGTTCACATATCCTTTTTCATTCCAAAGGGGGAATTCATTTGCGCCCCATTCCACTAACCCTAACTGAGACTGTCAGATGGATTCAGAGCCAAACTATCACGAGAGGAGGGGGGTCAATACAAATACGAGAGAGGATGGCGGGTCAAAAGAGGGATCACGGAGATCAGGAGGAGTATCATACCGTTACGACATGAACGACCACGAGGAGGTCACCAAGTGGGAGAGTGCTGGAGACCTCATTAGTCAGCCGTTCCAGGGATGGTAACAATCAAACTACGACCGTGGAAAGGAACCCCCATTCTTAGCCCTGACCAATAACTCGGAGATTGGGAGGCCAACCGGGGACATATGAGTAACCCGAAATGACATCAGTAACAAGGGACATATCATAGGGTACAGCAAATGCCCAAACAGTCTCAACATCACCACAGGTGCACGAGTCACGATCCTCTCTCACTTTCCAAATAAAACAGGTGGAGGTTTGTGGGCCCAGTCCTGGGACCCGGAAGCAATATATAAGAAAGCAGCTTTTAACGGCACGTATTTCATGTGCGGTCATAAGGCATATCCTTGGTTGCCTAGGCGATGGAGAGGGTCCTGTTATCTGGGATATGTCGTGCCATTTGTGCGGCAAGTACGTACCCTAGCGGCAGCACATGCCTCCAGCCGATACAAGTGAGCGATCACCCCCGCCGACAAGTTCTTTGGGGTCATGATGTTCCCAATTAGGATAGGACGTCTCATGGGTGAAGTACAGAACCTAGAGACGATATTGGAACAGATTACTAACAATACTGTTGAAGCTCTGGAGGGCATCACAGCTGAAATGGTAGCAATAAGGACCGTAGCGTTACAAACCCGAATGGCCCTCGATTACCTGTTAGCTGAACAAGGGGGAACATGTGCCCTGATAGGATCTGAATGTTGCACTTACATTCCTGATAGTTCAGAAAACATAACCAATCTCGCTGATCACATATGACGGGAGGTGAAGAAGTTATCCACACCAGCAGAGGGATCTAGCTGGGTTGATGGGCTATCAGATGGATCTTGGAGATCCTATCTAATGCATGGGGCAATTATTCTCATCGTCGTAATAATTACCTGTTGTTTGATTGTTGGTTTCCTTCACCTTTGTTGTAAAGTAATGATGGCAAGGTTAGCAAACCCTCTTGTGGTCAAGGGCTCCCGAGTGATGATCCAACGAACTAAACAACTACTCTACACTAACAACAATATGATTCAGGAAATAGAATGCGAATGGATGAATGCGATGCTCCTGGAATGATCCTAAGTGTTATCATGGAATGCTAAAAGGGAGGAATGTGAATGTTTAAATATGTATAAAGTCGAGAAGTTGAGAACGTGGGAATTATATATGGACAGTATAAGCGAACAAAGAATTCATGGAGAAATAGCCATGACATCTCAGACTCGAGACTGCAAAATGTTACAACACTAACATATATTGAAACAAAACCCACAGCTTGCCGAAAAACCTCAAGGTCTTATTAAATCATGTTATTAACCTGAAACATTAACAACAGGTCTTTGTTTAAAATCAGACCATACTTAGGTCGGCTTATGAGTGGACAAAGGGAAAGAGGGATCAAAAGGGATAGGCTGAACTAGGATGTCAAAGTAGCCCTATCTTGTTAATTTTTGCCGAAAATGTATAACCGTCGTCCCTTTACAATGTAACGTCACTTTGTCTGTCGGAAGTGAGTGCGTTCTATCAGAATTGCATTCCTTCTGTCTGATAAGGTCCCCGATCGTGATTTGCTTTTTAAGTAAAAGCTTGCTTTGTTTAAAACACAAACGGTATTCGTTGCAGTAATTTTGCTGAACCGGATTGAGGGAAAAGAATCCACATTTACGCTGGTAGCTCTACAATTGCTATTGTCCTTAGCCTGGCATGTAAAGACAGGTGCAGCTTGGTCTAACTGTAGGAATAAAAGCAAGGTTAAAGCTATAGTAAAGAAGCAGAGTAACCTACTGAGACAGAGGGAGTAATATAGCTACATGTGCACTCGGCTCATTCTCACAACTTTTGAATTTAGAAGGGCTGGTTACATTGAGGTGGGTAGTCAAGGACCAAAAGGGGGAATTGAAGTAATACATGGGCCTCCGTTGTATCTGATTCATTAATAGAGTTATAAAGTTGGCGAGAGCAACATACATCCTCAATTCCATATTTAGACTCATGTGGTTCAGACGAGTGTTGCATAACAGGAAGCCTCGCTCGCAACTGCTTAGAATTAAGGATGTAAGCCTCATGGTCAAGACGCAAAGTCCCCAAACAGTCCAAGGTGTATCATATGAGCGAAATAGATCATATATCTGTGGATGACTGAAAAAACCATGTAAGTGGACAATGGCTGTAATGTACGGTACACACCTATGTGCTGCAATGTATAACTGTCCCAGACCACGAGTTTATCGAAGAGATCGGGGCGGAGAGCTCAGTGAAGGGCTAATTATCAACTACCCGATTTTCCCTTGCAAGTGAATAATCGATTCTTTGCCATTCAACTGTCTTCGAGTGGTGTATTCATTTGTTACACTACATCATAGTTAAAATAGCTACAGAATCAGGGGAGTTACCTGACGAAACAGAAGCATTCGGGGCTCCAAAAACTGCGATATTCGTAACTCCCAACAAAATGATGAATTAGCTCCGGAAACCCGTGAATTGCTGCAGGAACACGCGTATTATCTTCATAATCAGGAGAATTAGCTCCAAGAATTTGGGAATTAAGAGATACAGAAACAAGGAAAGTATGGTTCAATAACCAAAGTAAGTTGGAGCAAAAGAAAGAGGAGATTTCGGTGATACAGATATGAAACAGGGGATTTCGGAGAGGGCAGCATGAACATGGAAATTAGGAGAGGGTCGACAAACTGGGACATTTGGAGACAGTTACAGAAACTCGGGGATTTTTTCGCAGAAACAAAGGTTTAGCTCCAGAGAGTTCAATTAGCTACAGAACCAGGAGAGTTACATCTAGAAAAAGGATTTTGGAGCTTTACAAACGAATATTTGGAACTCCAGAAAAAAGATGAAGTAGTAACTTCAGGAACCCAGGAATTAGCGCAAAACAAAGGACTTAGCTCCATAAACAGAGGAATTTGGTCCAGAAATTGGATAATTAGGAGTTACAAGAAGGGGTGAATTAGCAGCTCCAGAAACAGTGGAATTACCTCCAGGAGCAGAAGAATTCTACGATGCTGAAACTGGGGAATTTGGAGCTCAGGAAGACAGGACTTCGCTCAGTGCAGCGGAATTATATACTGAAACATGGGAATTGGGTTTAGACAGAAGGGAGTTAGTGCAATAAGTAGGAAAATTAGCTGTTCCTGTAGCAGGGGAATTAGCACAGTGCGCCATAAGCAGAACCCTTCGCTGCTATATATATCGGGGTAATGTTAGCCGCATGATAACAGAATTAGACGCTTCGTATACACTGCATTTCAGCTTCAGAAACAGAGGAATTATGATCTCCACAGCAAGGAAAATAGCTACATAACCTGTGGTATTAGAAGCTCCAGCAACAGGGGCATTAGGAACTTCTTAAAGATGAGAATTTGCAGTTCCAGGAACAGAAAAATAAGCCAAAGATCAAGGTAATTAGCTCCAGAATAGACGGAATATTAACTCATTAAATATATGATTTAATTCCAGAAACAGGAAAATTAGCTCTATAAACACTGGTATTTACTGCACAAACCAAGGAATTATGTGCTTCAGAAACCCCAGAATTAGGAGCTACAGCAAGAGGGAAATTATGTCCTGAAATATGGTAATTACCTCCGGAAAGAGAGAGAATCGGGTGCTCCAGAATCAGAGGACATTTCGACTGTGGAAACAGGGGAATCATGAGATCCAGAAGCAAAAGAAGTTTGGTTCCATTAACAATGTAATTTGGAGCAAAATAAACAGGAGATTTATTAGATCCAGATAGTAGAGCGCCCCATCTACATGGAATATAGCAGACAGCTCCAGGAACTGGACAGCTTTATAAGAAGGCGACTTGGGTTTTCCTTTCGCACCATAAACAAGACAATTCGGTACGATATATAACGGGGAAATAGTAGCCACATAAAAAGGATAATTAAGTAGTCCATAAATAGTGCAATTTGGAGTTCCTGAAATATGCTCAATGAGGAGTTCCACAAACAAGTGAAATAGCTCCAGAAACAGGGATAAATGGCACTATCGTAACTGGGTATTAGGAACTCCAGAATCATTGAAGATACGAGCTCCAGGAATAGAAGGTCAATCCCCAGAACAGGTAATTAGTTACAGCAACATTGGAATTAACTCACCAAATCGGGGAATTAGGAGTTCCAGAAACACAGCTATTTGGAGCTCTCGAAACAGGGGAATTGCCTCCAGAAATATTGGAATTAGATCCACCATGGGGCAGGTCAAGAGTTCCAGAAACAGAATACATCGCAGCTACAGAAACAGGTTGTTTAGCTTCAGAAACTTAGATTACGAGATCCATAAAGAATGCAATTTGAAGCAAAAGATAACGGAGATTTACGAGATCCGCATACAGGGAAATAAGGAGATTGCAGCTTCAAAATGGAACATACGAGAGGGAACAAGAAAGTGGGAAATTTGGAGACAGCTCCGTAAAAAGGCGAATTCGCTGTTCCTATATAAGGGGAAATAGGAGAGCCCACCATTAACAGGACAATTCGGAGCTATAGGGGAACTCATAGCCACAAGAAAAGGACAATGGTGTGCTCCATAAACTGCGCAATTTGGAGCTCCAGTGACGGGGATATTGGTAACTCCGCAAACTATTGAAACATTTCCAGAAACAGGTGCACTAGGACTTCCAGTAACTGGGGAATCAGCACCAATAACTGAGGTATAACCTACTTAAGCAGTTGAATTAGCTACAGAAACAGAGGAGTTTAATCCAGAAACATAGGATTTAGGATCTCCTCAAATGGGATATTAGGAGCTCCAGGAAAATATGAATTACCTCCACAATCAGGAGTACTAGATCGATCAACAGGGGAATTGAGAGCTGCAGATCGAGGAGCTCCAAGAACACGGAAATATACTCAGAAATAACGCCATTATCTTCAGAAAAAGTGGAATTAAATCCATAAAATTTGGAATTATATTCTGAAACTGGGGAAATATAAAGTCCAGCAACAAGTGAAGTATGGTTCCATAAACAAAATAAGTTGGAACAAAAGATACAGGCGCTTTAGGAGAGCAAGGGAATTAGGAGAGGACTCCATCAACATAGAACTTAGGAGCAGGCTCCATAAATTGGGAAATGGTCTGGGGAATGGACAGGAACTTGGGTTGGCATGGTGAAGAAAATTGGGCTGGAATGGGGCACGAACTTGCGCTGGTAGATGGGACATGAACCATGTAAAAGCGACAATTACCTGCTCCATAAAGAGCGCAATATTGAACTCCAGAAACGGGTGTATTGCGATCTTCAGAAACAACTGATATATCTCCAGTGATAGGGGAACTAGTACCTCCATAATATCGGGATTCAGCTCAAGAGTCAGAATTATTATTTGAAATATCGACAAAAACAGGATTTTTCTCTCCAGAAACTGAGGAATTCAGAGCTTCAGAAAAATGCTAAATCATGTCTGGAAACATGGGAATTAGCACCAGGAAGACGGGAATTAGCTCATAAGCAAGGAAATTAGCTGCAGAAACAGGGGACTCAACACCAGAAGCCGTGCTATCATCTCCAGAATCAGGGGAATTAGCTCCAAAAAACAGGGGAATTATACGATCCAGAAACGAGGGAAGTATGTTTCCATGAACAAATTTATTTGGAGCAAAGGAAACAGGAGATTTAGGTGATCCAGAGAGAGGGTAATTAGGAGAGGGCAGCATTAACGTGGGGCTCTGAAGCAAGCTCCAGAATCTGGGAAATGTGGAGCCAGCTCCAGAAACAAGGCAATTAGCTGACCATGTAGTCGGAGAATTCGGGAATTCATCATAAACAATATACTTTGGTTCGATATATATATATCAGGAAATGAGTGGCCACATGAAAAGGGCAACGAGGTGTAACATAAACAGGGCAACTGAGAGCCTCAGAATCAGAGGAATTCGGAACTGCAGATACAGGAGAACTAGGGCCTCCAGACATTGCGGAATTAGCTCGAGCAACATCGGCATTAGCTCGAGAAACTGTTGAATTAGCAACCGAAACTGCGGAGTTACCTCCGGAAACGGATTAGAAGCTCCACAAACTGGGAAATTAGGATATCCAGAAAAAACTTACATTAGCTCCAGAAGCAGGGAAATTAACTCCAGAAACAGGGGAATTTGGAGCCGCAGAAACAGGGGAAGTATCAGCTCCAGGAAGACGGCAATTAGCTCATAAAGAAGGGAATTAGCGCCAGAAACAGTGGAGTTCGGTACCGAATGTGTGGAAGTATGTCTTGTTGCAGGGCAATTAAGAGAGAGCACAATCAACAGGACAATTCGGCAAAGTACTGGGCACGTAAAAAGGACAAATTAGGGCTTCATAAACCGCTCATCCTGGAGCTCCATAAAAAAAGGGAAATTATGATCTCCACAGGAAATTTCCACAGAAAAATGGTTATTACCAGAGACCGTTGAAGTAGCAAAGGAACAAGGGGAGTTTTCTCCAGAAACAACGGCATTAGGAGATCCACAATCTGGGATATAAGGAATTGCAGAAAAAAGCTGAGCTTCAGAAACAGGGGAATTAGCTCCAATAAGAGTGGAATTGGAAGCTGCAGGGACGGGACTTAGGAGTTCCAGGATTACTGTAATTAATTCCAGAAACCGGGGAATTAGGTCTAGAGAACTGAAAATTAGCAGTCACAGAAACTGCTCAATTGGGCGCTGCAGAAACAGTGGAATTCCGATTTCGAGAAACAGGCGAAATTGTACAGTACAGTGGAAGTAGCCCGAGAAGCAAAGGAATTATATCGGGTAAATGGAAGCACAATTAGATTTTTTATAAACGGCGAAATTTGAATTTCTCGAAACAGATAATTGTGATCTCCACAAATATCTGAAATGGCTTCAACAACAGGGAATTGGACCTGCATTCGGAGCACACATAAGGCGGGATTTAGCAGCTCCAATAACATTGCAACGAACCCTGGAACCAGCGAAATAGCAGCAGAAACAGCGGCAATGTGAAAGCCTTAATTACAGGCTTTAGTTCCATAAGTGGGGAATTATCTCCAGAAATATTGGAGTAAACTCCATAAACTGGGGAATTAATTGCTCCAGTAACACCAAAATTAGGAGCTCCAGAAAGAAGGGAATTATGTCCTGAAATATGATTAGCTCCAGAAAGTGGGAATATCAGGTGCTCCAGAAATAGTGGGCGTCTCAGCTACAGAAACAAGTGATTAGCTCCAAGAACAAGGGGAGTTGTTCCAGAAACAGAGGTATTGGAAGCTCCACAGACTGGGAAATTAGAACCTCTAGGAACAGGGGTATTAGCTCCAGAAACGTTTGGGAAGAGCAGAGTTAGCTCTAGGAAGAGCTGCCTTTGCTGTCCCGGGCAGCAGGGGATTTAGGAGAGCACAGCATAACTAGGACATGTCGGTGATATACAAATATATATATATATATATATATATATATTACTAATAGACACTTAAATGGGACAATTAGGTGCTTCACAAACAGCGCAATTTGCAGCTCGAGAAAATGGACAATTAGGAGCTCCACAAACAATTCAGAATCTCCAGAAATAGGGGAACTACGACTCCCAGAAACCATGCTATCTTCTCCGGAAACAATGTTATTTACTCCAGAAACAGTTTAATTAGCTACGGAAAGAGGTGGATTCACTTAAGGAACTGTGAAATTAGAAGCCGCAGAAAGAGGGGAAGTTGGAGCTCAGGAACGCGGGGATTTGCGATGAAACAAGGAAATTAGGTCCAGAAACCGTGGAATTACGTTTTGAATGATGACAAATAGGAGGTGCGGAATCTGGAAAATTTGCAGCTCCAGAAACAATGGGATTCACTCCAGAAACTGGGCAAGGGGGAAATGTAGAAGCAGGGGAAGCGAGTTCCAGGAACACAGGAATAATCACAGTAGTGCATAAGAAGCTTCGGAAACAGGGGTGTTTTATGTTTAGAAATCGGAGAGTTACTTCGAGAAAAGATGAATATTCTGTTCATGTTGCAGAGTAATTAGGAGAGCGCACCATAAACAGGATAATTCGGAGCAATATCTACTAGCCTAGTACATACGTAAAATGGACAAAAATGTGCTTCATAATCTGCACAATTTGGAGCTCCAGAAATATGGAAATCTGGATCACCACCGTAATTTACCCAAGGATAAAAGGTATTCGCGCCAGAAACCGTTGAATTAGCAAACAGAAACAGGGGATTTACCAGCAAAAAGAGATGAGATATTTTGAACGCCAGAAAAAAGATTACCTCCAGAAACAGGGGAATTAGCTCCAGGAACAGTGGAATTAGGAGCTACAGAGAGGAGAATAAAGAGTTCCAGAAATACTGGAATTAGTTCAGGAACATGGGTATTAGCTCCAGAAACAGGGGCATTCGTTCTAGAAAGATGAGCATTCGGAGTTACAGAAATTGCCGAATTGGGCACTGCAGAAACTGCGGAATTAGAATTTCCAGCAACACGGGAAATTATTCTGGACAGCAGAAGTATTTCCAGAAACAAAGGAATTAGAAAGTGAAGAGTTGGCTCAAGAAACAGGTAAGCTAGCTATTCCTGTAGCAATGGTATTAGGAGACCGCATTATAAGCAGATTAATTCGGACCAAAATATATTGGGGAAACGGTAGCCACATAAAAAACACAATTAGGTGTTTCATAAACAGGATATCTTGATGTTCTAGGAAAAGTGCAATTAGGTTCTCCACAAACAAGTAAAATATCCCCAGAATCAGGGGAACAACGACCTGCATAACCTGGGGTACTATGAGCTTCAGCTTGAACTGCATTCGGAGCTCCCATAAGATGGGAGTTAGCAGCTCCAAGAACACTGAAACGAACCCCGGTGGAAATGGGATATCCTTAATTACAGGAATTAATTCCAGAACCCGGGGAATTAGCTCCATAACTTTTGTAGTTAACTCCACAAACAGGGGAATTAAGTGCTCCAGAAACACCGGAGTTAGGAGCTCCAGAAAGGGGGGAAATTATGTCCAGAAATATAGTGATTAGCTCCCGAAAGAGGGAGAATCTGGTGCTCCAGAAACACAGGATTTGCAGCTACAGAGACAAGGGTTTTAGCTCCAGGAACAGGGGAAGTTGATCCAGAAACAGAATAATTAGGAGCTCCACAGACTGGTAAATTAACAGCTGCAGGAATATTGGAATGAGCTCCAGAAACAGCGCAATTAGCTCCAGAAATAGGGGAACTGCATTTAGAAAGAGCAGAGTTAGCTCTCGAATGAAGTGATTTAGCTGTCCCTGCAGCAGGGGATTGAGGAGAGCGCACCACG
Source organism: Pristiophorus japonicus (assembly GCF_044704955.1). NCBI lineage: Eukaryota > Metazoa > Chordata > Chondrichthyes > Pristiophoridae > Pristiophorus > Pristiophorus japonicus. The sequence continues at coordinate 3,893,931 of NC_092001.1, forward strand.
AACAGGACATTGCGCAGATATACATATATAACTAGTAGACACTAAAATAGGACAATTAGCTGCAGAAACAGAGAATGTCCTCCAGGAACAGGGATATTAGGAGTCATCGAAAGAGGAAAGGTGGAGTTCCAGGAACACGGAAATTTGAGCAGAAAAAAGGAATTAGCGTCAGAAACAGGGAATTAGGTCCAGAAACTGTGGAATTATATCTAGAAAGCTGAAAAGTTGGAGTTACAGAAACTCGAATAAGAGCAGCTCCAGAAACAGTCGATTTAGCTCCAGAAAAAGGGTAATGGTGAGCTGTAGAAACAGCGGAAGCGAGCTGCAGCAACTCAGGAATAATCGCAGTACAGCGCAATTAGCTTCAGAAACAGGGGAATTATGTTTAGATACCTCAATAAACATTTTCTGTTCACGTTGCAGAGTAATTAGGAGAGCGCTCCTCAAAAAGAACAATTCGCAGCCATATATTTCTGCAAAACGCTAGACACGAAAAAAGGACAGATATGTGCTTCATAAATCACATAATGTGGAGTTCCAGTAATATGGAAATGTGGAGCTTCACAGGAACTTTCCCCAGAGAAAAAGGTATTAGCTCCAGAAACAGTTGAATTAGCAAAAGAAACAGGGAAGTTACCTCCAGAAACAGATGCATTAGAGATCCACAATCTGGGATAGTCGGAACTCCAGAAAAAACATGAGCTCCAGAAATAGGGGAATTATCTCCAGGAACAGGGTAATTAGGAGCTGCACAGAGGGGAATTATAAATTCCAGGAATTCTGGAATTAGTTCGGAGACAACTGTATTAGCAACAGAAACAGGCGAATTATGTCGAAAAATATGAGAATTAGGAGTTACAGAAACTGCCGAATTGGGCACTGGAGAAACTGAGGGAATTAGCAGCTCCAGCAACATCGGAATGTGTCAGTACAGCGGAATTAGCTCCAGAAACAATGGAATTGCATTTAGAAAGAGAACAGTTGGCTCAAGAAACAGGTGAACTAGCTATTCCTTTAGCAGGGGAATTACGAGAGCGCACCATAAGTAATTAATTCAGAGCTAAATATTTAAGCGAAATGGTAGCATCACATAAAGCACAATTCGGTGTTTCATAATCAGCTCAATTTGAAACTCCAGAAAGAGGGGACTTGGGATCTTCACCAACAACTGAAATACGTCCAGAAAGAGTGGAACAAGGAACTGCATGCCCTGGGATAGTAGGAACTCTAGCAATAGCGGAATGCGGAGCTCCCATTACGTGGAATTTAGCAGCTGCAAGAACATTGCAACTTACCCCGGAACAAGGGAAATAACTCCAGAAACAGGGGCAATGGGATATCCTTAATTGCAGGAATTAATTACATAAATCGGGGAATTAGCTCCAGAAATATTGGCGTAAAATCCACAAACTGGGGAATTAAGTTCTCCAGTAACAGAAAATTTGAAGCACCAGTAAGAAGGGAATTATGTCCAGATATATGGTGACTAGATCAAGAAAGATGAAGAATCAGGTGATCAAGAATCATGGACTTATCAGCAACAGAAACAAGGTGATTAGTTGCAGAAACCGTGGAATTTTCTCCAGAAACAGAGGAATTAGGAGGTCCATAGATTGGGAAATTAGTAGCTCCACGAACAGTGGCATTAGCTAGAGAAACAGCATAATTAGCTCCAGAAACACGGGAATTGCGTTTACAAAGAGGGTATTTATTCCTCGATATCGATGACTTATCTGTTCTTCCAGCAGGGGATTTAGCAAAGCGCACCATATACAGTACATTTCGGAGATATATAAATATATAATTAGTACACACTAAATAGGACTATTAGGAGCTTCCTCAACATCGCAATTTGGAGCAGCAGAAAAAGGCCCAATGGGAGCTCCATAACCAACTCAGAATCTCCAGAAAGAGAGGAACAATAACTTCTAGAAGCTATAACATGTTTTCCAGAAATATAGGTATTAGCACCAGAAACAGTTGAATTAGCTACAGAAACAGGGGAATGCTCTCCAAGAACGAGGAAATTAGGAGTCGCAGAAAGAGGCGAAGAAGCAGCTCCGGGAACACGGGAATTAGCGCAGAAACAAGGGAATTAGATGTAGAAACAGTGGCATTAGGACTTGAAAGAAGAAAAGTAGGATTTACAGAAGCTGGTAAATTAGCAACTCCAGAAACATGGCAATACAGAGCTGCAGAAACAGGTTAAACGAGCACCAGGAACACAGGAATAATCAAGTACAGAACAATTAGCACCAGAAGCATGGGAATTATATTTAGAAAGAGGAGAGTTACCTCCAGAAAAGGTGAATTTTCTGTTCATGTTGCAGGGTAATTAGGAGAGCGCACCATAAACTGGACAATTCGGAGCCATATATATCGGCAAACTACTCGACACGTAAAAAGGACAATTATGTGCTTCATAAACCACACAATTTTGAGCTCCAGAAATATGGAAATTTGAAGCTCCACAGGAATTGTCCCCAGAAAAAAAAAGTATTAGCTCCAGAAACAGTTGAATTGGCAACAGAAACAGGGGAGTTACCTCCAGAAACAGATTGGGAGATCCACAATCTGGGATATTCGGAACTCCAGAAAAAAGATGAGCTCCAGAAACAGGGGAATTAGCTCCAGGAACACGGGAATTGGGAGCTGCAGAGCGGGGAACTAGGAGTTCAAGGAATACTGGAATTCGTTACGAAACAACCGTATTAGCACTAGATACGGGGGAATTAATTCGAGAAAGATGAGGCGTAGGTGCAACCGAAACTGCCAAATTGGGCACTGGAGTAACTGGAGAATTAGGAGCTCCAGAAACGCTGGAATTTGTTCAGGACACAAAGGAAGCAAAGGAATTACATTTAGAAAGAGAAGAGTTTACTCAAGAAACAGGTACCGATCCATTCCTGTCGAAAGGGAATTAGGAGAACGCAACATAAGCAGAATAATTCGTAGCTAAATATATCGGGGAAATGGTAGCCACTAAAAAGCACAATAAGGTGCTTCATAAGCAGTGCAATTTGAAGATCCAGAAAGAGGGAAATTAAGATCTCCATAAACAACTGAAATAGCTCCAGAAACATGGGAACTAGGACCTGCATAACCTTGGGTAGTCGGAGCTCCAACAATAGTTGCATTCGGAGCTCCCATAAGCTGGGACTTAGCAGCTCCAAGAGCATTTAAATTAACCCCGGAACAAGGGATATAGCTCCAGAAACACGGAGAAGGGGATATCTTTAATTACAGGAATTAATTCCAGAAACCGTGGAACTGGCTCCAGATATATTGGAGTGAATTCCACAAACTGGGGAATTAAGTGCTTTTGAAACACCTGAATTAGGCTCTCCAGAAAGAGGGGAATTATGTCCAGAAATATCGCAATTAGTTCCAGTAAGAAGGGCAATCAGGTGCTCCAGAAGCAGACGACATTTCAGCTACAGTTACAAGTTGTTTAGTTCCAGGAACTGGGGAAGGTGCTCCAAAAACAGAAGAATTAGGAGCTCCACAGACTGGAAAATTAACAGCACCAGAAACAGAGCAATTAGCTCCAGCCACAGCGGAATTGCAGTTAGCTCTAGAAAGAGGTAACGTACCTGTCCTTGCAGCAGCGGATTTAGGAGGTTGCATCATAAAAAGGACATTTCGGGGACATGTATAACTAGTAGTCACTTAGATACGACAATTTGTGTTTCATAAGCAGTCAATTTGGAGCTCCAGGAAAAGGACAATTAGGTGCTCCACAGACAACTCAGAATCTCCAGAAAGAGGGAACTAGGACTTCCAGAAACGATGGCATTTTCTCCGTAAATAAAGATATTAGCTCCAGAAACAGTTGAATTAGCTGCAGAAGCAGGGGCATTCCATGTAGGTGAAAGGAAATTGCGAGTTGCGGGGAGAGGGCCAGTAGGAGCTCCAGGAACACGGGAATTAGAAACATAGAAACACAGAAAATAGTTGCAGAATTAGGCTATTCGGCCCTTCGAGCCTGCACCACCATTCAATAAGATCATGTCTGATCATTCATCTCAGTACCTGTTTCATGCTTTCTCTCCATACCCCTTGATTCCTTTTGCCGTAAGGGCCACATCCTCATCTCAGTCCTAAATGGCTTCCTTCGTCTGTGTCCTCTGGCTGTGGACTTCGCCAACGTCGGGAGCACTTTTCCTGCATCTAAACTGTCCAATCCTGTCAGAAGTTTATATATTTCTGTGAGATCCCCTCACATCCTTCTAAACTCCAGTGAATACAGGCCCAGTCGATCCACTCTCTCTTCATATGTCAGTCCTGCCATCTCTGGAATCAATCTGCCCTCTCTCAATATCAATAACGTCCTTGTTCAGATTAGGAGACCAGAACTGAACAAAATATTCCAGATGAAGCCTCACGAAGGCCCTGTACAACTGCAGTAAGCAGTTATTCTCCTATTCTCAAATCCCCTCGGTATGAAGGCCAACATATAATTTGCCATTTTTCACTGACTGCTATACATTCATGCCAACTTTCAATGACTGATTTTTCAAGAGATCCAGGTATATATGCACCTCTTCTTTTCCTAATCTACCGCCATTGAGATAATATTCTGCCTTCGTATTTAATTTAAAAGTGCAATCGAACAAAGGTATGCTGAAGAGACTGGAGAATGATGATACCTGCTACACACTTTTCCGGAGTCATCTATCTATTTTAATTGTTGTTTGCAATTTGAGGGTGAAAAGAATAGCCACTGATCATTGCAGGAAGCATTTATCATGCTACAAAATATTACAAAGTATGGCCTAGAAAATTATCTCGGACAGTGGTGCAAAATGGGCAGCATCGAATTCGCTGCTCGATGTTAGTGCAGAAACAAGGGAGTTAGCGCCAGAAATATGGGAATAACGTCTAGAAACTGTGGAATTTGCTCCTGAAAGATGAAAGGTAGGAGTTTTAGAAAGTTTCACACCTTGGGGAGGTGGGTAGGAGATCTTAGCGGGGGGGGGGGGGCTTGTAGAAGAGCTTGGGGGGTTAGGAATTATTGCAGGGATTGGAGAGATGGTGGAGAGAGCTTGGTGTGCAGAGACACTGGGGGAGAGCTTAGGGCACAGAAGTGCTTGCGAGTGTAAGGAGGTTGTGGGGAGTAGGAGAGCTTGGTGGGTAGAAGAGTTTGGGGGTAGAAGAGAAGTGGGGATTGGGGTAGAAGAATGTTGATTGTAGAAGAGAGCTTGTGTTGGGGTAGATGAGAGCCTTGGTGCGTAGAAGGTAGCTTGGGGGCGGTTAGAAGTGTGCTTGGAGGGGATCGAAGGGAGCTTGTGTGGGAAAGTGAGCTTGGGGGAGTGAGCTTGTGGGGAATGGAGCTTGGGGTGGAAAGAGAGCTTGTCGGGGGGGAGGGTGAGAGCTTGGGGGCAGGGAGCCTGCTTGGCATGGAGGAGAGCTTGGGGGCAGAGAGCTTCGGTGGATAGTTAGGCTTGGAGGTGTTGGAGAGATTGGGGGTTGGTAGGAGAGATGGGAAGTTAGGAGAGATTGGGGTTGTAGCAGAGCTTGTGGCGCAGGAGTGCTTTAGGGAGTAGGAGCTTGGTTGGTAGAAGAGATTGGAAGGGGTAGAGGACCGTTGCGGGGAGGGGGTAGAAGATAGGATGTTTGGGCATTAGGTAGCTTGGAAGGGTTTAAGGGAACTTAGGGGCAGTTAGATGAGCATTTGTCACGGGGGAGAGAGAGCTTAGTGTGTGGGAGTAGAGCGAGAGAGCTTAGGGTGGAGCAAGCTTGTTGGGAAGTGGAGAGTGTGAGCGTGGCAGGGGCATGGGAGAAAGAGCTAGGGTGGAGGGAGAATAGAGAGGGCTTGGATGGCAGGAAGAGAGATAGCTTTGGTGGATGTGAAAGAGATAGATCGAGCTGGGAAAATAGAAAGTTTGGGCGGTGGGGGGGGTGGTGGTGGGAGGTGAGAAAGTTTGAATTGTGTAGGAGGAGAACTAGAGCGACTTTGGTGAAAGGAGTTGAAGACGGAGAGTTGGTTGGAGAGAGAGAGCTTCGGGAGTAAAAGAGAGCTTGGAGGGGGGAGAAGAAGAGAGTATTCAGGTTTAAAAGAGAGCGGGAGGAGCAGAAGAGAGCTTGTGGGCAAGGTGTACTTGCGAGTAGGACAGCCTGGGGGTGGAATAGTTTGGGGGTCGGAGAGCTTGGGAGGACGTTGAGCTTGGGGTTATTAATGCTTGCAGGGGTGGGAGATCTTGGACGTAGGAGAGCTTGGGGGGTAGGGTAGGAGAGCTTGGGGTGTAGGAGAGCTTGGAGGGTGGGGGTTGTAGAGCTTGTGAGAGTAGGATAGCTTGGGGTGATCGGAGTGCTTGGAGGGGCAGGTTAGCTTGGTGACCTTGCGGGGGAGGAGCTTGAGAGGGAATGGAGAGCTTGCGGGTAGGGAGGGATAGAAATTGTAGGGGAAGAGAGCTTGGGGGGAGGAGAGATTGGGGTTTACGTGAGCTTGGGGCATTGGCGACCTTGAGGGGATTAGAAGAGAATGGGTGTTAGGAGATCTCGGTCGGTAGGAGACCTTGGGGAGTAAGAAGGCTTGAGGGTTAGGAGAGTTTCGGTGGTAGGCGAGCTTGGGGGTTAGGTGAGTTTGTGGGTGTAGGAGAGATTGCGGGGGATAAGCAAGCTTAGGGCGAAGGAGACCTTGGGAGCGATCTGGTAGGAGAGATCGAGGAGATAGTAGAGCTTGAGGGGAAGGCGACTTAGGCGGTAGGGGAGCTTAGGATAGTAGACCTTGCGATGGTAGAAGCAATTGGGGGGTTAGAAGACTTGTAGCTGTAGGAGGACTCAGGGGCGTTGGAGAGCTTGGGGGCTTGGAGAGGTTGGTGGTAGTTGAGCTTGGGGTTTCGGAGAACTTGCGGGGGGAGGCAGGATTGCTTGCGGGTAGGAGTGCTTGGTGGATTGGAGAGTTTGTGGGTCGGCGACCTTGAGCGGATAGGAGAGCTTGGTAGTTAGGACAGCTTAGTGGGTAAGAGAGCATGGGTATTGTCGGAGAGTTCGGGGTGTGGGAAAGCTTGAGGGGGATGAAGAGTTGCATGGTTAGGATAGCTTGAGGGGTAGGTAAACGCAGGGCGGTTACGAGAGTTTTGCTTGGTAGGAGACTTTGGGGAAGGGTTGGAGAGCATGGAGGTTAGGAGAGGTTTTGCGGTGTATGAAAGATTGGGGAGAAAGCGACCTTGGTAGGGGAGGAGACATTGCAGAGGTAGAAGCGCTCGGGGGTGGGGTAGGAGAGCTTGGGGCGGTAGGAGAACTTGAGGCGTTTATGAAAGCTTGGGGGTGTAGGTAGCTTGAGGATTAGTAGAGCTTAGGGCTTAGGAGAGCTTGACGGGGTAGGAAAGCTTGGTGGGCAGGAGAATTTGGTGAGGTCGGAGAGATTTTGGGGTAGGAGAGCAAGGGGTGGTAGGAGAGCCTGGGGGTTTTGAGAGCTTGGGGAGGCGAACATGGAGGGCTAGGAGAGCTAGGGGGCGTAGGAAAGGTTAATGGTGTATAAGAGTTTAGGAGGTTCCGAGAGCTTGGGTGTGTACGAGAGCTTGGGGGGTACGAGAGCTTGGGGGGTACGAGAGCTTAGGGAGGGGTACGAGAGATTGGAGGGGAGTGTACGAGAGCTTGGAGGAGTATGAGAGCTTGGGCGGGAATAGAGCTTGTGTTGGTATGAGTGCTTGTGGGGTCCGAGAGCTTGGAGTGGTACGAGAGCTTGGGCGGGAAGGAGATATTGGGAATGTATGAGAGCTTCGGGGTAGGTGAGCTTGGGGCTCGGAGAGTTAGGTTCATAGGAGAGTTTGGGGCGTGGTCGGAGAGCATTGTGGTTTGGGGACCTTGAGGGAATACGAAAGCTTGCCACATCGGTGTGCTTCGGGTGTTAGGAGGGCTTAGGAGTAGGAGAGCTTGGGGCGTAGGAGAGCATGTGGGTCGGATACGAGAGTTTGGGGATACGAAAGTTTGGGGATGGATTCGGAGAGCTTGATAGGGTAGCGAACTTGATAAAAGAGCTTCGGGGTTAGGGGACCTTGTTGGGGTAGGAGAGCTTCGGAGCTCGGAGCGCTTGCGGGGTGGTTAGGAGAGCTTGGGGCTTAGGAATGCTTGGGGCGTTGGGAGTGCTCGTGGCTTCGGAATGCTTGGGGGTTATAAGATCTTCGAAGTTGAATAGTTTGCGTGTATGAGAACATGGGGCTGGTAGGAGAGCTCGGGGGAAAGTAGAGCTTGGGGTAGGTAGACGAGCTCCTGGCAGTTGGAGGGCATGGGCGGGCGGGTAGGAGTGCTTGGAGAGTTCATGAGCATACACGAAAGAAAGTTTGTGGGGTTAGGAGAGCTTGGAGGCATCGAAGAGCTTGGAGGTTAGGAGAGCTTGTGGGGTCAGGAGAGCCTGCGGGTTAGGAGAGCTGATGGGTAGGAGAGCATGGAGTGGGGTAGGACAGCTTGGCGGGGTGGGAGATGTTGGTGGGTAGGAGAGCTTGGGCAGTTGGAGAGCTTGGAGAGTAGGAGAGCTTGGAAGGGTACGAGAGATTGGGTGATGGGAGAGCTTGTGAGACGAGGAGAGCTTGTGGGGTCGGAGAGCTTGGGAGGTTGGAGAGCTTGGAGGGAGGAGAGCTTACGGTGTTAGGGGAGCTTGGGGGTAGGAGCGTTTGGGGTTAGGTGTTCTTGGATGTGTCGGAGAGCTAGGGGGGTTTAAGAGTTTGGGTGCTGATGGAGAGCTCGAGGGTGAGAAGAGCTCAGGGGCTAGGAGAGTTGGGGGGCTGGGAGAGTTTGGGGTGCGAGAGCTAGTGGTGGTTGGAGAGCTTGGGGGGCAGGAGAGATTTGTGCGCGTCGGAGAGCAAGGGGCGGGTATTGGAGCTTGTGGGTAAGAGGGCGTGTCGGAGAAGGAGAGCTCCGGGTGTAGGGGAGTTTGGGGTGGTTAGGAGAGCTTGGTGGCAAGGAGAGCTTAAGTGGGTAGGAGAGCTTCGAGGATAGGCGAGCTGCTGAGTTTGTGGGTTGGAGAGATTGTGGGGATTAGGAGAGGTTGCAGGCATCGGAGAGCTTGGTGGGATAGGAGAGATTGCAGTCAGGATAGGAGAGTTTCTATGGTAGGTGAACTTAGCGGTTGGGAGAGCTTGTTGGGGTAGGACAGCTCGGGTTGATTGAAGAGCTTCGGCGTGGGGTAGTAGAGCTTGGGCGGTAGGAGAAATTTGGAGAGTAGGAAAGCATGGCGGTGTAGGAGAGTTTGTGGGGGTAGGAGAGCTTGGCGCGTAGGAAAGTTTTGTTGAGGGTAGTACGGCTTGAGGTTAGGAGCGCTTGGTGTGTTGGAGATCTTGCGGGGTAGGAGAGTTTGCGATTGGGCAGGAGAGTTTGGGAGTTAGGTATGCTTGTGGGGTAGTAAAGCTTGGAGTTGCAGGAGAGTTTGGGCGGCATGTGAGCCTGAGGTGGGTAGGAGAGCTCGGTGGGTAGGAGATCTCAGCGGGGAATGAGAGATTTGGGGCGTAGGAGAGATTGTGGGGTAGGCGAGCATCTGGCAGTTAGGAGTGCTTGGGGGTCGGGATAGGAGCGCTTGCGGGGTACCGGAGCTTGGTGCGTAGGTGTCTTTGGGAGATTAATTGTGTTAGGAGGGGCCTGAGAGCTTCAGGTTTCGGAGAGTGTGCGGAGTTAGGCGTGCTCGGTGAGTACAATAGCTTGGAGTGCTCGGAGAACTTGCTGGGGTACTAGAGTTTGGCGGGTAGGATAGCTGAACGGGGTAGCAGATCTTTTGCAGTTAGGAGAGCTTGGGGCGCGGGGTAGGAGAGCCTGGAGGGGTAGGAGTGCTTCGGTGGGGAAGTATATCTTGTCGGGTTAGGAAAACTTGCGTGGTAGGAGAACCTGCGGGTTATCAGAGCTCGGGATTGGTATGAGAGCTTGCGGGTGGATACAGGAGAGCCTGGGGGAGCGGGAGTAGTAGAGCTTGGTGGGACTATGATATCTTGGGGTGCTCGGAGAGCTTGGGGGTGGATGAGCTTGTGGGAGTAAGATAGTTTGAGGTGTACGAGAGCTTGGGGTGGTAGGAGAACTTGCGGCGTAGGAGAGTTTAGTGGAGTAGCATAGCTTGGGGTGGTAGGAGAGTTTGAGACAGTCGGAGAGCTTGGGGTTTAGGTTAGCTTGGAGTGAAGGAGGGCTTGGGTTGTTTGGCGACCTTGGGGTGAAGGAGAGCTTTGGGGTGTAGGAGAGCTTGAGGGTGGGGGAAGTATTACTTGCGGGGGAGGAATTCTTTGTGGTGGTAGGAGCATTCTGTGGGGTAGGACATCTTGGGGTTGTAGGAGTGCTTGGCGGGGTAGGAACGCTATGGGGATTGGGGTGCTTGGCGGTGTGGGAGAGTTTGTGGGGTTAAAAGTGCTTGAGGGGTAGGAGTGCTGCGTGGGTAGGTGAGCTTATGGGGTTACGAGAAGCTTTTCGGGAGTAGGAGAGCTTCGGGGAGGAGGAGAGCTTGTGGCATAGGGGAGCTTGTCGGGTCGAAGAACTTGAGCGGGAGGCAGGTGGGAGAGCTTGCGGGTAGTCGAGCTTTGGGGTGGTAGGAGAGCTTGTGGCTGGTTGGAGTGCTTGGGGGGATGTGGGAGAGCATGTGGGTGTAGGAGAACCTTGGCGGGTAGGAGAGTTTGTGATGTGAGAATATGCGTGTAGGAGAGCTTTTGGGTTGCAGGAGAGCTTGGGAGCATGGACTGCTTGAGGGTTTGCAGAGCTTGTGAGTGTGGGGGAGCTTGGGGGGATAGGAGAGCTTGGGGTGCAGGTAGGAGAAATTGGGGTGGAAAGAGAGCTTGGTTTGGGTAGGAGAGCTTGGAATGGTAGGAGCACTTATGGCGTTTAGAGTGCATGGGGTGGTAGGGTTGCTTGGGTGGTATCGGAGAGCGTTCAGTGTAGGAGAGCTCAGGTGATAGGAGAGCTTGCGGGGGATACTGGGAGAGCTTGGTGCAGTCTTAGAGCTTTGGGATGAATGAGAGATGGGGAAGTAGGAGAGTTAGGGGGATGAGAGCTTGAGTGGCGTACGAGAATTGGCGTTTAGGAGAGCTCCGTGGGAGGAGAGCTCGGGGCTGTTAGAACATCTCGGATAACCGGGTCCGAGATCTAAGGTTTCGGAGATCTTTTGGCGGGGTAGTAAATCATGGGGTGTTGGTGAGCTTGGATAGTAGGAGAGCTTGGAGGGGTAAGAGAGCTTGGTGGGTAGGAGAGCTTGGCTGTGGTATGAGAGCTTGTGGTGTTGGAGTGTTGGAGAGAGGATAGTTGGGGTCATGGGTGAGGTTGGGGTCATGGGTGAGTTTGGGGCGTTTGGATAGCTCGGGGTGAAGGAGACCTTAAGGGTTATGAGATCTTGGGAGTTAGGAGAACTTTGGCGGGTAAGATGATTTTGGGCTGGGTAGGAGCGCTGGCAGAGTAGGTAAGCTTAGTGGTAGGAGAGTTTTGGGGTTATGAGATCTTGGGGGTTTGCAGTGCTTGGAGGCAACTGATCTTGGGGTGTTAGGAGAGCTTTGGGGGTTAGGAGATCTTCGGTACGTAGGAGAGCTCGGTGTGTGGTAGGAGAGCTGGGCGAGTGTGAGAGCTTGGGGTGTTGATGAGCTTCTGGCAGGAGAGAGAGCTTGGGGTGAGTTGGAGAGCCTGGCTTGTATGTGAGCTTGGCGGTAGGAGAGTTCGCCGGGGCTTAGGAGAGCTTGGAGAATCGGAGAGCTTGTTGGTGTAGGAGAGCTTGTGGAGGTGGGAGAGCTTTGGGGTTGTAGGAGCGCTTGGGGAATAAGTGAGCTTGCGGGGTAGGAGAGTTAACGGGGTAAGGATAGCTTGTGGGGGAAAAAGAGCTTAGGGTGGTAGGAGAGCATCGCGGGTAGAAGGGCTTGGTGGGTCGGAGAAATTGTGGAGGGGTAGGGTGGATAGGGGAGATTGCGGGTAGGAGGGCTTGTGGGTTAGGTGAGGTTGTGGGCTAACAGAGCTTGGGGTGTATGAGAACTCGGGTGTTTTGCGATCTTGTGGGCTAGGAGAGCTCGAGGGGTTCGGAGTGCTTGTGGGGTTAGGATTGCTTGGCGGGGGTGGGGACGCTTGTGGAGTCAGGGAGCTTGGTGCCGTAGGAGAGCTCGGGGTGTAGGCGAGCTTGAGGTGTAGGAGAGCTTTGTGGTCCGTGACCTCGGGCGTGTAGAAAAGTTTGGGCGGGGGTTAGGCGAGCTTGGATGTTTCAGAGAGCGTTGAGTGTAGTAGAGCTTGTGGGCGTAGAGAGCTTGCGGGGTGTAGTCGAACTTGGGGGGTAGTAGAGCTTGGGGGTTATGAGAGCTTGGTGAGTTGGAGAGTTTGGGGTGCAAGACTGCTTGGGCTGTTAGGAAAGCTTTGGTGGTTAGGAGAGCTTGGGTGGGTAGGAGTGCTCGGAGGTTGGTAGGAAAGCTTGGGTGGTAGGCGAGCTTGCGGTGCGAAGGAGAGCTCGGGGTGTATGAGAGATTTCGGAGTAGGAGAGCTTGGTGGTACGTGAGCTTGGTTGGATAGGAAAATATAAGAGGGTTAGGAAAGCGTGCAGGTTTCGGCGATCTATTGGGGTAGGAGAGCATGGAGCATGTGGGAGAGCTTGGGGCATCGGAGAGCTTGGGGATTATGAGATCTTGGGGGGGTTTGGAGAGCTTGGAGGCAAGACACCTTTGCGTGTTCGGAGAGCTTTGGGGCTTCGGTGAGCTGGGGTGTGTACGAGAGCTCCGAGGGTGGTAGGAGAACTTGGGCAGGTATGAGAGCTTGGGAGGGTCGGAGAGCACGGGGGCTAGGAGATCAAAGGTGGTTTGAGAGCTTGGCGTGTAGGCGAACTTCGGGCAGGTCGGAGAGCTTAGGGTGGGTAGCAGCGTTTGGCAGGTGTGTGAGCTTGGGGATAGGAGAATTTGCCGGCGGTTCGGAGAGCTTGGAGTTGTCAGAGAGCTTGGTGGTGTAGGAGAGCTTGGGGAGTTAGGAGAGCTTGGGGGGATAAGAGCATGTGGGGGTAGGACAACTTGGGGTTTAGGAGCGGTCGTTAGGGTAGGAGAGCTTGGGGCTCGTCGGACAACTCGGGGTTGTGGGTACGAGATTTTGGATGTTAGGAGAGATTTGCGGGGTGGGAGAACTTGGGTGTTAGGAGACCTTGGACTTGGTAAGCTTGGAGGGGTAGGAGAATTTGGCGGAGTAGCAGAGCTTGCGGTTTAGGAGAGCTTTGTGGTGGTCTGAGAGCTTGGAGTGCAGGAGAGTTTGGAGGAAGGAGACATGGGCCCATGGGAGAGTTTGGGGGTGTTCGAAGAGCTCGGGGTGCAGGAGAGCTTTGGAATTAGGACATCTTGCGTGATAGGACGACTTGGGAGGTAGGATAGATTGGGGGTCGGTCGGAGCGCTTGGCGAGTACGTGAGCTTGGGGTTTGGATACATTGACGGAGTTATGAGAGCTTGGGGGGGAAGGAGAGCTTGAGGGGTTAGGAGAGCTTAGGGCGTAGGAAAACATGTGGAGGAGGTAGCAGAGCTTGGGGCGGTAGGAGAGCTTGGGGAGTAGAAGAGCTTGGGGGGGAACAGAGCTTGAGGGGTACGAGAACTAGGGGGTTAGGCGAGCTTAGGGGTAGGAGAGTTTGAGATGTTCGGAGAGCTTGTGGGGCTAGGAGAGCTTCTGGTCTTCGGAGAGATTGGGTGTAGGAGAGCTTGGAGTGCAGGAGAGTTTGGGTGTTCTTGAGCTTGGGCAGGTAGATAAGTTTGAGGTGTTTAGGAGAGCTTCGAGGTTTCGGAGAGCTTGGCGAGTCGGAGAGCTTTGGGAGGGTAGACAGGTTTGGGGGTAGTAGAGTTTGGGGGCTAGGAGAACTCGCGGCGCAGGAAAGCTTAGTGATTAGGACATCTTGGGTGATACGAGGACTTTGGAGTTAGGATAGCTTGAGATCGGTAGGAGCGCTTGGGCGAGTACGTGAGGTTGCGGGGTAGGAGATGTTGGCGGGATTAGGAGAGCTTGCGCGGGAAGCATAGCTTGCGGTGGAAGGAGAGCATCGCGGATAGGAGAGCTTGAGGTGTTAGGAGAGCTTAGGGGGTAGGAGGACTTGTGCAGCGGGTAGGAGAGCTTAGGGGGAGGTAGGACAACTTCGTGGAAGCAGAGCGTAGGGAGGGGTAGGAGTGCTTGGGTGTGTCTGATAGCTTGGGCGTAGAATAGTTAGGGGGGAAACAGAGCTTGGGGTATACGAGAAATAGGGAGTTTGGCGATCTTGGGGGATGGAGTGCTTGAGGGGTTAGGAGAGCTTGCGGAGGTACGATTGCTTGGGGGTGGGAGCGCGTGGGTGGCAATGAGAGCTTGGGGACGTAGGAGATCTCGGGTGAAGCAGATCTTGGGGGTTCCTGAGCTTGCGCGGGTAGGGAGGTTTGTGGTGGTTAGGAGAGCTTGGAGGTTGCGGAGAGCTTGGTGGGTAGGAGAGCTTTGGGGTAAAGAGCTTGTGGGGCTAGGAGAGTTTGGGAGGTAGCAGAGCTTGGGGGCTCGGAAGTTTGGGAGATAGGAGAGCTTGAGGGCTAGAAGCGCTTTGGTCGGTAGCAGAGCTCGGAGGGTAGCAGGAGAAATTGGGAGGTAGGAGAGCTTGCGGGGTAGGAGAGCTTGGTGGTATGTGAGCTTGGGCGGGTAGGACAATTTGGGAGGATTAGTAGAGCTTGCAGGTTTCGGAGATCTTGGGGGGTAGAAGAGCTTGGGCGTGTAGGAGAGCTTGGGGGTTAGGAGAGCTTGGGGTTATGAGATCCTGGGGGGATAGGAGAGCTTGGAGGGGGCAAAAGCTTTTGGGGTGTTAGTAGAGCTTTGGAGGTTAGGAGAGTTTGGGTGGGTAGGAGAGCTCGTTGGGTGGTAGGAGATCTTGAAGGTAGGAGAGCTTTGGAGGTGCAGGAGAGCTTGGGGGTATGAGAGTTTGGGGGTAGGAGAGCTTGGGGTGGTAGGTGAGCTTGGGTTGTACGAGCGGTTGGGGTGTAGGCGAGCTTGGGGCGCAGGAGAGCTTGGTTGTCGGAGAGCTTCGGATGGTCGGTGAACTTGGTGGGTAAGAGAGCTTGGTGTGGGGTAGGAACCCTTGCAGTGTGGCAGAGCTTGGGGTGTAGGTCAGTTCTGGATTGGAGAGCTTGGGGTCGGTAGCAGAGACTGGTGGGGGTAAGATTGCTTGTGTCGCTAGGAGAGCTTGCGGGTATGAGAGCATTTTGGGGTGGAGAGCTGGGTGGGGGTGCAAGAGAGCGTGGTGTGTTAGCAGAGCTTTGCGGGTTAGGTGTGCTTGGGTATGTAGGAGAGCTCGCGGGGAGGTAGTAGAGTTTGAGGCAGGAGAATTGTGGTGGTTGGGGAGCGTGGGGGGTAAGAGTGCTTGGGGGTAGAAGTGCTTGGCGGTTTGGAGACCTTGCGGGTACAATACCTTGGGATGGTAGGAGAGCTTGTGAGGTAGGAGAGCTTGCCACGTAGGAGTGCATGGAGGGTAGCAGAGCTTGGGTGGTAGGATACCTTGCGGATTGGAGAACTTGAGGTCGGTAGCTGAGCTTGAAGGGAGATGGATTGCCTGGGTGGGTAGGAGAGCTTGAGGGGTTTTGAGAACTTGTGCAATTAGGAGAGCTCGGGGGGTAGGAGAACTCGTGGGCTAGTAGAGATTAGAGTGGTCGGACAACTTTGTGGTTTAGGCGAGCTTCTGGCAGGTTGAAGAGATTGTGGTGGGTAGAAGAGTTTGGCGGGCATGTGAGATCGGGGTAAGTGAGTTTGTGGGGGTTAGTAGAGCTTGGAGGCATCGGATAGCTTGGTGGCGGAGGAGAGCTTGCGGGGCAGGAGAGCTTGCGGTGTTCGGAGAGCTCTGGGTTAGTAGCAGAGCTCGGGGTGGGAGTAGGAGAGCTTGTGAGGAGGGATAGGAGCGCTATCCATGGGGATCCACGAGCTTGGGGGTAGGAGAGTTTGGAGGGTTTGGGAGAGTTTGTAAGGGTCAGAGAGCTTTTGGTGTCGGAGAGCTTGCGTGGTAAGGAGTGCTTGGAGGGTAGGAGAGTTTCGAGAGTTCGGAGAGCTTGTTGGGATCGTAGAGCTCTCCAGCCCCACAAACTAATACCACTGCTCCGTTCTATCCCCATACCTTGTATCAATCACAGAATCTATACAGAAAGAGAGTCAGATAGAGAGGGACGCACACACACAGACACATATATAAGTTATTATCTCCCTCGCTCTCTGTCTGTCTCTCTCTTTCTGTCTCTGTCTCTCTGTCTCTCTGTCTCTCTTTCTGTGTTTCACTCTCTCTTTAACACTCGCCCTCTGCCTCACTCTCTCTGTCCCTCTGTTTCGCTCTCTCTGGCTCTATCTCTCTCTCTCCCTCTCTCTCTATCCCTGTCTCTCACTCTCTCTCTCGATCTGTCTCTCACTCTCTCTGTCTCTCTATCTTGCTTTGTATTTGTGTCTGTCTGTCTCTCTCTCTTTCTTTTTCTGTCTCTCTCTCTCTCTCTCTCTCTCTTTCTGTCTCTCTCTGTCTCTCTGTCTCTCAATCTTTCAGTCTCTCTCTCCGACTCTCTGTTTCGTTCTCTCTGTCTCTATCTCTCTCTCTCTCTCTCTCTCGCTCTCTCCCTCGATCTGTCTCTATCCCTGTCTCTCGCTCTCTCCCTCGATCTGTCTCTCACTCTGTCTGTCTCTCTATCTCGCTTTGTATCTGTCTCTGTCTCTCTCTCTTTCTCTCTCGCTCGTTCTCTCTCTCTCTGTCTCTCACTGTCTCTCTGTCTCTCTCTCTTTCGGTCTCTCTCTCTGTCTCTCTCTCTCATGCTCTCTCTCTCTATTTCTATCTCTCTGTCTCTCTGTCTCGCTGTGGCTCTCTCTCTGTCTCTCTCTGTCTCTCTAAGTATCTGTGTGTTGCTATCTCTCTGTTCCTGTCTTTCTGTCTCTCTCTCTCTCTCCTTCTGCAGCTCTCGCTCTGTGTCACTCTCGATCTTTCGCTCTCTGCCTATCTCTGTCTCTCTCTGGCTCTGTCTCTCTCTGTCTCTTTCTCTCACTCTCTCGGTCTCACTCTCTCTCTTTTCTCTCTCTATCTCTCTCTCTCTGTTTCTGCTTCGCTCTGTCTCACTCTCTATCTCTCTTTCCGTCTCTCCCTGCCCCCCTTGCTCTCTCTCTTTCTTTGTCTCTCGGTCTCTCTCCATCTCTCTCTCTAGGCCTGTCTCGCTCTCGCTATCTCTCTCTCTCTGTCTATCTGTTGCTCTATCCCTTTCTCTTTCTCTGTCCATCTGTCTGTCTCTCTCGATCTATCTTGCTCTCACTCTCTCTGTCTCTATCTCTGTCCCTTTCTCTATCTGTCTCTCTCTCTCTGTCTCTCTCTCTGTCTCTCACTCTCTCTCAATCTCTATCTATCTCTACATCTCTGTCTCTCTATCTGCATATCTCTATCTCTCTCCCTCGCTCTGTTTCTGACCTTCGCTCTCTCTCTCTGTCTCTGTGTCTCTCTCTATCTCTCGCTGCCTGCCTATCTCTGACTCTCTCTCCGTTTCGAACTGTCTCACTCTCTGTCTCTCTCTCACTCTCTATCTCATTCGCTCTCTCTTTGTCTCTCTCTGTCTCACTCTCTGTTTCAGCCTCGCTTTTTCTCTCTCGATCTGTATGTCTCTCTCTTTGTCTTTCTCTCTCCATCTGTCTCTCTCTCTCTCTCTCTCTCTCTCTCTCTCTCTCTCTCTATCTCTCTCCCTCGCTCTGTTTCAAACTCTGTCTCTCTCTGTTGCTCTCCCTCAGTGTCTCTCTCTCTATCTCTCGCTATCTGCCTATCTCTGACTCTCTCTCTGTGTCGCTCTGTCTCTCTCTGGTTCTGCCTGGCTCTGTCTCTCTCTTTATCTCTCTCTCCGTCTTTCCCTGTCCCCCTCGCTCTCTCTCTATCTTTGTCTCTCTGTCTCTCTCCATCTCTCTCTCTATCGGCCTGTCTCGCTCTCGCTATCTCTCTATCTCTGTCTATCTGTTGCTCTATCTCTTTCGCTTTCTATGTCCATCTCTCTCTCTCTCTCTCTCTCTATCTTGCTCTCACTCTCTCTGTCTCTCTCTCTGTCTCTTTCTCTCTCGTCTCTCTCTCTCTGTCTCTCTCTCTTTGTGTCTCTCACTCTCTCTCAATCTCTCTCTATCTCTATATCTCTGTCTCTCCATCTGCATCTCTCTATCTCTCTCCCTCGCTCAGTTTGTGACCTTCGCTCTCTCTCTGTGTTGCCCTACCTCTGTGTCTCTCTCTCTATCACTCGCTGCCTGCCTATCTCTGAATCTCTCTCCGTGTCGCTCTGTCTCACTCTCTGTCTCTCTCTCACTCTCTGTCTCACTCGCTCTCTTTTTGTCTCTCTCTGTCTCACTCTCTGTTTCAGCCTCGCTCTTTCTCTCTCGATCTGTATGTCTCTCTCTGTCTCTTTCTCTCTCTCTGTGTCTCTCACTCTCTCTGACTCTGTCTCTCTTTTTTCCCTCTCCCTGTTTGTCTCTCTCTATCTGTCTCTCTCTTTATCGCTATCTCTCTATCTCTCTCCCTCGATCTCTGTCTCTGTCTCTCTCTCTCTCTCTCTCTCTGTTTCTCTCTATCTCTCTGTCTATCTGTCGCTCTATCTCTGTCTCTTTCTCTTTCTCTCTTTCTCTCTGTCTCTCTATTCTGTCTCTGTCTCTCTCGCTCTCTCTCTCTTTCTCTCTTCTGCCTCTCTCTCTGTCTGTCTGTCAATCTCTGTCCCTCTCTCTGTCGATCTTTCTCTCTGGCTCTCTCTGTCTCACTCTCTGTTTCTGCCTCGCTCTTTGTCTCTCTATCTCAATGTCTCTCTCTCTATCACTTTCTCCCTCTCTGTATCGCACTATCTCGCTATCTCCCTCACTGTCTCTCACTCTCTCTCGCTCTATCCGACACTCTGTCTCCCTCTCTCTCTGTCTGTCTATATCCAACTGTCTATCTGTATCTATCTCTATCTATCTTACTCTCTCTCTTCATTTCTGCCAGTCTCTCTCTCTCACTCTCTCTGTCCCTGTGCCTGTCCCTCACCCTCTCTGTCTCGATCTCTCTCTCTCTATCTCTCTCTCTTTCTCTCTATCTCTCTCTGTCTCCGTCTCTCTCTGTCTTTCGTTGTCTATATTTTCCTCTTCCTCTCTCTCTCTCTCTCTGCCTGTCTCGCTCACGCTCTCTCTCTCTGAACATCTGTTCTCTATCCCTTTCTCTTTCTCTCCCTACCTGTCCATCTCTATTTTTCCCTCTATCTGTCTCTTTCCCTCTCTCTGTCTGCCTCTCTCCCTCTCTCTGTCTCTCACTCTCTCTCTATCTCTATCTATCTCAATCTCTCTCGCTCTCTCTATCTGTCTCTCTCTCGATCTGTATCTCTCTATTTCACTATCTCCCACCGTCGCTCTTTCTCTCTGTCTCTTCTCTCTCATTCGCTCTCTCTGTCTCTCTCTCTGTCTCTCTCTCTCTCTCTCTCTCTCTCTCTCTCTCTCTTTCTGTCCGTCTCTGTCTCGGTCCCTGTAACAAGAGACCTAGTATAAAATGGCCACCACGCATCTGATGTAAAATGGCTGCTCAATCTTACACAAACTAATATCACTGCCCCGCTCTCTCCCAATAGCCCTGTATCAATCCCGAAATCGAATCCCACTGCCCCGCTCTCTCCCGATAGCCCTGTGTCAATCCAAAACTAATCCCACTACCCGCTCTCTCCCCATAGCCCCGTTTCAATTCCAAATTAATCCCACTGCCTCACTCTCTCCTCATAGCCCCCTATCAATCCCCAAACCAAATCCACTGCACCACTGTCTCCCCGTAGCCCTGTATCAATCCGAGACTCTATAGAGAAAGAGAGACAGATAGAGAGACACACACACACAGACACATAGATATATATATATAGACAGAGAGAGGGAGAGAGAGAGATAATGTGTGTCTATCTTTCTTTCTCGCTTTCTATCTGTCACTCTCTCTCTGTTACTGTCTCTGTCTATATCTCTCTCTCTCTCTATCTATCTATCTAGCTTTCTGTCTCCCTTTCTATATTTGACTCTCCCTGAATCTCTCTCTCTCTGCCTGTCTCTCTGTCTCTGTCTCTGTCTCGCACTCTCCATCTCTGTCACCCACCTTCTCTCTCTCTCTCTCTCTCTCTCTCTCTCTCTCTCTCTCTCTCTCTCTCTCTCTCTCTCTCTCTCTCTCTCTCTCTCTCTCTATCTCTCTCTCTGTCGCTCTCTCTATGTCTTTCTCTCTCTCCCTGTCTCTCTCGCTTTCTCTCTGTTCTTCTCTCTGTGATATCTATTTCTGTCTCTCTCTCTCTCTCTCTCGCTCTCTCTCTCTCTCTCTCTAGTTCTCTCTCTCGGTAGCTCTCTTTGTCATGTTTGTAACCATCACATAACTGTAACCAACATGCAACAACACTGTACACTTCATACAACTGGGAAATACACACCTTGACCACAGGTGGTGAACTTGTGGGTGACACTCCTTACCTGGTCAGCCACCTACGTGAAGGGAGGTTCCACGAGGCTCAGCACTCCTTGGTCCGTGGAATAAAGGTGCAGGTCATGAGTGACCTTGTCTGCTGTGAATGCCTTATGTGAATATGTTCTCGAGTTGAGGACTCCACATCTGGCGACGAGAAACGTTAATCACTGAACCACAAGGATGGCCACCGGGAGCACAGAGGAACGTTACTAGGTGGGTGAGGACTGGCACGATTTTGTGGAGCGAATCCAGCAGACCTTTGTCACAAAGGACTGGCTGGGAGTGGAAGCAGCTGACAAGCGGAGGGAGCATCTTCTGACAAGCTGCGGGATAAAAAAGTACGCTCTGATGAAGGACCTGCTTGGACCTCTCAAACATGTCGACAAATCATTCGAAGAGCACAACCAGCTAATGAGTGAAACCTGCGAGCAGCGCACACAAGGCCCGGCACCGGTTCTACACACACAGACGTTGGGATGGGCAAAATATCTCAGACTTCGTTGCAGACCTGACGCACTTGGCCAGCTTCTGTAAGTTCACAGACGCCTGCAGGGGCTACATGTTAAGGGATTTCTTCATTTAGGGCATTAGTCATGCCGGTATTTTCAGGAAGCTTCTTGAGGACAAGGACTTGAATTTGGAAAGGGCAGCTTTTAAAGCTCAGAACTTCTTGGCGGGTGAAGAGGAGACGAAGATAATTTACGCACGCAGTGCTGGTTTTAACGTTGCGATTAACCTGGGAGTTAATATTGTAAAATTGATACAGAACCCCGCAGTAGGCAAGGGCAATTCGACACCGCCCAGGCAGCAACAGGACCTAGGGTGGGAGAGCAGCAGAGACAAATGCAGGAGGATCGGCAGTTCACGCCATCAAGGGGAACAATGCGTCTCGTGATGGGACCATTGACACCCACCATCAGAGTGCTTAGAAACAAGCAAGGGGACAATCAGTTAGGAATGCCTGGTAACAGCCCCTTTGTGAACAACAATCTCAGCCAATGCTGGAGATGCGGGGTTAGACATACTGCTAAAAGTTGCAAGTTCCAGCAGTTCACCTGCAGGAATTGTAATGCCAGAGGACATTTGGCTAGAATGTGCAAAAAGACTGTAGCGAGGCTAATCTATGAAACAGAGGAATCAGACGAGGCTGGGGATGATGCCTGGGGCAAAGCCATGGGTGCTGAGGTTCAGAGGACTCATGTGGCTAACATCTTCATCTCATACACCAAAACGACACCCATGATGATGACATTTTTATTGAATGGCATCCGGTGCGCATGGTTCAAGATACTGGAGCCAGCCAGTCCCTTATGAGCGTCCAACAATTTGAGAGACCATGGCCACACAGAGCTAGCAGGTTCAAACTGGAATGCATTGAAACGCAGCTACGCACCTACACCAAAGAAATCATCCCAATGCTCGGCAGTGCAAATATGGTTGTAACACACAATGGATCAAAGAACCGCCTGCCACTCTGGATTGTTCCGTGAATTGGCCCCGCGCTTTTGGGAAGGAGCTGACTAGCCGAGGTGAAATGAAAATGGGGAGATGTGCACGCCATTTCGTCTGTGGAGCGAAGTTCATGCGACAAAAAATCGGGTCACTGTTTCAACCCGGTGTCGGAACGTTCAAGGACAACAAAGCAGTGATACACATCACCCAAGATGTCAGGCCAGTGCACCACAAAGCCAGAGCGGTGCCGTATGTGCTGCGTGAGAAAATTAAGAGTGAATTGGACAGGCTGCTCAGAAAGGGCATAATTTCGCCGGTTGAATTCAGTGACTGAGCGAGCCCCATCGTTCCTGTCCTTAAACCGGATTGTTCTGTCAGGGTCTGCAGCGACTACAAAACCACCATCAAACGATTGTCGCTGCAGGACAAATACCCGCTCCCGAGAGCGGAAGACCTTTGGCAGTTGGCAAGCTGTTTACGAAGTTGGAGCTGTCTTCGACCTACGTGACACAGGAACTGGCTGAAGAATCCAAGCTTCTGACCACCATCACGACGCACAAGGGATTATCATTTACAACAGGTGTCCGTTTGGCATTCGTCCAGCGGGCGCAATCGTCCAGAGGAACATGGAAAGCTTGTTCACATCCATTTCCGGCACAATCGTATTCCAAGACGACATCCTAATAACGGGTCGAGACACCGAAGAACACCTCCACAACCTGGAGGAGGTACTACGCCGACTGGACCGGGTAGGCCTGCGGTTGAAAAAGGCCAAGTGATGGTTTTTGGCCCGAGAGGTCGAGTTTTTGGGCAGGAGGGTTGCCGCAGGCGAGATCCAGTCTATCGAATCCAAAACGGAGGCGATCCGTCCTGTGCCCAACCCCGGCAACACATCGCAGTTGCGATCGTTCCTGGGACTTTTTAACTATTTTGGGAACTCCCTGTCTAACTTAAGCATGTTGTTGGAGCCGTTACATGTAATCCTGCGTAAGGGTTGTGACTGGTTTTGGGGGTACTGTCAGGACCGGGCTTCCAACAAGGCGCGCAACCTGCTTTGTTCTAACAAACTGTTGACTTTGTATGACTGGTTTTAACATGCGATGCATCATCATACAGGTTTGGGTGTGTGTTGCAGCAGGGAAAGGTCGACGGCAGACTACAACCGGTGGCTTATGCCTCCATGTCGCTCTCGCAGGCAGAGCTTGGGTACAGCATGGTCGAAAAGAATGCACTCGCTTGCGATTACAATGTGAAAAAGATGCACCAGTATCTCTTCGGCCGACCGTTCGAGTTAGAAACGGATCACAAGCCATTAACATTCATGTTGTCCGACAGCAAGGCTGTCGACGCCAATGCCTTAGCTCGCATACAGCGATGGGCACTCAAGCTGGCTGCATATGACTACACCATAAGGCACCGGCCAGGCACCGACAATTGCGCTGACTCACTCAGAAGACTTCCTCTGGCCACCACCGAGGGGGCAACAGAGCAAAGCGCTGAGATGGTCATGGCCGTTGAGGATTTGACACAGCAGGCTCCCCCATCTCAGCCCGCTAGATCAAACTATGGAGCAACAGGGACTCCCTCCTATCCATGATAAGGAAATGTGTCCTGACTGTGGATTGGGCGCCCGCACATGAGGCGTACCCCGAGGAGGCCAGACCATTTCAGAGACGGATGGATAAGCTCTCCATCCAAGCCGACTGCCTACAATGGGGCAGCAGGGTGGTCATGACGCAGAAAGGGAGGGAAGCATTCATCAGTGAACTCCACAGCGAGCACCGTGGCATTGTCCTAATGAAGGCGATTGCCCGGTCACATGCATAGTGGCCGGGGATTGACTCAGAGCTCTTTTGGGAGGAAACGAAAACATTAAATCGTGGCCCCCCGATCTGAGGGACGCACGAAACATTTACAAGCCTCTTTTTTTGTTTTTTTTTTGTATTTACTTTTTGTGTTATTTTTTAAAGTTTTTTTTTGGGCACTAAAATCATATTTTTTCTCCAAGTGCCCCCTATAAAAGGGGAGGGGTACACTAAAAACAAAGGCAATTAAAAGAAATTAAACTTTAAAACATAAAATCAAATTAAAATTTGGTTGCTGGGCGTGATGATGCACTCCAGTCCCTCCTGTGCCCACCTCTCGCAGAAGGCCGCGAGCGTAGCGCGAGTCCAGCCCTGGGGCTTTTCCTCTCGAAAGCCTGTCGAGGGCGCCGGTCAGCTCCGCCAGGCTTAGCGGAGCTAAAAGGATGCGTCTCACTGTATTGCCAGGCTGCACTGCAGCATCTATTCACAGGTGAGACCCAACTACTGACCAGCACGGGGGCTTTGACTTGCTCCGTTTCCGACCTGGGCCGGTTCATCCCTCTTCATCGGACCTGGTGATCCCAAGTTAACCGAGGACCACCTTGTGGATACCGGACTTCGTTTGGACACCCGATCGGCACAGGGTACAGAAGCCCAGAACTCCTGACCTCGAGCAATCCTGCAGCCTCAGTCTCCCAGCAGAGGGAATCACAGGGGCGCGCCACTGCACCCGGCACAGACCTGGAACACTGGGCTCGCAGATGCACAACGTTTTCCCAGCTGGGCAATGCCCCCAGGGATGCCCTGCTCAGCCCGTGGCACTGGCCCACCACGCATCCATGTGGACCATCCAGGGCCATTCATGGGAAAAAGTTCCTGATTGTAGTCGATGCATACTCAAAATGTATCGTGTGCATCATATTAAACTTGTGCATGACATCCATCACCGTGTAGAGTCTGCGTACGGTTTTCACGACCCACGGCTTGCCGGACGTTCTGGTCAACAACAATGGCTCGTGTTTCACCAGCCATGAATTCCAGGAGTTCATGTCGGGCAATGGTATCAAGCAGGTCTGGACAGCGCCGTTGAAGCTGGCTTCCAATGGCCAGGTGGAACGTGCGGTCCAAGTCAGAAAACAATGCATGCTCCGAATCCAGGGACCCTCACTTCAGTACCGCCTATCGCGCCTCCTGTTGGCCTATAGGTCCCGCACGCACTCGCTCACGGGAGTCCAGCCAGCGGAACTCCTCATCAAACGCTCGCTCAAAACGTGGCTGTCGATCATTCACCCAAGCCTGGCAGACATTGTTGAGGGCAAGCGGCAGTACCAAACCGACTGCCATGATCGAAACTCAAGCGGGTGGTGTATAGAAATTGATAACGCGGTATTTGTGCTCAAACCTGCATTAGGACCCAAGTGGTTCGAAGGCACCGTAATTGGTAAAGAGTTGTTAAGTGTCATAGTGGTAAGACTAAACAATGGGCAGCTATGCCGCAAACATCTGGACCAGGTAAAGAAAAGGTTCAGCATGGACACTGAGGAACCTGAAATAGACCATGGGATATTAACCACACCACTGTTAGTGAACCAGCAACTAGGACAGTAAACAGCATGCACAGTCCCTGCGGCCAGCTGGAACCAAGTCAGGCGTCAGAGACGCATGCCACGGCTCAACCACCAGAGCCAGAACTGCAGCGCTCCACGAGAGAGCGTCGACCGCATGAAAGACTTAATCTTTGACCCAAAGACATTGTGGGGTAGGTGATGTCATGTTTGTAACTTTCACATAACTGTAACCAACATGTAACCACAGTGTACACTGTATATAACCGTGCAATACACACCTTGACCACAGGGGGTTGAACATATGGGAGACACTCTTTACCTGGTCAGCCAGGTACTTAAACGGAGGTTGCACGCAAGCTCGACACTCCTTGGTCCGGGGAATAAAGGTGCAGGTCATGAGTGACCTTTTCTGCAGTATATGTCTCGTGTGAATATGTTCTAGATTTGAGGACTCCACACTCTTATCTGTCTCTCTCTATCTCTCGCTATCTGCCTATCTCTGACTCGCTCTCGCTCTGTCTCTCTCTCTCTCTCGTTCTCTCTCTCTCTCTCTCTCTCTCTCTCTCCCTCTCGCTCTCTCTCTTTCTCTCTCTCTCAGTCTCCCTCTTTCTCTGTCTTTCTTTGTGTCTCTGTCCCTCTCCCGCTCTCTCTGCCTGTCTCGCTCTCGCTCTCTCTCTCACTCTGTCTGTCTGTCGCTCTATCTCTTTCTATTTCTCTCTCTCTATTTTCACTCTCTCTGTCCGTCTGCCTCTCTCTGTCTGACTTTCTCACTGTCTCTAACTCTATATCTATCTCCTTCCAACTCTATCTCTCTGTCTCTCTCTCTCTATTTGTCTCTCTCTCTCTATCTGTATCTCTCTATCTGTCTATCTCTCTCCCTCTTTCTGTCTCTGTCTCTCTCTATCTCTCTCGATCTCTGCCCATCTGCACTATATGTGTGTCTCTCCCTTGCAATCTCTGTCTCTCTCTCTTCTCTCTATTTTTCTCCCTCATTCTCTCTCTCTCTCTCGCTCTCAGTCTATCTCTCTCTTTCTCTCTCTCTCTCTCTCTTTCTCTCTGTCCGTCTATCTGCCTCTCTCTCTGTCTCTCTCTGTCTCTCTCTCCCACTCTCCCTCTAACTCTCTCCATCCATCTCTCTCTCGATCTGCGTGTATCTCTCTCTCACTCTTTGTCTAGCTGTCTCACTGTTTTTCGCTCTCTCTACTCTCTCTCTCTGCCTCTCATAGAAACATAGAAACAAAGAAAATAGGTGCAGGAGTAGGCCATTTAGCCCTTCTAGCCTGCACCGCCATTCAATGAATTCATGGCTGAATGTGAAACTTCAGTACCCGCTTCCTGCTTTCTCGCCATAACCCTTGATCCCCCGAGTAGTAAGGACTTCATCTAACTCCCTTTTGAACATATTTAGTGAATTGGCCTCAACTACTTTCTGTGGTAGAGAATTCCACAGGTTCACCACTCTCTTGGTGAAGAAGTTTCTCCTCATCTCGGTCCTAAATGGCTTCCCCCTTATCATCAGACTGACTCCTGGTTCTGGACTTCCCCAACATTGGGAACATTCTTCCTGCATCTAACCTGTCTAAACCCGTCAGAATTTTAAACGTTTCCATGAGGTCCCCTCTCATTCTTCTGAACTCCAGTGAATACCAGCTCAGTTGATCCAGTCTTTCTTGATAGGTCAGTCACGCCATCCCGGGAATCAGTTTGGTGAATCTTCGCCGCACTCCCTCAACAACAAGAATGTCCTTCCTCAAGTTAGGAGACCAAAACTGTACACAATACTCCAGGTGTGGCCTCACCAAGGCCCTGTACAACTGTAGCAACACCTCCCTGCCCCTGTATTCAAATCCCCTCGCTATGAAGGCCAACATGCCATTTGCCTTCTTAACCGCCTGTTGTACCTGCATGCTAACCTTCAGTGACTGATGTACCATGACACCCAGGTCTCGTTGCACCTTCCCTTTTCCTAATCTGTCACCATTTAGATAATAGTCTGTCTCTCTGTTTTTACCACCAAAGTGGATAACCTCACATTTATCCACATTATACTTCATCTGCCATGCATTTGCCCACTCACCTAACCTATCCAAGTCACTCTGCAGCCTAATAGCATCCTCCTCGCAGCTCACACTGCCACCCAACTTAGTGTCATCCGCAAATTTGGAGATACAACATTAAATCATTAATGTACAATGTAAACAGCTGGGGCCCCAGCACAGAATCTTGCGGCACCCCACTAGTCACTGCCTGCCATTCTGAAAAGTACCCGTTTACTCCTACTCTTTGCTTCCTGTCTGACAACCAGTTCTCAATCCACGTCAGCACACTACCCCCAATCCCATGGGCTTTAACTTTGCATATTAACCTCTTGTGTGTGAGCTTGTCGAAAGCCTTCTGAAGTCCAAATATACCACATCAACTGGTTCTCCTTTGTCCACTTTACTGGAAACATCCTCAAAAAATTCCAGAAGATTTGTCAAGCATGATTTCCCTTCCACAAATCCATGCTGACTTGGACCTATCATGTCACCAGTTTCCAGATGCACTGCTATGACATCCTTAATAATTGATTCCATCATTTTACCCACTACTGAGGTCAGGCTGACCGGTCTATAATTCCCTGTTTTCTCTCTCCCTCCTTTTTGAAAAAGTGGGGTTACATTGGCTACCCTGCACTCCATAGGAACTGATCCAGAGTCAATGGAATGTTGGAAAATGACTGTCAATGCATCCGCTATTTCCAAGTCCACCTCCTTAAGTACTCTGGGATGCAGTCCATCAGGCCCTGGGGAATTATCGGCCTTCAATCCCATCAATTTCCCCACACAATTTCCCGACTAATAAAGATTTCCCTCAGTTCCCCCTCCTTACTAGATCCTCTGACCCCTTTTATATCCGGAAGGTTGTTTGTATCCTCCTTAGTGAATACCGAACCAAAGTACTTGTTCAATTGGTCTGCCATTTCTTTGTTCCCCGTTATGACTTCCCCTGATTCTGACTGCAGGGGACCTACGTTTGTCTTTACTAACCTTTTTCTCTTTACATACCGATAGAAACTTTTGCAATCCGCCTTAATGTTCCCTGCAAGCTTCTTCTCGTACTCCATTTTCCCTGCCCTAATCAAATCCTTTGTCCTCCTCTGCTGAGTTCTAAATTTCTCCCAGTCCCCATTTTCGATGCTATTTCTGGCCAATTTGTATGCCACTTCCTTGGCTTTAATACTATCCCTGATTTCCCTAGGTAGCCACGGTTGAGCCACCTTCCCTTTTTATATTTTTACGCCAGACAGGAATGTACAATTGTTGTAATTCATCCATGCGGTCTCTAAATGTCTGCCATTGCCCATCCACAGTCAACACCCTAAGTATCATTCGCCAATCTATCCTAGCCAATTCACGCCTCATACCTTCAAAGTTACCCTTCTTAAGTTCTGGGCCATGGTCTCTGAATTTACTGTTTCATTCTCCATCCTAATGCAGAATTCCATTATATTATGATCACTCTTCCCATTTGTCTATTTGTCTTTCCCTCTCTCTCTCTTTCTGATTCTCTCACATGCGTTATCTCTCTCTCTCTCTCTCTCTCTCCCTATCTCTCTCTCTTGATCTATCTCTCATTCTCTCTGTCTCTCTCGCTCGCTTTTTATTTTTCTCTTTCTCTCTCTCTGTCTGTCTCTCGCTGTCTCATTCTCTCTGTTCTCTCTCGCTCTCTTTCTCTCTCGCTCTGTCTCTCTCTCTCTGTCTTTCTCTCTCTCTCTCTCTCTATTTATGCATCTTTCTCTCACTGTTTCTCTGTCTCGCGATCTCTCTCTATCTCTGTCGCTCTCTCTCTCGATCTGCCTCACATTCTCTCTGTCTCTCTCTCGCTTTTTATTTTTCCCTGTCTCTCTCTCTGTCTCTCTCTCTCTCTCTCACTCTCTCTCTCTGTCTCTCTCTCTCTCTCTGTCTCGCTTCTCTGTTTCTGTCTCGCTCTTTCTCTCTCTCCCTCTGTCTCTCGCTATCTCTCTCTCTCTCTCTCGCTATCTTACGCTCGATCCCTCACTCTCAATTGCTCTCTCTGACTCTCTCTATCTCTATCTCTATCTCTCTCTCTGTCTCTCTCTGTCTCTTTCTCTCTCCCTCTCTGTCTTTCTTTGTCTCTCTGTCACTCTCCCTCTCTCGCTCTCTGACTGCCTTGCTCACTCTCTCTCTCTGTCTCTCTCTCCGTGTCTCTCTCTTTCTCTCTGTCTTCCTCTCTGTCTCTCTCTCCCTCTCGCTTGCTCTCTCTCTCTCTGTCTTTCTCTTTATCTGTCTCGAACTCTCTCTCTCTTTCACTCTACCTTCCCTGTTTTTCTCTCCCTCTGACTGTCGCTTTATCTGTGTTTCCTTCTCTCTCTCTCTATCTCTCTCTCTCATTCTCTCTGTTTCTATCTCAGTCTCTCTCTCGAGGTCTATCTTTCTCTTCCTATCTCTGTCTCTCTATTTTTCTCTCTCTCTCTCTCTCTCTGGCTGTCTGTCTCCATCTCTGTCTCTCTCTCTCTCTCTCTCTGTCTCTCACGTTCTGTCTCTCTCTATCTCTGCTTCTCTCTCTCTCTCTCTCTCTCTCTCTCTCTCTCTCTCTCTCTCTCTCTCTCTCTCTCTCTCTCTCTCTCTCTCTCTCTCTCTCTCGGTCTCTGTAACACGAATCCTGGTATAAAATGGCCACCACACATCTCATGTAAAATGGCTGCTCAATCTCACCCAAACTAATCTCACTCACCCGCTCTCTCCCCATAGCCTTTGTCAATCCCCAAACTAATCCCACTTGCCCGCGCTCTCCCCTTAGCCCTGTTTCAGTCCCCAAACTAACCCACTGCCCCGCTTTCTCCCCATAGCCTGTATTAATCCCCAAACTAATCCCACTTCCCCGCTCTCTCCCCATACCCCTGTATCAATCCCAATCTAATCACACTGCCTCACACTCTCCCAATAGCCCTATATCAATCCCCAAAATATCACACTGCCCCGCTCTCTCCCCAAGGCCCTGTGTCAATAGGAGAAACTATGCAGAAAGAGAGACAGATAGAGAGAGACACAGACAAACACACACTCTCTCCCTCTCTGTCTGTCACTCACTATCTTTCTTTCTATCTCTCGCTCTCTGTCTGTCTCCCTGTCTCTGTCTCTCTCTCACGAAGAATCTCACTTTATCTCTCTGTCTCTCTCCCTCTATTTTTCTCTGTGCCTGTCTCACACTCGCTATCTCTCTCTCTCTCTCTGCCTCTCTGTCTCTCTCTCTGTCTCTCTCTCTCTCCCTGTCTCTTTCTGTCTCTCTCTCTCTCTCTCTCACTCTCTCTCTCTCAGTCTCTCTCTCTATCTGTCTCTACCTCTCTCTTTCTTAATCTCTGCCAGTCTCTGTTTTTCTCTCTCTTGACTGTCGCTCTATCTGTCTTTCCTTCTCTCTCTCTCTGTCTCTCTCTCTCACTGTCTGTCTCTCTCTCTCTCTCTGTCTCTATTTCCTTCTCCCCCTTGCTATATGTCCTGTCACAGTTGGAGCTGATGCTCACCACTCTCCCGTCATGCGACAGTTGGAGCTGGTGCTCTCCACTCTATCTCCTGCGACAGTTGGAACTGGTGCTCTACACGCTCCGTTGGTGTAGGAGGGAGGGCTTTGGTTTCGTGAACAATTGGGACTGCTTCTGCGGAAGGTGGGACCTGTACAATTCGGACAGGTTACACCTCAACAGAGACCGGATCAATGTTCTCGCGGGTGGTTTTGATAGGTGGTTTTGGGAGTGCCTTAATCTAGCTTGGCAAGGGGATGGGAACCCAGAAGAGGGCTCTGAACTGGTTAGAGTGGGTGAGACCTCAGATGAACAGAACCCCAAGAAAGAATGCAATAGGTGGAAGGCAGAGCAGAGTAGCACTGGGGTAAGTGTAAACCACAAGGGGATAGGAAGGGACACTATGTATGAATATAAAGGGGCTGAAAAAGAGGTCAAAACTAAAAATCATGGTTTAAAAACTAGTATTAAAACTCTCTACCTAAACGCACGCAGCATTCATAATAAAGTAAATGAGTTGACGGCACAAATCATTACAAATGGGCATGATTTGGTGGCCATTACAGAAACGTGGTTGCAGGGTGGTCAAGACTGGGAATTAAACAAACAGGGGTATCTGACAATTCGGAAAGATAGACAAGAAGGCAAAGGAGGTGGGATAGCTCTGTTAATAAAGCACGATTTCAAGGCTATGTGAGAGACGATATTGGCTCTAATGAGCAAAATGTTGAATCATTGTGGGATGAGATTAGAGACTGTAAGGGGAAAAAGTCACAGGTGGGCGTAGTTTATAGGCCCCCAAAAAATGTTTTTCACGGTGGGGCGGACAATAATCAAGCGAATAATGGAGGCATGTAAAAAAGGAACGGAAGTAATCATTGGGTGATTTTAACCTACATATCGATTGGTCAAATCAAATCGCACGGGGTAGGTACCCTTGAGGAGTAATTCATAGAATGCATACGGCATTGTTTGCTAGAACAGTATGTTGCAGAACCTACAAGGGAGCAATCTATCTTCGATCTCGTCCGATGTAATGAGACAGGAATAATAAACGATCTCAAAGTAAAAGATTTTCTCGGAATGAGTGATCACAGTATGGTAAAATTTGTAAAACAGATTGAGGGTGAGGAAGTTGTGTCTCAAACGAGCGTACTATTCTTAAACAAAGGGGATTAGAGTGGGATGAGGGCAGAGTTGAGTAAAGTCGATTGGGAACAAAGACTAAACGGTGGCACAATTGAGGAACAGTGGAGGATTTTATGGAGCTCTTCCATAATGCTCAACAAAAATATCTTCCAGTGAAAAAGAAGGGCGGTAAGAGAAGGGATAACCAGCCGTGGATAACCAAGGAAATAAAGGAGAGTATCAAATTCAAAACCAATGCGTATAAGGTGGCCAAGGTTCATGGGAAACTAGAAGATTGGGAACATTTTAAACGTCAGCAAAGAATGACTAAGAAAGCACGAAAGAATGGGAAGATCGATTACGAATGTAAACTTGCGCAAAACATAAAAACAGATTGGAAAAGCTTTTACCAATATATAAAACGGAAAAGAGTGACTGAAGTAAATGTCCGTCCGTTAGAAGATGAGAAAGGGGATTTAATATTGGGAAACGTGGAAATGGTTGAGGCCTTAAACAATTATTTTGCTTCGGTCTTCACAGTGGAAGACACAAAAACCATGCCAAAAATTGCTGGTCACGGGAATGTGGGAAGAGAGGAACTTGAGACAATCACTATCACGAGGGGGTTAGTTCTGGACAGGCGAATGTGACTCAAGGTAGAAAAGTCCCCTGGTCCTGATGAAATGCATCAAAGGTTACTAAACGAGATGGCGGAAGTTATAGCAGATGCATTCGTTACAATCTACCAAAATTCTCTGGACCCTGGGCAGGTGACATCGGATTGGAAAGCAGCTAATGTAACGCCTCTGTTTAAAAAAGGGGGCAGACAAAAGGCAGATAACTATAGGCCGGTTATTTTAACATCTGTAGTGGGGAAAATGCTTGAAGCTATCATGAAGGAAGAAATAGCGGGACATCTGGATAGGAATAGTGCAATCAAGCAGATGCAACATGGATTCATGAAGGGGAAATCATGTGTAACTAATTTACTGAAAATCTTTGAGGATATAACGAGCATGGTGGTAGAGGTGTACCGATGGATGTGGTGCATTTAGATTTCCAAAAGGCATTCGATAAGGTGCCACACAAAAGGTTAATGCAGAAGATAAAGCTACGCGGAGTCAGAGGAAATGTATTAGCAATGATCGAAAATTGGCTGGCTAACAGAAAGCAGACAGTCGGGATAAATGGGTCCTTTTCGTGTTGGAAATCGTTGATTAGTGGTATGCTACAGGAACAGGTGCTGGTACCACAACTGTTTACAATATATATAGATGACTTGGAAGAGGGGACAGAGTGTAGTGTCACAGAATTTGCAGATGAAACAAAGATTAGTGGGAAGCAGGTTGTGTAGAGGACACAGAGAGGCTGCAAAGCGTTTTAGATAGGTTAAGCGAATGGGCTATCGTTTGGCAGATGGAATACGATGTCGCAAAATGTGAGGTCATCCACCTTGGGGGAAAAAACAGTAAAAGGGAATATTATTTGAATGGGGATAAATTACAACATGCTGCTTTGCAGAGGGAGCTGTGGGTCTTTGTGCATGAATCCCAAAAAGTTAGTTTGCAGGTGCAGCAGGTATTCAAGAAGGCGAATGGAATGTTGTCCTTCATTGTTAAAGGGATGGAGTACAAAAGCAGGGAGGTCCTGCTGCAACTGTACAGGGTATTGGTGAGGCAGCAGCTCGAGTACTGCGTGCAGTTTTGGTCACCGTACTTGAGGAAGGATATAGTAGCTTTACAAGGGGTAAAAAGACGATTCACGATGCTGATTCCGGAGATGAGGGTGTTACGTTATGATGATAGATTGAGTAGACTGGGTCTTTACCCGTTGGAGTTCAGAAGGATGAGGGGTGATCTTACAAAACATTTAAAGTAATGAAGGGGATAGACAGGATAGAAGCAGAGAGGTTGTTTCCACTGGTCGGGGAGAATAGAACTAGAGGGCACAGCTTCAAAATACGGGGGAGCCAATTAAAAACGTAGGTGAGAATGCATTTCTTCTCCCAGAGGATTGTGAATCTGTGGAATTATCTGCCCAAGGAAGCAGTTGAGGCGAGCTCATTGAATATATTCAAATCACAGATAGGGAGATTTTTTACTAATAAGGGAATTAAGAGTTATGGTGAGCGGGCGGGTATGTCGAGCTGAGTCGACGGCGACATCAGCTGTGATCTTGTTGGCTGTCGGAGCAGGCTCTAGGGGCTAGATGGCCTACTCCTGTTCCTAATTCTTATGTTCTTATGTTCTTATGCATGTTGGGGAAGTCTAGAACCAGGGGTCACAGTCTCAGGATAAGGGTTAAGCCATTTAGAACCGAGATAAGGTGAAACTTCTTCACCCAGAGAGTGGTGAACCTATGGGATTCTCTACAACAGAAAGTTGTTGAGGCCAATTCACTAAATATATTCAAAACAGAGTTAGTTGTATTCCTCACTACTCGGGGGATCAAGGTTTCTGGCGAGAAAGGAGGAATGGGGTACTGAAGTTACATGTTCAGCTATGAACTCATTGAATGGCGGTGCAGGCTCGAAGGGCCGAATATCCTAATCCTGCACCTGTTTTCTATGTTTCGATGTTTCTAGATCTTTCTCTTCCTATCTCTGTCACTCTCTCTCTCTATCTTTCCTTCCATCTCTGTCTCATTCTTTGTCTCTCTCTGTCTCTCTATGTGTCTCTCTCTCCCTCTCTATATATATCTACATCACTCTTTAGCTCTCTATCTGTCTCTATCTCTCTGTCTCTCTCTGTCTCTCTCTTTTCACTGTATTTCTTAGTCGTCCACCGTCTCACTCTCTCTCTGTCTCTCTCTCTCTCTATGTCTGTCTCTGTCTCTCTTTCTCACTCTCTGTCTTTTCTGTCTTTGCATCTCTCTCTCTCTCACTCACTCTCACTCTGTCTGTCTCTCTCCCTCTCTCTCTGTCTCTCCCTCTGTCTGTCTGTCTGTCTCTATCTCTGTCTCTCTATCTCTCTGGCTCTCTCTCTCTAGCTCTTTCTCACTCTGTCTCTCTCTGTCTCCGTCTCTCTCTGTCTCTCGCGCTCTCTCTCTCAGTCTCTCTCGCTCTCTGTCTCTCTCTCTCTGGTTGTCTGTCTCCCTCTCTGTGGCTCTCTCTCTCTGTCTCTCACGTTCTGTCTCTCTCTTTCTCTGTCTTCTCTCTCTCTCTGTGTCTCTCACTCTCTCTCTCTGTCTGTCTGTCTCTCTCTCTTTCGGTCTCTGTAATATGAATCCTGGTATAAAATGGCCACCACACATCTCATGTAAAATGGCTGCACAATCTCACCCAAACTAATCCCACTGTCCCGCTCGCTCTCGATAACCCTGTATCAATCCCAAACTAATTCCACTGCCCCGCCCTCTCTCCTTAGACCTCTATCAATCCCCAAACTAATCCCACTGACCCGCTCTCTCTCCTTCGCCCTGTATCAATCCGCAAACTCATTCCAATGCCCCGCTTTCTCCCCATAGCCCTGTATCAATCGCAAACTAATCCCACTGTCCTACTCTCTCCGCTTAGCCCTATTTCAATCCCCAAACTAATCCCACTGCCCTGCTTTTTCCCCATAGCCCTGTATTAATCACCAAACTAATGCCACTACCCCGCTCTCTCCACATGCCCACGTATCAATCCCAATCTAATCACACTGCCGCCCCACACTCTCCCAATAGCCCTGTCTCAATCCCCCAAAAATCTCACTACTCCGCTCTCTCCCCGTAGCATTGTGTCAATACCAGAAACTACGCAGAAAGAGAGACCGATAGAGAGAGACACACACAAATACACTCTCTCTCCCTCTCTGTCTCTGTCTGTCTCTCACTTTCTGTCTTTCTCTCTCTCTCGCTCTCTGTCTGTCTCCCTCTCTCTGTCTCTCTCTCACGATCAGTCTCACTTTATCTCTCTGTCTCCCTCTATCTCTCTCGCTCTCTGTCTCTCAGTCTCTCTCTGTCTATCTCTCTCAGTCTCTCTCTCTCTCACTCTATCTGTGTCACTCTGCCTGTCTGTCTCCCTCTCTGTCTCTCTATATCTCTCTCTCTGTTCTCACTCTCTCGCTCTCTCTCTCTCTCGCTCTCTGTCTCTCTCGCTTTGTCTATCCGTCTCTCTGTTTTTCTCTATCTCTGACTCGCTCTCTGTCTCTCTCTCTGTCTTTCTCTCTGTCTCTCTGTTTCTCTTTCTCTCTCTGTCTCTCTCTCTCTCTGTCACTCTCTTTCCATCTCTCTGTCTCTCACCATCTGTGTATCTCTCTCTCTCTATCTCTCCCTGTCTGCCCACCACTGAATCTCTCTCTCCATCTCACATTCTCTCTTTCTCGCTCTCTGTCTCGCTCTCTTTCTCTCTCTCACTCTCTCTTTAATTCTCTTTCTCTCTCTCTCTCTGTCTCATTCTCTCTCTCTCTTACTCTGGTTGTCTCTCTCTCTATCTCGCTACCTCGCTCTTTGTCTCTCTCCCTCTCTGTCCCTCACTTTCTATCGCTCTCTCTCTCTCTCTCTCTCTGTTTCTCTCTATCTCTCTGTCTCCCTCGCTGTCTGTCTTTCTCTCTTTCTGTCTCTTACTCTCTCTATCTCTCTGTCTGTCTGTCGCTCTATCTCTTTCTCTTTCTCTTTCTACCTGTCTCTCTCACTCTCTCTCTCTCTTTTTTCTCTTTCTCTGTCCGTCTGTCTGTTTCTCTCTGTCTGTCTCTCTCTCTCACTCTATCTCTATCTCCATCTATCTCTATCTCTCTGTCTCTCTCTCTCAATCTGTCTCTCTCTCTCTGTCCGTCTGTCTGTTTCTCTCTGTCTGTCTCTCTCTCTCACTCTATCTCTATCTCCATCTATCTCTATCTCTCTGTCTCTCTCTCTCAATCTGTCTCTCTCTCTCTATCTCTTTCTCTCTGTCTCTCTATCTCTCTCCCTCGTTCTGTCTCTGTCTCTCTCGATCTCTCACTCTCTATCTATCTAGCGCTCTATGTCTTTCTCTTTCTCTCTCTATCTCTGTCTCTCTCCCTCTCTATCTCTGTCTGTCTCTCTCTCTTCTCTCTCTCTCGCTCTGTCTGTCTGTCTCTGTGTGTGTATGGCTGTGTTGTCTGTCTCCACCTATGTCTCTCTATGTCTCTCTCTCTCTCTATCTCTCTCTCTCTCGCTATCTGTGTGCATCTCTCTCTCTCTTTGTCTCGTGTCTCTCTGTTTTTCTCTCTCTGACTTTCTCTCTCTGCCTCTCTATCTGTCTTTCCCTCTGTCTCTCTCTGTCTCTCTGTCTGTCTCTCTGTCTTTCTCTCTATCTCTGTGTTTTTCTCTCTCTCTCACTCTGTCTCTCTCTCTCGCTATGCCTATCTCACTTTCGATGTCTCTCGCGCTCTCTCTCTCTCTCTAACTCTGTCTCTGTCTCTCTCTTTCTCTCTCTCTCTCTCTCTCTCTCTCTCTCTCTGTCTCTGTCTCTGTCTCACTCTCATTCCCTCTGTACCTCTCTCACTCTTTCTGACTCTCTCACAGCCGGTCTCTCTCTCTCTCTCTCCCTGCCTCTCTCTCTCTCTCTCTCTCTCTCTCTCTCTCTCTCTGCCTCTCTCTATCTCCATCATTCCCTCTCCCTCTCTGGCTCTCGCTGTCTCGGTATCTCTCTGTCTTTCTCTCTCTGGCTCTCTCTCTCCCTCTCTCTGTCCCTCTCTATCTGTATGTATCTCCCTCTCGCTCTGTTTGTCAGCCTGTGTCTGTCTCTCTCTATCTGTCTGTTGATCTCTCTCTCTGTCTCTCTCTCTTTATCTTTCTCTCTCTCTGCATTTCTCACTCGCTGTTTCTCTGTCTCGCTTTCTCTCTCCCGATCTCAGTCTCTCTCATTCTGGATCTGTCTCTCATTCTCTCTGTCTCTCTCTCGCTTTGTGTTTTTCTCTGTCTCTCTCTGTCTCTCTCTGTCTCTCTCGCTGCCTATCTCTCTCTGTCTCGCTCTCTGTTTCTGCTTCGATCTTTCTCTCTCACTCTCTGTCTCTCACTATCTCTATCTCTCTCTCTCTCTCTCGCTATCTTACGCTCTGTCTCTCACTCTCTCTCGTACTCTATGTCTCGCTCTCTCACTCTCTCTGTCTGTCTCTCTCACTTTATCTGTGTGACTCTGCCTGTCTGTTTCCCTCACTGTCTCTCTCTCTGTCTTTCGTGCACTTTCTCTCTTCTCTGTCTCACTCGCTTTGTCTATCTGTCCCTCTGTTTTTTTCTCTCTGACTCTCTCTCTTTCTCTCTATCTGTCTTTCCCTCTGTCTCTCTGTTTCTCTCTCTCTCTGTCTTTCCCTCTCTCTCTCTGTCATTCTCTGTCTCTCTCTCTGTCTCTATCCATCTGTGTGTCTTTCTCTATCTCTCCCTGTCTGCCAACCTCTGAATCTCTGTCTCCGTCACTCATTCTCTCTTTCTCGCTCTCTGTCTCGCTCTCTGTATCTCTCTCTCTCTTTATTTCTCTTTCTGTCTCTCTCTCTCCCTGTCTCTCTCTCTCTGTCTCTTACTTTGTGTATCTCTCTCTCTTTCGCTATCTCTCTCTCTGTTTCTCTCCCTCTCTGTCTCTCACTCGCTATCGCTCTCTCTGTCTCTCTATCTCTGTCTCTCTCTCTCTCTCTCTCTCTCTGTCAATGTCTCTCTCTCTGTCTCTCTCGCTCTCTGTTGCTCTCTCTCTCTGTCTCTCTTTCTGTCTCTCTCTCTCTCTCTCTTTCACTCTCTCTGTCTGTCTCTCTCTCTCTGTGTCTCTCTCACTGTTTTTCACTCTCAGTCTAACTCCATCTGTCTCTATCTCTCTCTCTCTCTCTCTCTCTCTACCTGTCTCTCTCTCTCTATTTGTATCTCTCTATCTCTATCTCTCTCCCTCGCTCTGTCTCCGTCTCACTCTACTTCTCTCGCTCTCTGTCCATCTGTCGCTCTATCTCTTTCTCTTTCTCTCTAAATGTGTCTGTCTCTCTCTCTATCTCTGTCTCTCTCTCACTCTCTTCTCTCTCTGTATGTCTCTCTCTCTCTCGTTCTCTCTCTCTCTCTCTCTGTCTCTCTCACTTTCGGACTCTGTAACAAGAGTCCTGGTGTAAAATGGCCAATGTGATGTATGTAGCACTCAAATCACTGACTCCACAAGGTCTGGTTTTGCAGTAATTGCTGTGACTTTAGTTCTTTATTATTAACTTCAGAGTGCCGCTCAGGTGTGGTGGGCAGCCATCTATATTCTATCTTCCAGGTACTTTCAGGTCTCCCACCGCACCCTCAGTGCAGCACCATTGTACTTTTAATTTAATGCAATTGGACAATACATAACATCTCACCACCCACCCCCCCACCCTCAAGCAGTTCCAAAAGCCATTGCCAGTAACCTCGGCCTTGTTCGTCCCGGTTGGTTTGTGAGCGTGAGTCCATGACCATCCACTTCTCTCTTCCCCCACCCCCATGTAGAGTTTATGTTGTATTTGCAGTCCTTACATGGGTGATGAAGTGCACGTGTATAATCTCCAACAGAATGCAGGTGCACATCGACGGTACATTTGTATGGTACATTTGACATGTGGTACAGATATTAGGTCAAAAGGTTGCAGGTGCACTAAACAGTTATTTAATCCCAGCTCCACTGGGTGAGGTACGGTGGCAGTTTACTGCCCTTTTTGACTGAGGCGATGGCTGTGCTGAGACAAGGTATCGCAACTAGTGCGTTGAATCTGTCTCAGTAGTCGCCTTAGTGGCTCATCTGCAGCCGCTGAAACATTGCATGAAGCACATAAAATCGGAAATCGCATTGGCCCCTTAGGCATGTTAGTCAAGGACCCATTAAACCTATTACTGGTACCTCGTGGTATTAACTCTTTTCGTAAATCATTCATATCCATCATTTTAAACACAGTAACCATTCAGCAACAAAATATCACTTCATATCCTCAATCACTTCATCATACAAATCACGTTACACTTTTAGACTCGCTCTTGTCTCACAAAAGTACTTTTGTGGGGACCGCCAACGGTGTAAGGTCCTTTTAAGACGTTCGGTGCATTTCCACTTTAAGACGCCATCTTGTGGTTCCCACGAGACTTCCCTTGGGCGCTGCGATTTTAGCTTTTTGTGCTGCTTGCCTTTGTTCTTTGCAGCCACGAGGCTCGCCACCATCTTGAGCTCGCTGGCGTGACGTTTTGCTGCAGTTAAGAAGGGATAGAGGGGATAAAGAAAAGAAAAAAAAGAAAAACGGCCACGAACATGACTGATACTGCAGCCGCATACTGCAGCCGCCGGAATTGCTCGTTCTGCCATCACCGCTCAAACCCAGGCTCTGAGCGAGAAGAGGAATGTGATTAATAACTCCCTGAAGCAGATCAAGGGCACGGGCGCCTCGAGCTCATCCAAACCCCCACGACGGATCCCCAGGGGAAAGTGGGAAGGTAGGCGAAGAAGGCAGCAGCCAAGAAATCTCCAGAGTTATATCTCGTGATGTCACTGTCAATCAGAATCAGCGCTCCGTTTTTAAATCTTACCACCTGCCCACTAGCGAGTATTTCAGACCTCTTATAATTTACGTACTCACGTTTTAGGAGCCTAGCACCAAGCCTAACAGCTCGATCAAGTTCTGTTCATCAGATTCTTCCACCATACTGGTAGAGCCGGCTGAGGATGGTGTGGAGCAGCCGCCCGTCGCTGGCACCGCTCTCGCCCATGCACAACACGCCGCGCCGGCACCGGCAACATCCTAGCGTCACAGGATAGACAATTAAATTTGTTGGATTATTTTATGAATTGTATGTAATGTATCGTATTTATATAGGGCCTTCGCTCCCGTTAGCCTTAGGCCTCTCAGAGCCTTAAATGCCCCTGTGTACTCGTATCACTCCCCGTTACATGCTTCTCTGCTCGACACTTCAAGTACTGCAACTTGTCGTAAGTTCCACATTCTCACCCGTCTCAAAGTAAATAAATTTCTCCTCAATTACTTCACTGATTTGTTCTTGAACATTTTACATCGATGATCGACATTGTTGGACTGAAGTCATCAGTGTAAACATTTACCTTATGTTCGCCTTTCATAATGTTAAACGCCACTTTCAGGCCAGCCCTCAGCCTACTCCGTTGTAAATAAAACAGCGCAGCTTGTGCAACCTTGAATGATGAAGATAATCACACTTGTGGTATCATTTTCGAACACGATTTGCACTTTCTCCAGTGTCTCGATATCGGATTCGTAATATGGATACCAGAGTTGTATATATTTCACTAATTATGATATAGTCATGGTTATATAAAATTGTATAATAATATCTTTGTTTTTGAATAAATCCCTCTCGAAACGAATCCCAGTGATATGTTTTCCTATGGAAATGCAGCGCCTCAGACTGCATTCTTCCTTTGTATAAACCTGCAAATTTTGAATTTGTGATTGTCCTGCTCGATTCAATATCGTTTATGTAAATGTTGAACAACACAGTTATCAGCGCCTATCCTTGAGAAACAACACTTTGCGCGTTATGTTAATCTGAGTAAATGCCTTTTCCCTAACTCCCTTTTTCTATTTGTGTAGTCAGCTCGCTAACCATTCTGTTGTTATCGCCTAACTCCACTTGCCATGTGATTGTTCATGACTCTGCAATGTGGTATCTTATCGAAGGGATTTTTATGAATCAATCCATGTTGCCTCCAGTGCCTTACCCTCATCTATTTTCTCTGATACTTAATCAAAGATTTGAAGAAGGCTGGTCAAGCATGACCTTTACTTTTGGAATATCTGCGGACTACAGGAAGATATCAGTCAACTGGTCGGGTGGGAAGATCAGTGGCAAATGAAATTTAATCCGGAGAAGTGTGAGTTAATGCATTTGGGGAGAACTAACAAAAAAAGGGTATACACATTAAATGGAAGCACATTGGGAAATGTCGAGGAAAAAAGAGACCTGGGAGGGAATCTCTACAGAACTCTTTGGGAGGAAACTTAAACATTAATCCTTAAATCGTGCCCCCCCCCAATCTGGGTGGCACACCAAACAATTACAAGGCCCATTTTATTTGTGTGTTTTTTTGTTTTTTTGTGTTTTTGTTTTTTTTAAAGTTTTTTTGGGCAATAAAATCATATATTTTCTTTTCTCCAAGTGCCCCCTATAAAAGGGGAGGGGGACACTAAAAGCACCGGCAATTAAAACAAATTGAACTTTAAAACATAAAATCAAATTAAAATTTGGTTGCCGGGCGTGATGATGCATTCCAGTCCCTCCGGTGCTCACCTCTCGCGGA
Source organism: Pristiophorus japonicus (assembly GCF_044704955.1). Classification (NCBI taxonomy): domain Eukaryota; kingdom Metazoa; phylum Chordata; class Chondrichthyes; family Pristiophoridae; genus Pristiophorus; species Pristiophorus japonicus. Next base: position 3,935,954 of record NC_092001.1, read on the forward strand.
AGGCCGCGAGCGTACCAGTGGACACCGCGTGTTCCATCTCCAAGGACACCCTGGCGTGGATGTACGCGCGGAAGTGAGGCAGGCAGTCAGGTTGAACGACCTCCTCGACCGCCTGCTTCCTGGACCGGCTGATGGCACGCTTGGCCGTGCCGAGGAGCCGTCCTACGAGGAGGCCCTCGGACCTACCCGCTCCCCTCCGCTCAGGGTGCCCAAAGATCAGGAGTGTGGGACTGAAGTGCAGCCAGAATTTAAGGAGCAGCCCCTTAAAATAATAAAACAGGGGCTGCAAACTCGTGCATTCAATAAAAACATGGAACACGGACTCTTCCAGACCGCAGAAATTGCAGACGCCCTGGGAGCCCGTGAACCGGCTTAAAAATTTATTGCACGGCACTGCTCTATGCACCACCCTCCAGGCCAAGTCCCCGATAAATAGTGGGAGGACTCCCACATAGAGTGCCCTCCATCGGGGACCACTGCCTCCTCCGGACGGCAAGATGGTACGCCATGGCATGTCCGGACGGTAGTCGAGGATGGCGAAGTTGAGATTCTGCAGGAGCAGTCCGTACAGGAAACCCCTGCGCGCGGAACTGAAAGACATGGAGGGGATTTCCTCGAGGCAGCTCAAGTTGATGAGGTGCCGGCTCCCGAGGGAGGTTCCGTTGTTTGGCGCCAATGAGGAATTCCGTCCGGTAGGAGGTCAGTTCGGAAGGGATCTCCCCACATGCTTGAGCCTCCTCGACACACCTAATGGAATCGGTGCCAGAGCTGTTTTTAGCGACTCGATGGCATCGGCTGCGCGGCGGACGTTGGCGGAATTTAGACGCCGCGCCAGCGTCTCTGGCGCCATCCAGCCCGCTCCTCCACCATCGAGCAGGTCCCTGACACTGGTCACCTCACCAGCCACAGCCCTCTCGTCCGATCGCCACCTAAAACCTCGGTCGTTGGGGTACGGATTCCCGAGCAGCGGCTCCTGAAGGACAGCCGTCACTCCAGCCGGTGGAGAGCTGCGTTTGGTGGAGACTTTGTTCCAGACCCTGGTGAATTCCTTGTAAAAGACAGGCAGCTCCTGAAAGGCAGTCCTGACGCCCCCCATGCTCAAAAACAGGAGCTGCATGTCGTAGTTGAGGCCTTGCTGCTGGTGGAAGAAATACGGCGCCAGAGCATGCCATCTTGGAGGGGGCTCGACGTAAATGTATTTCTGCAGAGTCTGAAGATGGAAAGTCGCGAGCTGGGTGCTGACGCACACCAACAACTGACCGCCCTCCCCAAGCGGGAGACTCAACACCGCGGCAGAGACCCAGTGCTTCCTGTTGTTCCAGAAGAAGTCCATCAGCTTCTTCTGTATCTTGGTGACAAACGCAGGGGGGAGGGGTCAAAGTGACCAGCCGGTACCACAACATGTCGGCCGCCAGCTGGATTATGACTAGCGCTTGACCCCAGTATGACAGCACTCGGAGCAGTCGTGTCCAGCGCCCTAGGCGAGCGGCGACCTGGGCCTCCAGCTTTTGCCAGTTCGCCGGCCAGGCTTCCTCATCGGGGCTAAGGTAGACTCCCAGATAGAGGAGAGGGGTCGTGCTGCAGGCAAAAGGCCTGAGCTCCTCCGGCAGGGAGTCCACCCGCCACTGACCCACAAGGAGTCCGGAACATTTCTCCCAGTTGATCCTGGTGGAGGATGCGGTCGAGTAAATCTCCTGGCACTCATGCATCCTCCGCAGGTCAGCGGGATCCTCTACCGCGAGGAGCACATCATCGGCGTAAGCCGAGAGGACGACCTCCACGACAGACTCTTGCAGAGCCAGCACCGTCACCCTCGTCCGCAGGAGGCGCAGGAAAGGCTCCACGCAGATGGCATATAACTGGCCGGACATGGGGCATCCCTGGCGCACCACTCTCCCAAAGCGAAGGGGCACCGTCAAGGACCCGTTAACCTTTATCAGACGCTCCGCGGCTGCGTACAAAAGTCGGATCCGGGCGACGAAATGCGTCCCGAACCCGAAAGCGCGCAGAGTTCCGAACAGATAGTCGTGATTCACCCTGTCGAACGCCTTCTCTTGGTCGAGAAATAGGAAGGCGACCGACAGACCAGCCTCGTGGGAATGATGGATGAGGTGCCGGACCAGATGGATGTTATCGTGGATTGTCCGGCCCGGGACCGTGCAGGACTGGTCGGGGTGGATCATGTGGTCCAGCACGGCGCCAAGGCGAGCAGACATCGCCCTGGCGAAGATTTTGTTGTACGTGCTGAGGAGGGAGACTGGGCGCTAGTTCTTAAGGAGGCGGAGATCGCCCTTCTTGGGCAGCAGGACGGTGACTTCCCTGCGCCAAGAGAGGTGCATCTCCCCGGTCGCCAGACTTACCCCCAGGACCTGCGCGTAGTCGTCCCCCAGGACATCCCAGAACGCCCACTGGAACTCCACGGTCAGCCCATCCAGCCCCGGGGCGTTTCCACTCAAGAGCCGGTCGAGGGCGCCGGTCAGCTCTGCCAGGCTGAGCGGAACTTCCATATTTTCGGCGCCATCCGGGCTGACCTTCGGCAGGTCCTCCCACAAAACTCTACGCGCTTCCTCGCTGGACGGCTCCGGAGAGAACAGAGCCCCGTAATATTCACGGGCCCTGTTGTTGAAGCCCGCCGGATCCGAGCCGAGAGAGCCGTCGTCGGCCAGCAGCGTCAAGAGCTGCTTACGGACACTGTGTCTTTTTTCCAGTGAATAGAAGAAGGGGGAGCCGCGGTCCAGATCCCGCAGGAACCGAATCCGCGACCTCATGAACGCGCCTCGGGACCCGACGACCTGCAGGTCCTTCAGCGCGGTCTTCTTCGTTTCGTACACCATCCGCAGGGCCGGGTCCTCGATGACTTGACCGAGACGGGACTCCAGGTCGAGCACCTCTTTTTCAAGGCGCCCGACTCTGGCCGCCCGCCTCTTGGTCGACGCCCTCGCGTACTCTTGACAGAAGACGCGCACCTGAGCCTTGCCCACGTCCCAACATAGCCTCAAGGAGGGGAAGCCCCCCTGCTTCCTTCTCCAGTCGGCCCAGAAACGACGGAACGAGTCCTGGAACCGCACGTCCTCCAGCAGCTGGTTGTTAAAATACCAGTACGCGGACGCCATCTTCGCACGGAGCGAAGCGAGCTCCGCCTACACCAGTTGGTGGTCCGAACACGGCACCGGCCGCATGGCGGCCGCCAGGACGCAGGAAATGTACGCCCGAGACACGTAAAGGCGGCCGACTCTGGTCCATCCTACTCCAGGCCTCACGCAAGTAAAGGCGCTGGAGTCGGGATGGAGATTTCGCCAGACGTCCACCAATTCGAAGTACCCGACCAGGTCCCTCAACTTCCCATCGCCGGAGTGGTCCCTCGCCTCGAGGATGCAGTTAAAATCCCCCCCGAGGTCAATGCAGTCACCGACGTCGACGGAGCCAAGAAGAGCGGACACTTCTTCGAAGAAGCGTGTTTGCTGTGGGCCGGGCTGAGGGGCGTACACGTTCACGAGATGGATTGGCACGTCCCCCAGGCGAACCGTGACGCGCAGCAAGCGGCCTGGCACGGGCTCCTCGACCCCCAAGATCTCCGGCTGAAAATGCAGGGCCAAAAAGATGGTCATCCCACAAGAAGTAGTAGTGAGGTGGCTCATGCGGTCCTCTCCTTGCTATTCCAGGAGCCACGTGGCTTCGTCTCCCGGAACGGTGTGGGTTTCTTGCAGGAAGCACACCGCATATTTCCCCTCCTGCAGGAGCGATAAATTGTTAAATCTACGGCGCGCCTCTCTGCCACCGTTGATGTTGAGGCTGGCTATGGTTATCTTCATGACAAAAGCATAGTGCAACCTCTACCTAACCTATTGTGGTGGGGGAGTGGAATCGTTTGTTGACCTCCACTCCTTCAGCAGCCCAGCGAGGAACCTTTTGAGCCGGCGCAGCTCAAGGCCTTGCGCCATGGTTTTAGCGGCGGCGCGGATGGACGCGATGAGCAGCCCCGGCTCGGACTATTTTTCCCGGGCCAGATGGGCTCGGCTGCGGCGACACTGGCTCTGGGCCAAAAAGTCCCGGAGTTCCTTTACAGGAATGAGGGGGGACTCAGCGGCGGGCACGAGGAGATCTACCGCCTCACTGGCGATGGACTCAAGATCTTCTCCCTCGTCCCCCACCTAGTACCCATTCCCCTCCTGAAGGTCGCCGCCAGCAGCCGGCCCGTCGACCGCACGAGGTACGACAAACGGCCCGGCCGCTCCAGCCGACCCTGGCTCTGCCCCGATCCCACCCCCAGGATCGTCGGCAGAGGAGTCCCCACTGGGCTCTTTTAAAAGTGGTGCTGGGTGAGGAAGCGACAGCGGAAGGGGTTCCTCCTCCGCCCCAGGAACCGGGGAACACGTAGAGACCTGGCCAAAGTAATTATCCATGTCCTCCAAGTAACACAGCTCCAAAGTAGGGGGCGAGGGTTGTTGTTCTTCCCCCTCCCCGCCGCCACCCCCCGGCCCAGCGTGTACAGAATCGTTAAAATTGTTCATATTTTCTGTTTCTTCCGGGTCGAGCGACTCCCGGGGGATGTTGGATATTGGCTGGGCGGGCTCAGCTTCGGCCTTTTCAGCCACGCCCGCCTCAGACCCGGGACGCTCGATCCGGCGGCAACGCATTCCTCCGCTGGCCCCGCGCCCCCCACGACAGGAAGATCTTTCATGCCATCCCTGGGAGGCAGAGGCTGGGCAAACTCGACTGCCTCACCCTCCCTGGGGACAGATTCCTCCTGCATATAGCGCAGTTTGGGGGCGCTGGTGGGGGACGCAGGACACGCGGCGGGCACCGACTCCTCCGCGGACGCATGTTGTTCCCCCTCCACCTAATTGGAGCGGCGCCTCCTTTTGTTCCTGCGGGGGCGCGGAGGCAGGGAGACCTCTATGTCTGCCGAGGCCTCCCGCTCCACTCCCCTTTTCTTATCTTCCCTGCGCACGAACCCCTCTGCGGGATTGGTCATGGGCTCGGGCACGGGCTCAGGGCACCCCGCGCTCACTGGTGACAGGGTTGGGCTGAGCGTGGCAAACAAATTGTCTGGCGCACTGAGGGGACCCGCCTCAAGATGTTTCGCCTTCTTCCGCGCCTTCTTTCCGATCGGACGCTCTCCCTCCCCCTCGCCGGGGCCAAGAAAACAAATGCCGCCGACGATGCACGCACACGCACAGGTCCCGGCACGCGGACGCAACTAGGGGGAGGGGTGGCGGCGGCGCCAGCCTTGGCCGGTGATTTGGCGGCCTTGGAGGCGGGGCAGTTCTTACGAACATGCCCCACCTCGCTGCAGGCATGGCACCGCACGCCGTCCGACGTCCAGAAGACGCGGTAGGCAGTCCCTTCTTGCACCACATTAAATGATCCCTCCGTCTTCTCCTCCCGTGCCAGCCGGACAAAAATCTGGTGGCGGAAGCAGAAGATGTGGCGCAGGCTGCTCTCCCTGAGGCCGAGCGGTATGGGGTTGATCCCTGACTTACCTCCCCCAGTTGGTGTTGGTGAGTGTGGAGGATCTCAGCGGGAACAAAGGGCGGGACGTTAGAAAGCATGACCCTCTGCGCAGTGGCCTCGAGAGGGTCCACCGGCAGGAAAGTCCCGCCCACCGGGAGCCCGTTTTCAAGGGCCAGGGACACCGCCCTCTCCGACCCCAGGAAGAATATAGCCTTCCCAGACATCTTGGAGGCTGCGACAATGGCCGAGGGGCCGACTACCCCAGCCATCGCTCGCACGCACTCCTCGATGCTCATTGTGGGGTGAGTGCAGCTCTTGATCACGTGTTTCTTTGTTATAAGTCTAAATGGTGGCAGGGCAGCAGGAGGCGGAGGAGGCGCCGTGGATGTGGACGCCGCCTGCGTGTGTATCTTTGCTGACCCCGGCACCGGCGTGGATGGCGTCGCCATCACGGGGTCACTTTAAGCGCTACACCCACCCCAAAGTCACAGGCTTTGATATCCTTAATTGGCCTCGTTTAAGTGTCTGAGCAGAGGAGCTCTCAATGAGGCACACCTCTCCCCTAGTTGACAATTGGGGAGGGGCCTTGCTCCCTATGCTCAGTTGTCTCAATTGTTTTTTTTCAAAATTAGGAGGAAAGGGCTCACAGAGAGCGCGCGGACAGGCAGAGAGAGCGAGAAAGAGAGAGTGGGGGTGGGAAAGAGAGAATCTGCGAGGGCAAGTCTCCCTTCACAGCGATGGGTGGGTGTTTCTTGGGGTGCACTCACCAGATGGGAAAAAACACAGTCTTTGTAGATGGTCTTCGGGTGTGGGGAGAAGATGTCTTCACCTGGGGTAGCTGGAGCCAACCAGGCACACACTCCCAACGAGGTTAGATAGGGTAATTAATGATTCTTCAGCCAGGTAGCTCCAGCTATCCAAGGCTAGGCAATGGGAGAGTGGTGCTTCAGTGGTGTGTGTGGCCTAGCTGTAAGCAAGACCCCCATACCCACTTCCACACACACACACCCCGCGATGTTCCAGCACTCGAGTTATCTTCTTTCCTCCCCCCACCAAAAAACAAAGTATTTCGGGGAATGCACAAAAATACACCCACCTGTTGAAGATTGTAGAAATGGCTCTCCCTCCTTCCACACTGGATGCTGTTTTCTCAGGTTGTTGTTCTTTTCCCCCTCTCTCCAACTCTCTGTAGCAGTAATAAAGTTGATACATTTTTCTGCTCCCCTCCTCTCCCTCTGGATGAATTGGAACTGTAGTAAGCCCCTTCCTCCTCTTCCTGGGCTGATTCACAGGGCTCACTCCGGGCTTTCCAGCAAGAGCAACAGCAGCAAGCTCCTTCTCTCACAGCAACAGAGCTCCAAATGAATAGGCCACGCCTCCAAAGCTCCACCATTGGTCCACAGATCCCTGAAGGTTGAATCAGGTGATGAAGAATGCATGCGGAATGCTTGCCTTTATTAGCTGAGGCATAGAATATAATAGCAGGTGGGTTATGCTTGAACTGTATAAAACTTTGGATCGGCCACAGCTGGAGATCTGCGTGCAGTTTTAGTCACCACATTAAAGGAGGGACGTGATTGCATTGGAGAGGGCACAGGGGAGATTTACGAGGATGTTTCTGGGACTGGAGAATCTTAGCTATGAGGACAGATAGGATAGGCTGGATTCGTTTTCCTTGACGCAGAAGGGGAAGCACAATGAGGTATAACAAATTATGAGAGGCCGAGATATAGTTGATAGAAAGGGCCGATTTCCCTTAAACGAGGGGTCAACAACCAGCGGGTATACATTCAAAGTATTTGTCGAAAGATTAGTTGGGATTTAAGGGGAAACTTCTTCACTGCAGAGGGTTGTGGGGGTCTGTAAAACGCTGCCTGAAAGGCAGGTGGAGACAGAAATCCGCAACCAATTGAAAAAGTACTTGGATGTGCACTTGAACTGCTGTAACCAGAGCTGGATTGTGGGATCAGGCTGGATAAAATTTTGTTGGCCGGCGCGTTACGATGGGCACACATGACCACCTTCCGTGCTGCAGACGACTATGATTCTATGATTCTGTGATTATCTCTGTGTTTCTCGTTGTTTTTATATTATTTGTGAAGTATTCAGTTATCGTTCCCAGCACCGCCATTATGTGAACTGATCTTTAGTTCTTAGGACTTGTTCTGCCTTCCATTTTTAACACAGGAACAACATGTAAAAGTTAAAGCACATGGGATTGGAGGTAGCTTGCTGACATGGATTGAAAACTGGTTGGCAGACAGAAAGCAAAGAGTCGGAGTAAATGGGAACTTTTCAGAAATGCAGGCAGTGACGAGTGGGGTATCGCAAGGTTCTGTGCTGGGGCCCCAGCTGTTTACATTGCACGTTAATGATTTAGACGAGTTTCTCCACATTTGCGGATGACACTAAGTTGGGTGGCAGTGTGAGCTGCGAGGAGGATGCTATGAGGTTGCAGAGTGACTTGGATAGGTTCGGTGCGTGGGCAAATGCATGGCAGATGAAGTATAATGTGATAAATGTGAGGTTATCCTTCACCTTAATTGGCCTCCGACTCTGTTCCTCTGTTCTCGGCTTCCTTCACTGTAATTGGCCTCCTACTCTGTTCCTCTGTTCTCGGCCTCCTTCACTGTAATTGGTCTCTTACACAGTCCATCTGTCCTCGGCCTCCTTCACTGTTATTCGCCTCTTTCACTGTTTCTCCGTTCTCGGCCTCCTACATTTTTCCTCTTTTCTCTGCTTCAAATATTGTTCATCTGTTCTTGACCTCTTCCACTTCTAGTCATTTCTCGGCCATCTTCAGTGTTCCTGGCCCCCTATGCTGTTACTCAGTTCTCGGCATGCTTCACTCTTCTTACCCTCCTACACTGTTGTTAGCTTCCTACACTTTTCGCAACTGCCGACAATATGCTCCAGCTCCTACTCTATACTCAGTCTCCGAACTTGTTTCTCCATTAAACTCAATGAGGAACAGAACCAATATTTTCGATTAGGCATTCTGTTGCCTGTCGGAGTCAACACTAAGTTTCAAAACTGCAATTCATAACCTCCACTTCTGCTTTCTCGGACGATATGTGCTGGTGTTGGAGCATTGCTGCACTCTAACCTCTGGGGATGGAGCAGTTATGGGCTGCATCTGTGGATTCCTGACATTCGCCCCCCGGGCTTGCCTACACAACTGGGGGTGGAGAATATATGTGCTGGGACTGGAACTGGTGGGATCCCTGATGCAGGGAGGGCTGAGCCACACAATTTGGTCAACCATCATTTCTCTGTCACATTTGTCATGCTGCACTCTATCGCAGATCTGCCGCAAACATTTAGAAACAAAGAAACGTAGAAAAAAGGTGCAGGATTAAGCCATTCGGCCCTTCAATCCTGCACCGCCAATCAATGAGCTCATGGCTGAAAATCCAACTTCAGTACACCATTCCTGCTTTCTTGCCATACCCCTTGAATCCCCGAGTAGTAAGGACTACATCTAACTACTTTGTGAATATATTGAGTGAATTGACCTCAACAACTTTCTGTGGTAGAGAATTCCACAGGTTCACCACTCTCTGGGTAAAGAAGTTTCTTCTCATCTCGGTCGTAAATGGCTTACCCTTTATCCTTAGACTGTGACATCAACTCTGTGGCCAACTTCTATTCATTTCATTGCCTCATTAGCTTTGCACCTTCATCACTTTTGTCAGTGAATAAATCTTGCCCAACTGCCAATCACAGACAATCCCCGGTTTCCTCTCCTCATCCTACCCCACTGTTCTCTGTATCGATCATCGCATTAATGCTGTTAATCTCTGATATCTTCCATTTCTGATCAATCTTATCGACATGAAAAGCTAACTCTGTTTTTCTCTCCATTGTTGCTGCCTGACCTGCTCACTATTTTCAGCATTGTTAATTTTCAGTCATATTTATTACCGTATTTTGAATTTGTTTAAATAGTGAGGCCTGGATATTAACAAGGGTGGCTTATGTACGCGCTGGGCATGATGAAGGGGTAGGAACATAGTTTCAGACAAGATGCATAATGGTCTGGATATTTACAGGGTGGGTTATGTCGGCGGTCTGTGTAAGGAAGGGTGGGAGTGGAATTTCAGACAGGATAGACGGAGTTCTGGATGTTGGGAAGCCTGAAATCCTCATTGTACGCCCTTTGTCCCTGATGGGTAGCACACGCTGGAATTCAGTCCGATAGACATTCGGACTTCCAGTCCGTCGTAGGAAACGGAGGCAGGACTCAATAGGACTGATCCGACCTCAAACCCAAAGTTTTCTATTTTACAATCCAGCCCTTACTGCCTGCACTCAAGCACCGAGTATGTTTGTTCAGTAACTTTTAGTCTAATTTATCTTCTCTTTATTACCGTGAATTTAGTGGCGATTGTGATCCTATCCCGGGGAAAGTGCGGATTGTCCAGCTGCACCACTCGCTGCCTGGTGGCCATGGCAGCGGCGGATCGACTGGTTGTCACCACTGAGGTCATACTGAGGCAGATCAATTGGTATTATTTCACAATCTGTTTTCTGCATATTACCCATGTGTGTAGTGTGAACGCTGTCATTTCCAGTGCGGCTACAGACTGTTCTGTCTGGTTCACCGTCACTTTCACCTTGTATCGATTGGTGGCCATTTCTTGCCCGAAGCTGAGAACAAAAATTTGCACCGGGAAATCTGCAACTGTGGTTCTGGCAACAACCGGCATTCTCCTCTGTTCAAAAAACGTTCCCAACGACTTGACACTTACAGCCCGTATGATAATCGACAACGTACCGTGATTATGGATCCCAATCCCAGCCTATTCTATTGAACCAGGTTGGGGGGGAATTTATTTGGTTTGATACAGTTTTAATCCCACTTCTCCCATTCGGTTTAATTTTGTCGCTCAACGCTCTGACAGTAAGGCACATTTTGATGGTCAGCCGAGTCCGTAAAGGACAGGTGTGAGAGCAAGGGTGAGAATGGCAGTGACCCAGAGATGGAGAGCAGGAGGGGGTCTATGATTTTACTCTTCACCATATCCGGCAGCTTTATACTGCTGAGGCTGGTATAGTATCAGATGTCTTATATTATATTATTATTGGGGCAGGTTGAAATGATGCCAATGGTTCTTTGTATATTTCTGCACAAGAAGGAATTGTGCTGCGGAATTTATGTTGCTGCACAAACACATTTATTTGCGGGGTGACCCAGTCCAAGTTCAGACAGCAGTTGAAGAGCGCGGTGATATATCCGGTTACCGCAATTATACAATTACTCAATAAACAGAACAGCTGAGCGCAGCCCAGAGGCAGGTCCCCCCAGTGTTTCCAGTCAAGGAATGTAATTTTTAGCAGCAGACTTCCGATTTTAGCTGCTCCAACAAAGGCAGACGGGCTTTCTGCTGCCTGTGTCCCAAGCTCTGGGATACCCTCCCTAAACCTAAACACCTCACGAACGCTCCTCCTCCTTCAGTTGCATGGGTCCCAAAAAGCTCTGCGATACTCTTCCTAAACATCTATTCCTTTCTAACTCTCTTTCTCCTTTAAGAGGCTTCCTAAATCTAAATGTTTGACAAAGATTCTTTCCTAACACCTCATTTTGTGCGTCGCTGTCAAGATGCACTGTATTCCATGTTGGATCTATTATTAGAAACATAGAAAAAAGAAAATAGGTGCAAGAGTAGGCCATTCGGCCCTGCGAGCCTGCACCGCCATTCAATGTGTGCATGGCTGAACATGTAACTTCAGTACCCCATTCCTGCTTTCTCGCCATACCCCTTTTTCCCCTACAGTAAGGACTAAATCTAACATATTTTTGACTATATTTAGTGAATTGGCGTCAACAACTTTCTGTGGCAGGTAATTTCACAGGTTCACCACTCTCTGGGTGAAGAAGTTTCTCCTCATCGCGATTAATGCAAGTAGTATCCGTAATAAGGTGGATGAATAAACTGTGCAAACAGATGTTAACAAATATGATGTGATTGGGATGACAGAGACGTTGCTCCAGGATGATCATTGGAACTCAACATCCAGGGGTATTCAACACTCAAGAAGGATAGAACAAAAGGAAAAGGATGTGGGTAGGATTGCTGCTTAAAGAGGAGATTTATGCAATAGTTAGGAAGGAAATGAGCTTGGATGATGTGGAATCTTTTTGGGTAGAGCTGCAGAACATCAAAGGGCAAAAAAAAACATTTGTGGGAGTTGTGTACAGACCTCCAAACAGTAGTAGTGATGTTGGCGAGGACATCAAACAGGAAATTAGGGGTGCATGCAATAAAGGTGCAGCAGTTATAATGGGTGATTTTAATATGCACATACATTGGGCTAACCAAACTGGAGGCAATACGGTGGAGGAGGATTTCCTGGAGTGCATAAGGGATGGTTTTCTCGACCAATATGTCGAGGAACTAACTTGGGGGGAGGCCATCTTAGACTGGGTGTTGCGTAATGAGAGAAGATTAATTAGCAATCTCGTTGTGCGAGGCCCCTTGGGGAAGAGTGACCATAATATGGTGGAATTCTGCATTAGGATGGATAATCAAACAGTTAATTCAGGGACCATGGTCCAGAACTTAAAGAAGGTTAACTTTGAAGGTATGAGGCGTAAATTGGCTAGGATAGATTGGCGAATGATACTTAAGGGGTTGACTGTGGATGGTCAATGATAGACATTTAGAGACCGCATGAATGAGCTACAACAATTGTAACTTCCTGTCTGGCGTATAAAAAAAAGAGAAGGTGGCTCAACCGAGGCTATCAAGGGGAATTAGGGATAGTATTAAAGCCAAGGAAGTGGCATACAAATAGGCCAGAAATAGCAGCGATGCCGGGAACTGGGAGAAATTTAGAACTGAGCAGATGAGGACAAAGGTTTTGATTAGGGCAGGGAAAATGGAGTACGAGAAGAAGCTTGCAGGAAACATTAAGACAGATTGCAAATGTTTTTATAGGTATGCAAAGAGAAAAAGGTTAGTAGAGACAAACGTCGGTTCCCTGCAGTCAGAATCAGGGGAAGACATAACGGGGAACAAAGAAATGGCAGACAAATTGAACAAGTACTTTGGTTCTGCATTCATTAAGGAGGACACAAACCACCTTCCGGATATAAAAGGGGTCAGAAGGTCGAATAAGGAGGAGGAACTGAGGGAAATCCTTATCAGTCGGGAAATTGTGTTGGGGAAATTGATGTGATTGAAGGCCGATAAATCCCCAGGGCCTGATGGACTGCATCCCAGAGTACTCAAGGAGGTAGCCTTGGAAATAGCGGATGCATTGCCAGTCATTTTCCAACATTGCATTGAATCTGGATCAGTTCCTATCGAGCGGAGGGTAGACAATGTAACCCCACTTTTTAAAAAAGGAGGGAGAGAGAACACAGGAAATTATAGAACGGTCTGCCTGTCCTCAGAAGTGGGTAAAATGATGGAATCAATTATTAAGGATGTCATAACAGCGCACTTGGAAAGAGGTGACAAGATAGGTCCAAGTCAGCATGGATTTGAGAAAGGGAAATCAAGCTAGACAAATCTTCTGGAATTTTTGGAGGATGGTTCCAGTAGATTGGCCGAGGTACAACCAGTTGATGTGATATATTTGGACTTTCAGAAGGCTTTCGACAAGGTTCCACACAAGAGGTTAATGTGCAAAGTTAAACCACATGGGATTAGGTGTAGTGTGCTGACATGGATTGAGAACTGGTTGTCAGACAGGAAGCAAAGTGTAGGAGTAAATGGGTACTTTTCAGAGTGGCAGGCAGTGACTATTGTGGTACTGCAAGGTTCTGCGCTGGGGCCCCAGCTGTTTACACTGTACATTATTGATTTAGACGAGGGGATTAAATGTAGTATCACTAAATTTGCGGATGAAACCAAGTTGGGTGGCAGTGTGAGCTGCGAGCAGGATGATATGAGGCTGCAGAGTGACCTGGATCGGTTAGGTGAGCGGGCAAATGCATGGCAGACGAAGTATAATGTGGATAAATGTGAAGTTATCCACTTTGGTGGTAATAACAGAGGGACAGACTATTATCTGAATGGTGACAGATTCGGAAAATGGGAGGTGCAACGAGACCTGGGTGTCATGGTACATCAGTCATTAAAGGTTGGCATGCAGGTACAGCAGGCGGTTAAGTAAGCAAATGGCATGTTGGCCTACATAGCGAGGGGATTTGAGTACAGGGGCAGGGAGGTGTTGCTACAGTTGTGCAGGGCCTTGGAGAGGCCACACCTGGAGTATTATGTCCAGTCTTGGTCTCCAAACTTGAGGAAGGACATTCTTGCAATTGAGGGAGTGCAGCTCAGGTTCACCAGACTGCTTTCCCGGGATGGCGGTACTGACATGTCAAGAACGACTGGATCAACTGGGCTTGTATTCACTGGAGTTCAGAAGAATGAGAGGGGACCTCATAGAAACGTTTAAAATTCTGATGGGTTCAGACATGTGAGATGCAGGAAAAATCTTGCCAACGTTGGGGAAGTCCAGAACCAGGGGCCACAGTCTAAGGACAAGGGGTAAGCCGTTTAGCACCGAGATGAGGAGAAACGTCTTCACCCAGAGAGAGGTGAACCTGTGGAATTCTCTACCATCGAACGTTCTTGAGGCCAATTTCCTAAATATATTCAAAAAGGGGTTGGCTGAAGTCCTTACTACTAGGGGGATCAAGGGGTATGGCGAGAAAGCAGGAATGGGGTAGTGAAGTTGCATGTTCAGCCGTGAAATCATTGAATGGTGGTGCAGGCTAGAAGGGCCGAATGGCCTACTCATGCACCTATTTTCTATGTTTCTATGTTTCTATGTCCTAAGTGGCTTATCGTTATCCTTAAACTGTGACCCGTGGTTCTGGACTTCCCCAACATTCGGGACATTCTTCCTGCATCGAACCTGTATAAACCCTTCAGAATATTAAACATTTCTATGAGATCCGCTCTCATTCTTTTGAACTCCAGTGAATACAAGCCCAATTGATCCAGTCATTCTTGATATGTCAGTCCGGACATCATGGGAATCAGTCTGGTGAAGCTTCGCTGCAATTTCTCAATAGCAAGAATGTCCTTCCTCATGTTAGGAGACCAAAATTGTACACATTACTCAAGGTGTAGCCTCAGGTGTACACCTGTAGTAACATCTCCCTGCCCCTGTACTCAAATTCCCTGGCTATGAAGGCCAACATGCCATTTGCTTTCTTAACCGCCTGCTCTACCTGCATGCCAACCTTCAATGACCGATGTACCATGACACCCAGGTCTCGTTGCACCTCCCTTTTTCCTAATCGGTCACCATTCAGATAACAGTCTGTCTCTCTGTTTTTACCACCAAAGTGGACAACCTCACATTTATCCACATTATACTTCATCTGCCATGCATTTGCTCACTCACCAAACCTATCCAAGTCACTCTGCAGCCTCATGGCTTCCTCCTCACAGCTCACACTGCCACCCAACGTAGCGCCCTCCGCATACTTGGAGATACTACATTTAATCTACTCGTCTAAATCATTAATGTACAATGTAAACAGCTGGGGCCCCAGCACAGAACCTTGCGGTACCTCACTAGTCACTGCCTGCCATTTTGAAAAGTACCCATTTACTCGACTTTTTACTTCCTGTTTGCAAACCATTTCTCAATCCATTCTGCACACTACCCCAAATCCCATGTGCTTCACCTTTCCACAGTAATCTCTTGTGTGGGACCTGGTCGAAAGCCTTCTGAAAGTCCAAATACACCACATCAACTGTTTCTTCCTTGTCCACTCTACTGGAAACATCCTCAAAAGATTCCAGAAGATTTGCCAAGCATGATTTCCCTTTCACAAATCCATGCTTACTTGGACCTTGGCTGTCGTAAATCTATGACGCTGAGATTTGGTCTCTCCCGCAAGTGGAAACATCTTGTCTCCCTCTGCTCTATCCAGGCCTTTCATATTCAGAAAGAACTAAATCTGATCTTCCGTCCGTCTTCCCTTTGGTAAAGAAAAGTTCCAGGCCTTTTCGACATTTCCTGATCGATATACCCCCTCAGTTCTGGGAACATATCAGGTAATCACTTTGCACCTTCTCGAGCACCTCGGTGTACTTTTTAGAAGATTTATAACAGTGATACCATAAGAACATAAGAACATAAGTATTAGGAACAGGAGTAGGCCATCTAGCCCCTCGAGCCTGCTCCGCCATTCAAAAAGATCATGGTTGATCTGGACGTGGACTCAGCTACACTTACCCGCCCACTCCCCATAACCCTTAATTTCCTTATTGGTTAAAAGTCTATCTATCTGTGATTTGAATGCATTCAATGAGCTTGCCTCAACTGCTTCCTTGGGCGGAGAATTCCACAGATTCACAAACCTCTGGGAGAAGATATTCCTTTTCAACTCGGTTTTAAATTGGCTCCCCCATATTTTGAGGCTGTGCCCCCGAGTTCTAGCCTCGCTGACAACGGGAAACAACCTCTCTGACTCTATCTTTTGTATCCCTTTCATTATTTTAAATGTTTCTATAAGATAACCCCTCATCCTTCTGAACTCCAACGAGTAAAGACCCAGTCTACTCAATCTATCATCATAAGGTAACCCTCTCATCTCCAGAAGCAGCCTGGTGAATCGTCTCTGTACCTCCTCAATCTTTTATAATTCTGTCCCTCTTGACATGAACACAAGCGCGTTCTTTGTTTTTAGCTGCTCCACCAAAGCTAAATATATAGCAGCTAATAATGTGAGGCGATTAATTGAAAGGCAGGAATTACAATCAGTTGTATAGTGTTAATTAATTGTTCCTTTTAACGATGATCTTCTTAAACATTGTCATGTTCACCAGTCAGTCTATTACCTTCTGCAGTATATCACTATTGTCCTCATTGTGTACTGCACTTCTTCATGTTGTATCATCTAGAAACAATAAAATGATACAGTTTATACGCAAATGTAGTTGATAAATAAATATATAAAAAGTAGTCCTGCTTTCACCGACCCCTGATGTGGACAGCATTATAGCACCTTCAGTCTGAACAACAACCAGTCACCAATCCTCTCTGTTTCCTGTCTCTCAGCCATTGTCATGTCCATGATGTCCTGGCCCTTTAATCCTGTGGGGTAGAAATTTATGAACTAGTCTGTAAAGTGATAGTTTGTCATCAAGAATAACTGGATTTTTCTACATTTATACATGTAGATTCCCAAGAAAGTGGATCATCTGGCATTCATCTAAATTAAAGATCACTTGCAACAACTACACATGCTGCATGTCTCCTATTGTATACTGTGAATCTCCTTTGGAGAAACGCCTCTTCAATATTGAATGAAAACATCTATTTATTGATTAAACAACAATAATGATCAGTAAAGGCATCCATCTATAGCTGTGTGAGGTTTGGAAATTTGATCGGAAATTTGTCGTGTTAAATCGCGGAGCAGGCTCGAGGAGCTAATTGGCCTACTCATGCTCTTATTTCTTAAGTTAGGTCACTTATTACCGCTGATTTTAAGGAACGTTGGTGAAGATATTATTTATATCAGCTACAAGAACCGTCGCCCTGTTTACATCAGCATCACTTTGTGTTACTCCATATCTAACAATGCACCAAATATCCTTGGCTCCTCTCCATCACTCTAATTTCCTCCGAACCTACTCACCGCACACAATATCCTGAGATTCCATCCTACAGAAAATCCTCCGACGCTATCCATCCCGCACAATATCTTCAGCTCCTCCCCAACCCACCCAATATCATCAGCTCCTCCACACCCCACGCAATATCCTCAGCTCCTCCCCACTCCAACCAATATCCTCAGACCCTCCACACCTCACCCAATATCCTCAGACACTCCGCACCCCACCCAATATCCTCAGAGCCTCCCCACCCGACCTATTATCCTCAGCTCCTCCCCACCACTCCCAATATCCTCAGCTGCTCCCCACCCGAACAAATATTCGCAGCTGCTCCTCACCGCACATATTACCCTCAGCTTCTTCCCTCCCAATCTATTATGATCAGCTCCTCCCCTCCAAATCGAATATCCTCAGCTACTTCCCACCAATGTTCTCTCTATTTTGTTGTACTGAGCGGGTCATAAACTTATTTTAGTGTGAGCTTTTCACCCGAAGGCATATTTTGCAACAACAATATTTAAAACAGCTTTTACAACAACGGCAGCACCAGCAACCACTGGAAATCATATATAGCGTTATGACATATCGGCACAACACAATATCATCTCATTAGGCAATCACACAAGGTTCGATACAGGTTTTAGATAACTTCTCCCCTTTGACTTCTAATCCTCTCCAAATGAACTACAGTGGTGCATTTGCATGTGTCAGGCTTTGTTAACCTCCATTGCTGCAATGTCACTTTTGTATCTGTACCCCTAAGATGCCTTTGCACTTCTAACATATCTATGCCCTTATTTTCCAAGGATAAGGTAGGATCTTTAGCCCTCCTTCCAAAAGGTACCAATGCACTCTTATCTAATAAGCAAATCGCTTTTTTTTAACAAGCCCATTAGGCATGTTTGGTTGCAATAGAATTAATTAATAGCTTTTAGTCCGTCATGTAGTTAATTCTGCTTAAAAATATAACTACTCAGAAATGTGTATGCTTTCTCGGAACTGCACAATATGCGGTATACTTCAGAGACGTCACTCAGTTGCATGGTTATGCATCGACAAACAAGCCAAAAGCCAAAAGAGTGCTGAAAGGGGTATATGAGTTCCTGCAAATTGTATTAATTTTAAAGTTGTCAATGTATTAACCCTAACCCTCATTCACCATATCAATATCTGCACAAGCAGCAGCAACATTGCAATTCGTATGGTGCTGAAATCCTGAACGTCCACGAAAGTAAGTAGAATATTATTCAGAATGCAAACAACAAACTCGCAAATAAAAATGCCGTGGCTCTTTAATTCAGGCTATGACAGAGAATTGAACAAAACCAACCCGAATTTCCAACTGCAATCACCTCCATTAAAAAACGTGTTCTTCCTGTACCAATACCACACCATGTAACATGTCAGAAATGAAGCACCTTTCACAAGTGCTGATAAAAACATACACAATGTTTTTCACCGAATTAGAAACAAAATGCATGGAACGCTATGAGTTAACGAAAATAAAGATTCATCTTCCTTCCTGTATAAGGGATCCAATCAGAATAACATCGAAATTGTTTTAACATGGTATCGTAAAGATATTAATTTACGAAATTCTCTTTTCATGTTTTTCGGTGAATGAATGAGGTACTTCCGATTAATTAATGGGAAATAAACCTCATTATACTCTCAGTTTTAAATCTCCTGTTTCAAAAATATATACCAAATCTAAATTGATATGTTAGCACTTTAATCAAGTAATTTGTGTGTTTCTCCACAAACAATTGAGGAATTTTCTAACGTAGCCCCCTGCCAAGCTTATACATACTTACATAATTCTTATTTCTATTAACATTCCACTGAACGTTTAAAAGGAAATCTAATTTACATTTTTACTCGGACTTGTTTGGACGATGGTTAGACAGACCAAATAAAATAGTTCACAATTGCAAAATAGAGAGAAATAGAGAGAATGCTGTAATCTTAAACAAAAACAGAAAATGCGAGAACTACTCAGCAGATAAGATAGTTTCTGTGGAGAGAGAAGCAGAGTTAACGTTTTAGATCTGTGACCGTTCGTCCGAACTGGAAGACGTTAGAGATGTAACAGATTTTAACCAGGTGTCGAGACAGGATTTAACTGCTCCTGCGTTCCACCATAACACAGACCTTCCCTTTTGATCTTTCGGCCACTCCAAACTTTCTCTGCCTCTGTACCCGATTGAAATCTGTTCTATCTTTCACATTTTCCAGTTTAGATGAAAGGTGACAGACCTGAAACAATAACTCTATTTTTTTCTCCATAGTCACTGCCTGTAATGTTGAGTATTTACACATTTTCTTTTATTATTTTGGGAAAGAGATGGCTGAGTGGAGATCTGATTGAGGTGTATAAAATTATAGCGATCCTGGATAGATTGGATTGGAAGGACTATTTTCTATTTGCCACGGGACCAACAACCAGGGGCAACCTACAAGGTTACGAATCAAGAGCTGGAAAGTAGGATTAGGCTGAATAGCTCTTGGTTGGCTGGTGCGGACACGATGGACAAATCGGCCTCCATCTGTGCTGCAAATTTCTATCATTCTATGACCACACCTGGAATACTGCGTCCAGTTTTGGTCTCCTTATGTAAGGAGGGATCTACTTGCATTGGAGGCCGGTCAGATAAGATACTTGAGGTTATCTATGAAGAAAGGTTGAGCAGATTGGAGATTAGAAGAATGAGAAGTGTACTTTTGGAATCTCCTACGTCTATGAGGGGGCTTGACAGAGTAGATGCGAACAGGAAGTTTCCTCTCGTGGGGGGGTCGAGAACTAGTGGGCATAGTTTCAGAATAAGAGGTCGCCCATTCAAAACGGAAATAAGTCGTCATTTCTGATTTCAGAGTGTAATGAAATTTTGGAATTCTTCACCGCAGAGAACTGTGGAGGTTTGGTAATTGTATATATTTAAGGTGGAGATAATCAGATTTTGCAACGATAAGGATTATGGGGAGCCAGCAGGAAAGCGGTGCTGAGGCCAATATCTTATAAATCATGATCTTATTGCATGGCGGAGCAGGCTCCTGGGGCAAAATGGCCGACTCCTGATCTTAAATCGTACGTTCATATATTATATTGACTGTCACATCATTTCAAAGTCATTTCAAAATCATTTCACTTTACTTGAGGCGTCTGATTCAGAATGTTCATTTTAACGTGTACATGCCATTTTGGAAACAGTAAGTCGGACATTAGAGCAACGGTTAGGTTAATGTGAAACAGAAAAGAAAATATAAATTCTGGAAGCACAATATCGAAACGAAACGTGAACCCGACGTGATTTAAACCTGCAGCCTTCTGATGTGGAGTCAGACACGCTACCGTTGTATCATGAGGTCTACAATGCTGGCAGTGGATGTTTGTACACATGAAGGTTACTCAAACACAGATTTATTTATCCTGCATTGGTTTAATAAAAAGACGTTACAATCCACACCTACTCCCACCGGGAATCACACAGCATCAGAAGCAGCACTCACCATTTAGTCTCCGTCTCACTCCCGCTTTCATCACCTGCTCCCAGCGGACTGCAGCAATCGAGAAAGTTAGAGAGGCAGAGAGGTTTCGGGAGGTAATTCCAGATCTTCTGGCCCAGGCAGCTAAAGGCACGTCCATTAATTGTTAAGAAGTTATAATCAGGGAAGCTGAAGAGCGCAGAATTTGAGGAGCGTACACATCTCGGGGGCTTGTGAGGCTGAAACAGTCGACCAGTATATTCATAAGAAAGAATGACGATCACATTGAAGTCAATGGGAGATCAGGGGGGAGACTTTCCACTGGCTGTAATGAAACATAGCACAGAAGAAGATGTTTATGGTTGTTGGAAGTCAATCATCCCAGCCCCAATACATAGCTGAAAGAGTTCCTAAGGGCAGTGTCCGAGGCGGAACCATTTTCAGCCCCTTCATCAAGGATCTTCTCTGCCACATGAAGTCCGAAGTGGCTATGTTCGCTAAAGATTGCACATAGTTCAGTACCACTCATAGCTCCGCCCATTCCCACATGCAGGAAAACCTGAACGACATTTCGGCTTCAGCTGATCAGTGGCATGTAACATTCGCGCCATACAGTTGCAAGGCAATGCCTATCTACAAGAAACAAGAGTTTGACGACCGCTCCTTGGCATTCAACTCCATTACCATCACCGAATCCCCCACTATCAACACCTTATGGGTTATCATTGATCAGAAACGTGAGTGGACCAGCCACATAAATAGTGCGGCAGCAAGAGCAGGTCAGAGGCTGGGTATTATGCAGCGAGTATCTCACCTCCTGACTCTCCAAAATCTTCCCACCAACGACAAGTCAGCATCTTGGCGGAGCACTCTCCAAATGCCTGGATGAGTCCAGCTTCAATTCCACTCCAGAAGCTCGACAACATTTAGGGCAACGCAGCAGCGTGATTGGTGCACCACGAACCACCTTAAACTTTCACTCCCTCTATCACTGACGTTGCGTGGCTGCAATGTTTGCCATCTACAAGATGCACTGCGGCAACTCACGAAGGTTTATTCGGATGCACCTCCCAAACCCGCGACCTCTACCCCTTAGAAGGACAAGGACAGCAGTTTTATCGGAACACCATGATGTAGAAGGCCCCCCGCTCCCTCTCGCAAGTAACAAGCGATCCTGACTTGGAAGATTATCACCAACCTTCATCGTGAATGGGTCATAAATCCTCTAAATCTCTCCTTAACTGCACTGCAGGATCACATTCACCACACAAACTTCAGAGGTTAAAACAGGCGGCCCACCACTACCTTCTCAAGGGTAATAAGCGATGGGCAATAAATACTGGCTCTGCCAGCAACGCCCACATCCCATGAATCAATATTTAAAAAACACTGTATTTTATGAGTATGGCTCAAAATGTTCATTTCTGGTGACAGAAAAATCTGGTCATTTTTTCAAATTTAACATGACAAGTTACTGCTGCCATGCACAGAAATTAGAATCAGTAATGAAGACAAAATCCCATGGTCCTCATTTTCAGATTTTAAAAAGTAAAATTTTAAATAACGTGGAAAAATGTTACAGTGAAACGGTTTCGAAATTAAGTGTGACTTGTATTTGTGCATTTAATTAAAATTTGTGAATGAGAAAGGAGGTTTTTGACATTGACTGGACTGCACTGCTCCTGATATTTCTGAGCTCATTGCTTATATTAAGTTGTTTCTCACCTTGGGGTCAGCGCCAGCTTTAGCTCAGCAGTTACTTCGTAGCACCAACTTCCTCAAAAGTTCGAATATGTGTCACTGCGGGCGCTGCCTGGCGTTTTTGTTGTCATTTCGAATCCCCTTCGTTGACACCGAAACACATTGTTCTTAAGATTGCAGTGCGAGATTTTTAAATCGCACTTGTATTGGGTCACACAGCCATTTATATCACAACAGCTACCCGGGTTCCATTCCCGCTTTGAGAAGTAACTTTGATATCAACTTTATTAATTAGAGTCAATTGATTTTATTAAATTACATGAAAGAAACTTAGCATTTCAAAATGTTGTCAAAAAAATGAGTTCTTAATTAAAAATAAAAATTTCATGAGTGCAATTCGAACCAAAACCTCTGAAGGATGCAGCGACCTGAATACGGCACTTTAGAACGCTCAGCAATACTGACGGTGGATTATGCAGTTGCAAATTATTACTTCAGAAATGTTCACTCCAGGCGCTTGTGCAATGCTGCTGGAAGGCCCAGGGACAGTTATATCATCTTCGCCCGGTGTCTCCTGAGCCTCTGCTCGGTGTATGGAGTAGTTTGAACAGGGTCCGTGGTATCTTGCCTCCTTGGGATGGACACTCACCCTCTGAGCTCTGGAACTTGGGAAGAGTGAATTATTAATCAGTTGCTTCAGTGTTTGAAATGTGGCGTTGATCTGCTGATATTAGCCGATAGCTTTGTTGAGCAAAATGAAAGAAATGCTAACATGGTCACTGAGGGACAGACACAACTTCAACAACTGAACTTTAATAATTCTGGAAATGTAATCATTGAGAACGTTTCATCTCCTATTTGATTTTATAAACAGTCTGTTTTCAGGAGACTTGTTTAAAATGTTCTTTGCTCATGCAAATTTGATCA
The DNA here is from genome assembly GCF_044704955.1 of Pristiophorus japonicus. Classification (NCBI taxonomy): domain Eukaryota; kingdom Metazoa; phylum Chordata; class Chondrichthyes; family Pristiophoridae; genus Pristiophorus; species Pristiophorus japonicus. The sequence continues at coordinate 3,959,110 of NC_092001.1, forward strand.
GCACCCTTACAGAAGTGTTCTGCGAGCAGCTCAAATGCTGAATCCATTTTCTGCAAAAAATTCCTTTCACAAACATTTCTCTGACTGTACATAACAACATAGATTTTTTCCATGTCAATACACTCACCAATTTCTGCGTCTGCTCAGAATCTTCTGAATGAGATGTCACTAAATGCTATCTTAGATCAGGTCCTGTTAAATCCGACAGGATTAATGAAGAATCTCATAGTAAAGGATCCTCTTGGGCTGAGTGATCAGAGCAGGGTTGAATTTCAAATTCAGATGGAGAGCGATAAATTTCGAGATCAAACCAGCACACCAAACTTACATAAAGGAGATTGCAAAGCTACTTCAGAGGTTGTTAAAGAGGAGTGTTAAAATAGATTACATTGTAGGACGGTTGATGATCAGTGGTATAGGTTTAAGGAGATATTTCATAACTCTCAAGAAAAATATTTTCCAGTGAGGAGGAAAGGCTGCAAAAGCAAACATAGCCATCCGTGGTTAACTAAAGAAGTAAAGAGCCATTGCTTTTTGTCTTTCGTTTCTCTTAATTGCCTGGTATGCACTTCATCCGGGGCTGAAGATGTATCCACTTTCAAAACTGTTCAACCCCTTAATATTTGCTCTATCACTATGTATATCTCGTGTAATATTTCAAATTCTTCTCCCTCATTGCAAAGTCTGCATTGTCCCTCTCTTTTTTAGTAAAAGATTCCAAGTAACTCTTAAGAAACATACCCACGTCTTCTGCCTCCACAAACAGATTTAGAAGATTAAAGAAAATAATTCGCTTACATGAGATTCGAAACCACGATCTTGAAATTAAATGTATCATTCTCACTGAGCTATCTGGGTTTGCTTAAGGTGAATGCCTTTGCCGTTGGTTTCCGCCAGGAGCATGTTGGCTGCACCACATGGGGTTATCTTGAACTTCAAACCTTGAAAGAGGTTCTCCTGAATTCCATGGGTTGGATGGAAATCAACCGTCAAAAGCAATTTCATGAACCGCAGCGATTCTGGCAAATTTCTGATCGTAAATCGGGATCAGTTGTTGGCCATGTCCAGAAAATTGCAGGCGCGGAAATTTGGGATTTTAAAGACTTTAAATGAAAAATTTTTGCTTTGTGCAGTTTCGATGAGAGAAATTTTTGTGATAGGAATTTTTTTCCAGAAAGAGGGTTTCAGCATTTCAGGTTTTCGTGTAACACTTCTCACTGGGTGTTGAGTTAAGCAGGAGTTTATTTAGTGTAGCAGTTATCACAGTCGCTGCACATGCGAAAAGTCTCCCGGGCGGAAACATTGTTTAAAAAATTTTTTTGGGGGCAATATAACTGAACAAAAGCAATAAAGGCTAGAATGTCGCATCGAGAATAAACATGAAATACCAGTCTCCTAAAATACAGAGTGTGTACAGTCAGGTCGGGGATAATACTTCATCTATGATTAAAGTATCTCAAGTTATTAATTAAGTTATCGAAGTTTCGACCTTCTGCTAGAGACAATGTTAGCATTTATTTTATTCTGCAAAACCACGCGATCGGCTAATCCCATCAGATCTAAGCCACATTTCAAAGCCAGAAACAACACATTCGCCCTTCCCAGCATTAATGGGATTTGCTGCAGTCCGCTGGAAACGTCTGATGAAAGCAGGCGTGAGATGGTGACTGACAGGTGAATGCTGCTTTCGATACTGACTGAAACCCGGTGGGAGTGGGCGTGGATTTTAAAGCATTTTTATTGCACCAATGCAGGATAAATGAAACGTGTTTGAGAAACCTCCTTGCATGCGAATTTACGTGATCGTTGCGCATCAGTAACGCATCTGACTACAAATCAAAAGGCTGCGTGTTCAAATTGTATTGGGGTAAAGTCGTATTCTTCCTGAATTGATATTTTCTTTGCTGCTTCACAATAACCACAGGCTTGCTCGAAAGTCCGGCACATTTTTCCTCCATGGTCAGATTGAACAGAGCCAAAGAGACAGGCTGAATGGGGAAAGAGCAGGAAATAGACAAGATATACTGACGAAGAATAAAAGCACTCTGCGAGAAGGAAATTTCATGATTCCTTATGGTTATTGAAAGGGCTTTTAATGGTTGATTTCCTTGCACACCTTGGAATTCAGTTGAAACTGGGTCATGCTCTGAAGAACAAGTTAATCCCCTGTGGCGGAGCCAAAGGGCGCCTGGTTGTAATCAGGGATATCAAGGTGTAGCTTACGCAAGCCTGGCTAGCTCACGCAAGCCTGGCTAGCTCAGTCGGTAGAACATGCGATTCTTAATTGCAAGATTGTGGATTCGGAGACGCCACTGTGCGATTATTTTTTGTTGAACATTTTGAGGCCTCCGTTTCAGACGATTGGGAATGGTCGAAAGGAACATTTTTGTTTTATACAGCTCCAGTCAGAGACATGTTTGTCAAACGAATTTTTTGCAGAAAGTGGGAAGCAGCATTTCAGCTGCTGGCTGAAAATTTTTCTTTGCTGTTGAGCAATGTTGCATTAGCAATGAACATGTTAAACCCGTCTCCTGAAATACAGACTGTGTAAAATCAGATAGACGATAAAACTTCCTCCATGAGTGCAGTTTCACAAATTATTAAGGTTCAGTTGTTGAACTTTTGACCGTACTCAGTGACCATTTTAGCAATTCTTTCATTCTGCTAAGTAACGCTTTTAACAGTAGAATTAAGCCACATTTCAAAAACAGAAAAAAACACATTCATATGTTGCTCTTTTCCAGTTCCAGAGATCAGAGGGTTATTCTCCACCCCTGGGATGCAAGATACCATCTTTCATGGAAACCTCCCCATACACCAAACACAGGCGCAGGAAAACCCCGCGGGAGATGTTATGTTTGTCACACAGCCATCCTGCAACATTGAAAAGCGTCTGGACTGAACCGTTCTGAAACAATAAGTTTAAACAGGGGCATTCAATATTCAGGATGGCCAAAAGATCTCCGTTGTAAGTATGGATTCTAATCCCACTTCTGACATTCTTTTTGTTCGAACTACGAACTCATTTCTTTTCACATCACTCTGAATTATAATGGCGCACAAAGAAATGGCAGACCAGTTGATCAAATATTTTCTTATTGTCTTCACGAAGGAAGACACAAATAATCTTTAGGAAGTACTCGGGGACCGAGGGTCTAGTGGGAAGAAGGAACTGAATGATATCTTTATTGGCGGCAAATTGTTTTAGGGAAATTGAAGGATTGAAGGCCGATAAATCCTCGGGGTCTGATAGTCTGCATCGCAGAGAAAATAAGGACGTGGCCATAGAAATAGTGGATGCATTGCTGATTATTTTCCATATTTTCCAACGATCTATCGCTTCTGGATGAATTCCTCTGGACTGGATGGTAGCTAATGTAAAACCACTTTTTTAAAAAGGAGATAGAGAGAGAAAACAAATCAGTATGGACTGGTAAGACTGACATCAGTTGTGGGCAAAATGTTGGAATCAATTATTGACGATGAAATACAGCGTATTTGGAAAGAAGTGACAGGATCTGTCCAAGTCAACACAGATTTATTAAAGGGAAATCGAACTGGACAAATCTTCACGCATTTTATGAGGATGTAACTTTTTGAATGGGCAAGGGCAATCCAGTGGATGTGGTGCATTTGGACGTTCAAAAGGTTTTTGACCAGGTCCCACACGAGAAATTGTTGTGCATAAATTAAAGCACATTGTATTGGGGATAATGTACTGACGTGGATAGAGAACTGGTTGGCAGACAGGAAGCAGAGAGTCGGGTTAAACGGGTCCTTTTCAGAATGGCAGGCGGCAATTCGCGGGGTGCCGCAAGGCAAAGTGCTGGGACCCCAGATTTTACAATATATATTAATGATTTAGATGTTGGAATTGAATGTAATATCTCAAAGTTTGCAGATGACAATAAACTGGGTGGCGGTGTGAGCTGCGAGGAAGAAGCTAAGCAGCTGCAGAGTGACTTGGACAGATTAGCTGAGTGGACAAATGCATGGCAGATGCAGTATAATGTGCATAAATGTGAGGCTATCCAATTTGGGGGCAAAAGCACGAAGGCGAAATATTATCAGAATGGCGGCAGTTTAGGAAAAGGGGTGGTGCAACGAGACCTGGGTGTCATTGCACATCACTCATTGAAAGCTAGCATGCAGATACAGCAGGAGGTGAAGAAGGCAAATGCTATTTTGGCCTTCATAGCTAGGGATTTGAGTATAGGAGTAGAGAGGTATTTCTGCAGTTGTACTGGGCATTGTTGAGGCCTCACCTGGAATATTCTGTTCAGTTTTGGTTTCCTAATATAAGGAAAAACATACTTGCTATTGTGCGAGTGCAGCGAAGGTTCACCAGACTGATTGCCGGGACGGCTGGACTGACATATGAGGAGAGAGTGGATCGGCTTGGCATTTATTCACTGGAGTTTAGAAGGATGAGAAGGCATCTCATAAAAAATATATACAATTCTGACGGGACAGGACAGATTAGATACAGGAAGAATGTACCCGATGTTGCTGAAGTACAGAACCATTGGACACAATCTCAGGATAAGGGTAAAGCCATTTAGGACTGAGAGGAGGAGAAACTGCTTCACTCAGAGAGTTGTTTACCTGTGGAATTCCCTAACGCAGAGAGTTCTTGAGGCCAGTTCGTTGGATATATTCAAGAGGGAGTTTGATATGACCCTTGCGGCTCAATGGATCAAGGCGTATGGAGAGAAAGCAGGAAAGGGGTAATAAGGTGAATGATCCTTCATGTCCTTATTGAATGGTGGGCAGGCTCGAATGGTCGAATGGACTGCTCCTGCACCTATGTTCCATGTTTCTACGTTTCTATGTGCATGGAATCTGGCACTTGTTATCCATCCCTAATTGCTCTTGAGAATATGGCGCTGTGCCGCTTCTCGCTGAAGACTTCAAACACCTCCGTACTTATTCAACAGTTGGAATGTGGTTGTTGGTGGAGGGCGGGAGGAGCGAGAGAGAGACTGGTTGTTTCGAGGGGTGGCGTGGAGCGAGAACCTTAAATTTGGGCAGGGGGGAAAGAGAGCCAGGTTGTTGGGGGTTGGGGAGAGAGTGCCTTCTTGTTGGGAGACGCAGAGATAGTGACTGGTTGTTGGGGGAGGGCGGGTAGAGAGATCTTGCTTCTCTCGTGGGTGCAGGCAATGGGAGCATGGTTCTTGCGGGGGAGATGCCTGGTAGTTGGGGATGGGGGCAGAGACCGAGCCTGGTTGTAGAAACATACACACATAGAAATTTAAATTGCAGAAGGAGGCCGTTTTGGCCCAGCGTCACCATGCTGGCCAATTAAAAGCCACGCGGCCCTCAGTCAGCAGCCCCCAAAGTTCTCTATAAACCTATGAACAATGGCGGAAATGTGGTCCATCCAGTCCAGCCCACAATATTGCAAAACCCCTTACACTGGAACATTCTACACTCCACCCCAAGCAGAGAAATGGGATCCCCGGAAGGTGCAAAAACAAGTTAGAAACCAGGCCAATTCAAGGAAAATTGCTCTCCAACACATCCAGGTGATCTAAACAATCCAGGAGAACACCCTGGTCGTAATCGCTTCCCTGCAGTACTTACCATTATAGCTGCCGGGCTACAAGAGGTTATCAAGGCCGCGAGTGCTGGAGTTCGGGCAGCGTCGCGGAGGAGGCGACAGTCAAGGGTCGGAGGCCTATAAAAAGGGTGCGAGTTCAGGTGTTCATGCAGCGTCGAGGAGGAGACGTGCGTGTGCAGCGACAGGGAGAAGGCAAAAAAGAAGTAGAAAGAAAGAGAAAGGTGACGTCACAGCCAAGGAGGTAAGTGATTGGCTGGTGATTGATGATTAGCTTTTGTTTTTTCTCTTCTTCAACAGTGAGTAAACTTTAGCATTGTTGTCGCCAATTTAAGTGTATTTCAGGATTAAGTCATGGAAGGAGAGCTCGGTCACGTGATAAGCTCCTCCTGTACCATGTGGGAACTCAGGGACACTTCCGGTGTCCCTGACGACTATTGTGCGGAAAATGTATCCGCCTCCAGCTCCTGACGGTCCGCGTTGGGGAATTGTAGCTGAGGGTGGATTTACTCTGGAGCATCCACGATGCTGAGAATGACGTGAGTAGCACGTGTAGCGAGTTGGTCTTACCGCAGGTGAAGGGTCCACAGCCAGATAGGGAATGGAAGACCAGCAGGAAGACCAGCGCAAGGAAGGTAGTGCATGGGTCCCCTATGGTTATCCCCCTGCAAAACAGATACACTGCTCTGAGTAATGTTGAGGGGGATGCCTCATCAGAGGAGGGCAGCAGCAGACATGTTCATCGCACCGTGGCTGGCTCTGCTGCACAGGAGGACAGAAAAACGTGTGGGAGAGCAATAGTGATAGGGGATTCAATTGTAAGGGGAATAGACTGGCATTTCTGTAGCCGCGACCGAGACTCCAGGATGACAGGTTGCATCCCTGGTGCAAGGGTCAAGGATGTCTCGGAGAGGCTGCAAGAATTTCTGAAAAGGGAGGGTGAACAGCCAGTTGTCGTGGTGCACATTGGTCGCAAAGATATAGGTACAAAATGGGATGAGGTCCTACAAGACGAATTTAACGAGCTAGGATCTGAATGAAAATGTAGGACCTCACAAGTAGGAATCTCGGGATTGCTACCAGTGCCACGTGATAGTCAGAGTAGGATTCGCAGGATGGCTCAGATGAATACGTGGCTTGAGCGGTGGTGCAGCACGGAGGGATGCAAATTACTGGGGCATTGGAACCGGTTTTGGGGGAGGTGAGACCAATACAAACCGGACGGTCTACACCTGGGCAGGACCGGAACCAATGTCCTAGGGGTAGTGTTTCTTCGTGCTTTTGGGGAGGAGTTAAACTAATAAGACAGGGCGATGGGAGCCAATGCAGGGTGACAGAGGGAAATAATAAGGAGACAGAAGGAAAAGACAGAAGGATGATGAGTAAAAGAGGAGGGCGGAGAAACCCAAGGCAAAAAACCAGGGCCACTGTACAGCATAAATCTAAAGGGTCAAAGTTGAATACAAAGGCAAGCATGAAAACTCGGTGCCTCAATACAAGCAGTATTCGCAACACAGGAGAGGGCTCTGAGCTAGTTAGAGTGGGTGAGAGCTTAGATGAACAGGAGCCGAAGAAATAATGCAAAAGGTAGGAGGCGACAGAGCAGAGTAGCACTGGGGTAAGTGTATACCACAAGGTGATAGGAAGGGACAATATGTATGAATATAAAGGGGCTGAAAGAGGGGTCAAAACTAAAAATCATGTTTTAAAAACTATTATTAAAACACTCTACCTAAACGCAATGCAGCATTCGAAATAAAGTAAATGAGTTGACGGCACAAATCATGACAAATGGGTATGATTTGGTGGCCATTACAGAAACGTGGTTGCAGCGTGGCCAAGACTGGGAATTAAACATAGAGGGGTATCTGAAAATTAGGAAAGATAGACAAGAAGGGAAAGGAGGTGGGATAGCTCTGTTAACAAAGGATGATATCAGAGCAGTTGTGAGAAATGATATTGGCTCTAATGAACAAAATGTTAAATCATTGTGGGTGGAGATTAGAAGTAGTAATGGGAAAAAGTCACTGGTGGGCGTAGTTTATAGGCCCATAAATACTAACTTCAGGGTGGGGTGGGCAATAATCAATGGAGGCATGTGAAAAATGAACGGCAGTAATCATGGGCGATATTAACATACAAATCGATTGGTCAAATCAAATCGCACGGGGTAGTCTTTAGGAGGAATTCATAGTATGCATACGGGATTGTTTCTTGGAACAGTATGTTACAAAACCAACATGGTAGCAAGCTATCTTAGATCTGGTCCTGTGTAAAGAGACAGGAATAATAAACGATCTCCGAGAATAAGATCCTCTCAGAATAAGTGATCACCGTATGGTTGAATTTGTAATACAGATTGAGGGTAAGGAAGTAGTGTCTCAAACGAGCGTACTATGCTTAAACAAGGGGGATTACAGTGGGATGAGGGAAGAGTTGGCTAAAGTAGACTGGAAACACAGACTAAACGGTGGAGCAAATGAGGAACAGTGGAGGACTTTTAAGGAGCTCTTTCACAGTGCACAACAAAAATATATTCCAGTGAAAAAGAAGGGTGATAAGAGAAGGGCTAACCAGCCCTGGATAACCAAGCAATTAAAGGAGAGTATCAAATGTAAAACCAAAAAGGTGGCCAAGGTTCGTGGGAAACTAGAAGATTGGGAACATTTTAAACAACAGTAAAGAATCACGAAGAAAGCAATAAAGAAAGGAAAGATAGATTACAAAAGTAACTTGTGCAAAACATAAAAACAGATAGTAAAAGCTTTTACCGATATATAAAACAGAAAAGAGTGTCCAAAGTAAATGTTGGTCCCTTAGAGATGAGAAGGGGGGTTTAATAATGGGAAATGTGAAAATGGCTGAGACCTTAAACAATTATTTTGCTTTGGTTTTCAAAGTGGAAGACACAAAAACCATGCCAAAAATTGTTGTCACGGGAATGTGGGAAGGGAATATCTTGAGATAATCACTTTCACTCGGGGGCTAGTGTTGGACAGGCTAATGGGACTCAAGGTAGAAAAGTCACCTGGTCCTGATGAAATGCATCCCAAGGTATTAAAGGAGATGGTGGAAGTTATAGCATATGCATTCGTTATAATCTATCAAATTTTTCTGGACTCTGAGGAGATACCAGCGGATTGGAAAACAGCAAATGTAACGTCTCTGTTGAAAAACGGGGGTCGACAAAAGGCAGGTAACTACATGCCAGTTAGTTTAACATCTGGAGTGGGGAAAATGCTTGAAGTTATCATTAAGGAAGAAATAGCGGGACATCTCGATAGGAATAGTGCAATCAAGCAGACGCAACATGGATTCATGAAGGGGAAATCATGTTTAACTAATTAACTGGAATTCTATGAGGATCGAATGAGCATGGTGGATAGAGGCGTACCGATAGCTGTGGTGTATTTAGATTTCCAAAAGGTATTCGATAAGGTGCCAAACCAAAGGTTACTGCAGAAGATAAAGGTAGGCGGAGTCAGAGGAAAAGTATTAGCATGGATAAAAAATTGCCTGGCTGAAAGAAAGCAGAGAGTCGGGATAAATGGGTCCTTTTCGGGTTGGAAATCGGTGGTTAGTGATGTGCCACAGGGATCGATGGTGCGACTACAACTGTTTACAATATACATAGATGACATGAAAGAGGGGACAGAGTGGAGTGTAACAAAATTTAGAGATGACACAAAGATTAGTGGGAAAGCGTGTTTTGTAGAGGACACAGAGAGGCTTCAAAGAGATTTAGATTGGGCTGAGGTCTGGCAGATGGAATACAATATCAAAAATGTGAGGTCATCCACCTTGAAAAAAAATAACAGTAAAATGGAATATTATTTGAATGGGGAGAAATTACAACATGCTGCCATGCAGAGGGACCTGGGGTTCCTTGTGCATGAATCCCAAAAAGTTAGTTTGCAGATGCAGCAGGTAATCGAGATGGCGATTGCAATGTTGGCCTTCATTCCGAGAGAGATGGATTACAAAAGCAGGGTGGTGTTGCTGCAACTGTACAGGGTATTGGTGAGGCCGCACCTGGAGTACTGCGTACAGTTTTGGTCACCTTACTTAAGGAAGGATATACTATCTTTGGAGGGGGTACAGAGCCGATTCACTAGGCTGATTCCGGAGATGAGGGGGTTACCTTATGATGATAGATTGAGTAGACTGGGTCTTTACTCGTTGGAGTTCAGAAGGATGAGGGGTGATCTTAAAGAAACATTTAAAATAATGAAACAGATAGACAAGTTAACGGTAGCGAGGTTGTTTCCAGTGGTCAGGGAGACTAGAACTTGGGACCACAGCCTCAATATACGGGGGAGCCATTTTAAAACCGAGTTGAGAAGAAATTTCTTCTCCCAGAGGGTTGTGAATCTTTGGAATTCTCTGTCCAAGGAAGCAGTTGAGGCGAGCTCATTGAATGTATCCAAATAACAGATAGATAGATTTTTAACCAATAAAGCAATTAAGGGTGACGGAGAGCAGGCGGGTAAGTGGAACTGAGTCCACGGCCAGATCAGCCATGATCTTGTTGAATAGTGGACCAATCTCGAGGGGCTCGATGGCCTACTCCTGTTCCCAAATGATTATGTTCTTGTGTTCTTTTCCCAATGACCAACTCTCGGTCCGTATCCCTGCATGTTACGGCACGTTCAGTGCTCATCGAACCATCTCTTAAAAGTGGTGAGGCATTCTGCACCACCACTCTTAGAGGCAGTGAGTTCCAGATATGCACAAGTCTCTGCGCAAAGAAGCCGCACTAAAATCCCCTATAACACTTCCACCAACCACATTAAATCTATGCCCCTTCGTAATAGACCTCTCCACCAATGGAAATAGGCGTTATTACCCACAATGTCCACGTCCCTCTATATTGTGCAAACATCAATGAGGTATCCCGTCAAACTTCTCTGTTCCAATGAGAACAAAGCGAGCCTATCCAATCTGTCCTCATAACTCAATTTCTCCTTCCAGGCAGCATCCTAGTAAATCTCCTGTGCACGCTCACGAGTGCAATCGCATCCTTCCTGCGATGATGCGAACAGAACTGCAGGGTTGGTTGGAGGATGGAGATAGGGAAGTCTGGTTTTTGGGGCATTGCGGGGAGAGCCTGGTTTGTTTTTACGGGGGCGTGTGTGGAGCGAGCCTGGTTGTTGGAGGTGGGGTGGGAAGATGGCGCCTGGTTGTTGGAGTCCGGGGAGACATAGCTTGGTTGTAGCCCAGGCGTGGTAGAGAGCCTGGTTGTTGTTTAATGGTGGAACCTTGTTCTTGGGTGGGAGCATGGTTGTTCTTGCGAGGCGGTGGGCGGAGATAGACGATAGTTGTTTGGGGGGAAGGTTGGAGAGAAAGCCTGGCTGTTGGGTGCGTGCGAGAGAGCCTGAATGAAAGTGGCGGGGGGGAATTAGTGAGAACCTGGATGTTGCGGGGGAAGGGCCTGGTTGTTCGGACAGGAAGAGGAGAGAGCCTGATTCTTGCGCGGGAGCAAGTGTGGAGAGAGAGCCTGGTTGTTGAGTGGGATGGAGAGAGGGCCTGTTTGTTGGGGGTGTGAGTGAGAGCCTGTATTTGGCGGGGAGGCGGAGCAGAACGAGCCTTGATGTTCTCGTGTGACAGAGCCTTGTTGTCGGGATGCTGGGGCAGTTGAAGGAGATGGAGCCCTGTTGGGGGGATGAGAGAGTGAAACTGTTTTCTGGTGGATGAGAGAGAGAGCATCGTTGTTGAATGTGTGGTGAGAGACTGGCTGTTGATGGGGGAGAGCCTCTTTGTTGGGAGGTAGAAGGAGAACGAGCCTGATTGTTGGGGGATAGTGGGGGAGTGAGAGAGCCTGGTTGTGGGGTGGGGAGAGAAAAAGGTGGACAAGTGGGCATCACCAAATACAGAGGAATCTCCCTGTTATCAGCCACTGGCAAGATCTTCGCTAAAAACCTCCTCAACCGTCTTCTACCTCTGGCTGCGGAGCTCCTCCCGGAGTCACACTGCGGATTCCGTTCACTTCTTGGTAAAACAAACATGATCTTTGCGGCATGACAAATGCAAGAGAAATTCAGTGACCAGCACCAACCCTTGTACATGGCTTTTGTTGAATTTCCAAAGGCATTATGACACTTTTAACCACAAGATATTATGTGTCTTCCTCTTCCGTTTCGGCTGACCCCAAAATTTTCTCACCATCCTCTGCGTGCTCCACGACGACATGCTTGCCATGATCCTGACCAACGGATCCACCACAGCCACAATCCATATCCGGACCGGGGTCAAGCAGGGCTGCGTCATCACGCCAACCCTCTTCTTGATCTTAATCGCTGCAGTGCTTCACCTCACACTCAACAAGCTCCATTCTGCAGTTGAAGTAACCTATATCACCAGTGGGAACCTCTTCAACATTCGTCTCTTGCAGGCCAGATTCAAGACTGTCCCATTCTCTGTTGGCGAGTTACAGTCAGTGCACCAAGCTTGTGTCTTCGCACATTAAGATGCTGAACTCCATGTCATAGTCAACTTCATCAACGAGGCATATGAAAGCTTGGGCCTCACACAACACAACCGTAAGTCAAAAGTCCTCCACCAAAATCACCCCGCCACACAGCACTGCCGCACAGTCATCAAAATTCACGGCATTGCCTTGGACAAAGTGAACCATTTTCCTTACCTCGGGAGCCTATTATCATCAAGAGCAGACATCGACGATGAGGGTCAACACCAACTCGAGTGCGTCACAGCAGTGTTCGAAGATCAGGTCCTCAACTCTGGCAATAAGCATATGGTCTACAGGTCTTTAGTGTTACCCGCCCTCCTGTATGGCTCAGCGACGTGGGCCATATATCGCAGACACCTCAAATCGCTGCAGAAATAAGACCAGAGTTGTACCGCAAGATTGTGCAAATCCCCTGGAAGGACAGACGTACCAACATTAGTGTCCTCGTTAATGCCAACATCACCAGCATCGACACACTGACCAGTCTTGACAAGCTCAATTGGGTGGGCAACGTTGTTCGCATGTCTGACACAAGACTCCCAAAGCATGCGCTCTACTCTGATCTTCTACAAGGCAATGGAGCCCCTGGTGGGCAGAGGAAACGTTCAATAACACCCTCAAAGCCTCCTTGATAAAATGCATCACCGCCACAGGCATATGCGAATCCCTGGCCAAAGACTCCCCGAAGTGGAGAAAGAGCATTCGGGAGGGCGCTGTGTATATCGAGTCACGTCATAGAGAGCATGCAGTTAACAAACACAAGCAGTGGAAGGAACGATTTTCAAATCAGATTCCACACCCATCCTGTCCCACCTGAGACAGAGACTGTTATTCTCGTATTAGACTGTCCAGTCACCTAAGAACACAATTTTGAGTACAAGCAAGTCTTGCTCAATTGAGAGAGAATGCCTATGATGATGATGATGGTTGTTGGGGGGTCGGGGGGTGGAGAGAGAGCTTGGTTGTTGGGGGTCGGCTGAAGAGCGAGCTTGGCGTACGGGGGATCGATAGGGCCTGGTTGTTGGTGGAACGGGGGGAGAGAGAGTGAGAGAGAATTTGCGGGGAGAGAGAGAGCGAGATTATTTTGTGGCCAGAGAGCATGGTATCGGAGTGTGGAGACTGGCAACTTGGGGAAGACAAACCATGTTCTTCCAATCCCCTTTTTACCCAATCCAACATAGTTGGACTGGAAGAAATCCAAGGTCACAGCACTTGATACCAAAAAAACCGTGAACAAACTGCACATATCTATCGGTGTGCGGGGGTGTGGGGCGGGGTGGGGGGTGCGGTTTGTGATGGTGGTGGGGTGGTTAAGATCGTGCACTTGCGCTTGGCTCATTGACCTCGGCTGGGGAAGGATGAATTTGCACTTCGGTAAGGGACCTCGACGACTGCGGGAGGGATGCACTTGCACTGGGTAAGGAGGGACGTCGGCTGTCTGAGCTATGTGTTCATTCTGACTTCAGAAGGCCAATGGATCATCTCACAATGTACAAAGTTCAGCTGAGCATTGGCATTTTGAAATTCAAGAGGAATTTCAAGGTGTGGTATTTCCTCCAAGGGAACAAATCAGCAAGTGATGATCTCACAATGGAGAGCCAATCAGAGAAACGGCTGCATCCAATTAAAACTAATGAATGCCAAAAGTGGAATTCGTCCACACGCCTCCAGAGAAGACTGTGATTAAAACGCAGAGTCTTAGACCGTACTTCCATTCTGACTGAAAAGGGCAATAATTCAACTTATCACTTGCACATGTAGAACCTTTCAGTATGGGCGGTTATTCCGTGCTGCTGGATGGCCCCGTCAGCGCGATTTTCTCCCCCCAGGATTTTCCGGAGCCTGAGCACGGTGTTTGGGTATGTAGGTCCCGGATCCGGTAACGTGCATCCCAGGGACGGACTTTAACCCTCTGATCTCTGGAACGGGGGAAGAGATGCTAACACCTGCCGGTATTTGCCGAGGCGGGGCTGGGAGACATTGTATTTTGTTGATATTTAATCATGGTAATATGAGGAATTATGAGCTAAAAAGAACAAAGAGCTCAAAAACTACAAGAAAAAATATAAGAAATGTAATCAATTGTGATAAACTCTTTAATGTGTTTCCTGGTCATTTGGTTATTCAGCATTCACAGAGGGAGCCAGGTTTCGGAAAGCAACACACTAAATTCACAATCTTTTAAAATAATGACATGCAATAAATTCTACTGTGAGTGTGTGGGGTATGGGCGGGGTGGGGGGGCGTTGAGATTAATCACTATTTATTTGCCAATAGCTTTGTTTAGCAGAATGAAATAGATGCTAACATAGTTACTGAGTGACAGTAGATACTTCAATAACTAGAATTTAATAATTTGAGAAAATTTAATAATTGATTAATTTTTATCCCCTATCTGATACACACTCTGTATTTGAGGAGACTGTTATTAATGCTCATTGCTCATTCGACAAGGAACCAGGGGTCACTTATGTTAAATTGTAATTCACAACAAATTATTCTTTAAATTAATAGTTCTGCCTTTGCTTGAACCGGGCATCTTTTGCGTGTGATGCTAAAGTGATAACCTTTACACTACAGAAACCTTTGCTCACGTCAGCGCCCACAGAGAAGTGTTCAGCGGCAAGCTGAAATGCTTCATCCCAATTGCTGCAAAACATTTCTTTCACATACATTTCTCTGACCGAAAATGCTCAAAACATATATTTAATTGAACAAGTTTTCAAAGTGTCATTAAAATTCTGGATTTTCCGCATCCACTCCCTTTCTTGTCAATCAGATGCATTTAGTTTTGCCCACTAAATCATTGTCCCTTTGAAATAATCTGCTTCCTTTCTCATTACTTTGTTTGCCAGCAACTTAGTGTAACCATGGTAATATGATTTACTATTCTTTCTTCCAAATATTTTTATTTACAATGAAAGTCTGAGGCACTCATTCAGATCACTGCTGGACACGACTATTCACAGTCTGTCAATTGGGGAACATCGCCAGTATCCCTCCTCTCAATTCCCTGCACATTTTCGCACATTTGTTGTTTTTTCTCCAACATTCGCATGGGTGGAACTTTATCAAACGCATGTTGGAAATCATCATCTTAAATATTAAGAACCATCCCTTGAATCAGATTTCGCCTTTCCTTATCTTTGGAAGGATATATTTGCCTTGGAGCTAGTGCTGCAGAGATTTTATAAAGAACGACGTGGATTTATAGATGGATACAAACATACAAAATCAGTGCAGGAGTGGGGTAATCGGCCCTTCGTGCATGCATCACCATTCAATAAGATCATGGCTAAATTTTCACCTTAGTACCCCTTTCCTGCTTTCTCTCCATACCCCTTGATCCCTTTTCCCATAAGGGCCACATCTAAATCCTTCTTGAATATATCGAACGGACTGTCCTCAATAAATCTCTGCGGTGGTGAAGTCCACAGGTTAACACCTCTCTGAATGAAGAAGTTTCTCCTCATCTCGGTCCGAACTGGCATACAAATTATCCTCAGACTGTGACCTCTGGTTCTGGACTCCCCCAACAGCGCGTTCATTCTTCCTGCATCTAATCAGTCCAATCCCGAAAGAATTTTGCATGTCGCTGCACTCTCTAAATAACAATTACTTCCTTCTTCAGAGTAGGCCATCAAAACTGAACACAATATTCCAAGTAAGGCCTTACCGAGGCCCTGTATAACTGGAGTAAGACATCCCTGCTCCTCTATTCAATTCCCCTGGCTGTGAATGGCCAACATGTCATTTGCTTGCTTCACCGCCTGCTGCACCTGCAGGCCATCTTCAATGAGTGATGCAACATGGTAACTAGGTATCGTTGCACCTTCTATTTACCAAATCTGCCTTCATTCAGCTAATATTCTGCCTTCATGTTTTTCCATCAAAGTGGATGACCTCATATTTTTCCACATTACTCTGCATCTGCCATGCATTGGCCCACTCACCTTACCTGAACAAATCACCAAGCAGCCTCTTAGCATCCTCCTTACAGCTCACACCGCCACTCAGCTTCGTGTTATCTGCAAATTTGGAGATATTAATCTCAATTCCTTCATCTACAGCATTGGTGTTTAATGCAGTTGCTCGTTTCCCAGCACTGAGCCCTGCTGCACCCCACTCGTCACTGCGTGCCATTCTAAAATGGATCCGTTTATCCCAACTGTTTGCTTTCTGTCGACTAACCTGGCGAGAAAGCAGGAATGGGGTACTGAAGTTGAATGTTCAGCCATGAACTCATTGAATGGCGGTGCAGGCTAGAAGGGCCGAATGGCCTACTCCTGCACCTATTTTCTATGTTTCTATGTTTCTATGTTTCTATGTTAACTATCCACAGCAATACTCCCAATATAATGTGCTTGAATTTTGCACACAAATCTCTTCTTTGGTACCTTTTCAAAAGCCTTTAGAAATTCCAATTACATCACATCCACTGGTTCTACCTTGTCCGCTGAAACAGTTACAACCTCAAAAAATTTCAGAAGATTTATCATGCATGATTTCCCTTTCATAAATCCATGCTGACTTGGACTGATCCTGTCACTGCTGTCCAAAAACGCTGCTATTTCAACTTTAGCAACTGATGGCAACATTTTCCCCAATACTGATGTCATGCTAACGGGTCTGTAATCCCCCGTTTTCTCTCTCTCTACTTTTTACAAAAAGTGGTCCTACATTAGTTACTCTCCAGTCCATACGATGTGATCCAGATTCGATATAATGTTGGGAAATGATCACCAATGCATCCTCTATTTCTCGATCCACTTCCTTAAATACTCTGGGACACAAACTATCAGGCACCAGGGCATTATTGGCCTTCAATCCCGTCAATTTCCCCAATACAATGTCCTGACTAATATGGATTTCATTCAGTTCCTCCTTCTCACTCGACCCTCTGTCCCCAATATTTCCGGAAGGTTATTTGTGTCTTCCTTCTTGAAAACAGAATCAAAGTATTTGTTCAATTGATCTGCCATTTCTTTGTTCCCCATTTTAAATTCATCTGATTCTGACGACAAGGGACCTACGTTTGGCTTCACTTATCTTTTGCTCTTCACATATCGATACAAGCTTTTGCATTTCGTTTGGCTTGTCAAAGTATGTGGTGTCCTCTTCGGGTTGCTCGTAGCTGTTAGCGAAGCGAAATTCGATTTGGTCCAAATGTTTTCTGCACGTTAGTCCAATGGCGAATTTGATCTGAAAAACCGTACTCCCTTCTTTGGCTATGAAAGTGAGAGCGAGCTGTTTGGAACCATGTCCATAATTGACTACAAACACAGGATCATTGAATCTAATATCGTGTGACAAATTTGCGCGATCATGATGCATACATTTTTTGGTAATACCGGCCCTCTACTTGATCCTGGAGATCAGGCATCAGGTTACACAAGGGAGGACCTAGTTTTGAGCGCCCTTTTCTGGAGCAGCTCTGCTGGGGAAACCCAGGTGAGCGACAGGGTTCTGGTCCAGTCTTCAGGGAGCCATGCGAAACGCGTTTCAAGCCTTGCTTGATGGTCTGAACTTACTATTCTCTCTGGCATTTGGATGCGTGCTTGAATGGGGCAGATCAGACGTGCTTGATCCCATTGCGCCTCATGAATTCGTTGAATTCAGCACTGGTGAAACATGGCCCATCGCCGCTGTCTAATACATAAGGTAGGCCGTGTGTTGCAAACATAGCTCATCGGCTCTCAATGGTGGCGGTGGAGATGCTTAAAGAAAATATTACACTTTCAATCCATTTTGAATAAACATACATGACAACCAAGACATTTTTCAGAGGAATGGGCCCACATCGGCAACGTGGATCCTCGACCACGATTTCGAAGGCCACGACCACACACTTAGCGTTGCCCCTCTAAGTGCAATATTCAGTTGAGAGTTTGTGTTGCAGTATATGACAAATGGAATTTTCCTGAGAAGTGTGAGGCATTGCATTTCGCGAGGGCTAATAAGGACATGGAATACACATGAAATGGTAGGATACTGGGAAGTGCAGACGAGGAAATAGATTTGGAGGGCTTGTCCACAGATCCCTGAAATTAGCACGCCAGTTCTATACGGTGGTTAAGAAGGCATCCGGAATGTTGCCGATGTTGGCCGAGGCACAGAATACAAGAGCAGGGGGATTATGCTTAAATGGTGTAAAACACTGGTTTGGCCACAGCTGGATTACTGATTGCAATTGCGGTAACTACATTACAAGAAATACATAAGTGCCCTGAGAGGGCACAGCGGAGCTTTACGATGATATTGGCGGAATTGGAGAATTTAAACAATGAGGACACATTTGATAGGTTGGATTTATGTTCTTTGGAACAGACGAGATTACGGGAGACATCATTGATGTGTATAAAATTATGATGGGCCTCTATATAATGGATAGAAACGTCATATTTAGCACCAAAAAGGCGTCAACTACCAATGGATAAATTTAATATAATTGGTAGAAGGTTCAGAGGGAATTTGAGGGGAAACTCTTTTACGCAGAGGGTTGTGGCTGTCCGCAGCACACTGGCTGAAAAAATGCTAAAGGCAGAACTCCTACTAGGGGGATCAAGGGTATGGCGAGAAAGCAGAAATGGGGTACTGAAGTTGCATGTTCAGCCATGAACTCATTGAATGGCGTTGCAAGCTCGAAGGGCCGAATGGCCCATTTCTGCAACTATTTTCTATGTTTCTATGTTTCTTTGCATCTGAAAAGACAATTCTGGTCATCCAAGGACTCATCTCCTCTGTCGTGTACAGTACCCGCGACCTATCAATCATGCATTGCTGCCATCACCTTTGCTGCAAGAACGGTGTAGGCTTTCTACTTGACATCACCTTCCACCCCGCCTGCCTGCACATTCAACCAATTGTCCTCTCACATTTTCGCCACATCCAGCTAAGGCCAGTACCAAACCAATCTTCCCCTGCGTTCCCTTGTCCCCGTGACAAATTGTCCACTATTCCCTCACTCCCAACACATCCGCCCCTTCCACAGCAACTCGCTTTGCAAGCACAGGAGATGCAGTACGTGCCTTTCCCCCCTTTCCAACCCAAAAGCCATGGCCACAAAAATGTATTGCACATGAATCAGTGATAGACTTTTACTTCTTGCAACTTGGTGTCCTGTATTGGCTGATCAGGATGCAGTCTCCTGTACATTGGGCAGGAATAAACGCAGATTGGGTGATTGCTCTGCTGAACGCCTCTGTTCAATCCACCAGCGTCACACTGAGCTTCAGCTCACTTGCCAATTTAATTTCACATCCCGCTCCCAGGTTTCTGTCTCTGTTCTCGGCCTCCTTCACTGTGTTGCTGCTCACGGTCCGCTGCACTGTTTATCTGTTCTCAATTTCCGATGCTGTTCCTCTGTTAGGGTTGTCCTACGCTTTTACTCTGTTCCGAGCCTTCTACATGGTTCTCTGCCTCATACACTGTTCCTCCTTTCTCAGCCTCATGCACCATTCTGTCCTCATGCACTGTTCAACAATTCTCGGCGCCATTCAACCTATTGGCTTTCTACACTGTTGCTATGTTCTCTGCCTTCTTCACCGTTCTTGGCATCCTACACTGTCCCTCTGTTCTCGGCCTTCTTCACTGTTGTTGGCCTCCTACTCTGTAGCTCTATTCTCGGCCTCATTCACTGTTATTGGCCTGCTGCACTGGTCCTCTGTTCTCAGCCTAAATCACTGTTATTGCTCTCCGACACTAGCTCTGTTCTCGGCCTCCTTTACAGTTATTGGCATCCTGCACTATTCCTTTGTTCTCGGCCTCATTCACAGTTATTGGCCTCCGACACTGTTCCTTTGTTCTCGGCCTCATTCACTGTTATTGACCTCCTACTCTGTTCCTATGTTCTCGGCCTCATTCACTGTTATTGGCCTCCTACTCTGTTCCTCTGTTCTCGGCCTCATTCACATTAATTGGCCTCCTATTCTGTTCATCTGTTCTCGGCCTCCTTCACTGCAATTGGCATCCTATTCTGTTCCTCTGTTCTTGGCCTCCTTCACTGTTGTTCTCCACCTACACTGTTCCTCTGTTCTTGGCCTCCTACATTTTTCCTCTGTTCTCTGCTTCCAACATTGTTAATTTGTTCTTGGCCTCTTCCACTCTCGTTATTTCTCGGCCATCTTCAGTGTTCCTGGCCCCCTATGCTGTTACTCAGTTCTCGGCATTCTTCACACTTCTCACCCTCCTACACCGTTCTTAGCATCCTACACTTTTTGCAACTGCCTACAATATGCTCCAGCTCCTACTCTAATCTCAGTCTCTTAATGTGTTTCTTCATTAAACTCAATGAGGAACAGCACCAATGTTTTCGATTAGGATCTTCTGTTGCCTGTCGGAGTCAACACTTAGTTTCAAAACTGCAGTTCATAACCTCCGCTTCTGCTTTCATGAACGACATGTGCTGGTGATGTAGCATTGCTGCACTCTAACCTCTGGGGATGGAGCAGTTATGGGCTGCATCTGTGGATTCCTGGCATTCGCCCCCCGGGCTTGTCTACACAACTGGGAGTGGAGAATATTTGGGCCTGACTGGAGCTGGTGGGATTCCTGATGCAGGGAGGGCTGGGCCACACACTGTGGTCTACCCACATTTCTCTGTCACATTTGTCATGCTGCACACTCTCGCAGATCTGCCGCAAACATTTAGAAACATAGAAATGTAGAAAATAGGTGCAAGAGGAGGCCATCCGGCCCTTCCAGCCTGCACCGCCATTCAATGAGTTCATGACTGAACATGCAACTTCAGTACCCCATTCCTGCTTTCTCGACATACCCCTTGATCCCCCCTAGTAGTAAGGACTACAACTCACTATTTTGTGAATATATTTAGTGAATTGACCTCAACAACTTTCTGTGGTAGAGAATTCCACACGTTCACCACTCTCTTGGTGAAGAAGTTTCTCCTCATCTCAGTCGTAAATGGCTTACCCCTTATCCTTCGTCTGTGACATCAACTCTGGGGCCAACTTCTATTTATTTCACTGCTTCATTAGCTTTGCACCTGCATCACTTTTGTCATTGAATAAATCTTGCCCAACTGCAAATCACAGACATTCCCCGGTTTCCTCTCCTCATCCTACCCCAATGTTCTCTGTCTCTATCATCGCATTAGTGCTGTTCATCTCTGATATCTTCCATTTCTGACCAAATCTTATCGACATGAAAAGCAAACTCTGTTTTTCTCTCCATAGCTGCTGCCTTAACTGCTGACTATTTTCAGCATTGTTAATTTTCAGTCCTATTTATTACATTATTTTGAATTTGCTTAAATAGTGAGGCCTGGATATTAACAAGGGTGGCTTATGTAGGCGCTGTGCATGAGGAAGGGGTAGGAACATAGTTTCAGACAAGATGCACAAGGTCTGGATATTTACAGGGTGGGTTATGTAGGCAGTCTGTGTAAGGAAGGGTTGGAGTGGAATTTCAGACAGGATAGACGGAGTTCTAGATGTTGGGAAGCCTGAAATCCACACTGTATGCCCTTTGTCCCTGATTGGTAGCACACGCTGGCATTCAGTCAGATTGATATTCGGACTTCCAGTCCGTCGTCGGAAACGGAGACAGGACTCAGTAGGACTGATCCGACCCCAAAGCCAAAGGTTTCTGTTTTACACTCCAGCCCTTACTGCCTGCACTCAGGCACTGAGTATGTTTGTTCAGTAACTTTTAGTCTATTTTCTCTTCTCTTTATTACCGTGAATTTAGTGGCGATTGTAATCCTATCCCGGGGAAAGTGCGGATTGTCCAGCTGCACCACTCCCTACCTTGTGGCCATAGCAGCGGCGGATCTACTGGTTGTCATCTCTGAGGTCATACTGACGCAGATCAATTGGTATTATTTCCCAATCTGTTTTCTGCATATTACCCCCCTGTGTAGTGTGTTCGCTGTCCTCTCCAGTGCGGCTACAGACTGTTCTATCTGGTTCACCGTCACTTTCGCTTTTTATCGATTTGTGGCCATTTCTTGCCCGAAGCTGAGAACAAAAATTTGCACTGGGAAATCTGCGGCTGTGGTTCTGGCAACAACCGGCATTCTCCTCTGTTCAAAAAACGTTCCAACGACTTGACACTTACAACCGGGATGATAATCGACAATGTGCCTTGGTTATGTATCCCAATCCCAGCCTATTCCATTGAGCCAGGTTGGGGGGCGATTTATTTGGTTTGATACAGTTTTAATCCCACTGCTCCCATTCGGTTTAATTTTGTCGCTCAACGCTCTGACAGTAAGGCACATTTTAGTGGTCAGCAGAGTCCGTAAATGACTGAGGGGTGAGAGCAAGGGAGAGAATGGCAGTGACCAAGAGATGGAGAGCAGGAGGAAGTCTATGATTTTACTCTTCACCATATCTGCCAGCTTCATACTGCTGTGGCTGGTATATGTTGCAGATGTCTTATATTATTACCGGGGCAGGTTGCTATGATACCAATGGTTCTTTGTATATTTCTGCACAAGCAGGAATAATGCTGCGGAATTTATGTTGCTACACAAACACATTTATTTACGGGGTAACCCAGTCCAAGTTCAGAGAGCAGTTGAAGAGCGCGATGATATAGCCGGTTACATCAATTATACAATTACTCAATAATCAGAACAACTGAGTGCAGCCCAGAGGCGGGTTCCAGTGTTTCCAGTCCAGGAATGTAATATTTAGCAGCAGACTTCCGATTTTAGCTGCTCCACCAAAGTCAGTCGGGCTTTCTGCTGCATGGGCCCCAATTCTGGGACTCCTTCCCTAAACCTCTCCATCTCTCGAACTCTGCTCCTCCTTCAGCTGCCTGGGCCCCAAAAAGCTCTGCGATATTCTCCCTGAACATCTATTCCTTTCGAACTCACCTCCTCCTTTAAGAGGCTTATTTAAACTAAATATTTGACCACGATTTTTTCCTAAATCCTTCTTTTGTGCGTCGGTGTCAAGATGCCCTGTATTCCCTGTTGGATCTATTAATAGAAACATCGAAAAAAGAAAATAGGTGCAGGATTAGGCCATTCGGCCCTTCAATCCTTCACCGCCATTCAATGAGTTCATGGCTGAAAATGCAACTTCAGTACCCAATTACTGCTTTCTCGCCATACCCCTTGATCCCCCGAGTAATAAGGACTGCATCTAATTCCCTTTTTGAATAGATTTAGTGAATTGGCCTCAACAACTTTCTGTGGCAGAGAATTTCATAGGTTCACCACTCTCTGGATCAAGAAGTTTCTCCTCATCTCGATTAATGCAAGTAGCATCCGTAATAAGGTGGATGAATTAACTGTGCAAAGAGATGTTAACAAATATGATGTGATTGGGATTACAGAGACATTGATCCAGGATGATCAGGGCTGGGAACTCAACATCCAGGGTTATTCAAACTTCAAGAAGGATAGCACAAAAGGAAAAGGAGGTGGGGTAGCATTGCTGCTTAAAGAGAAGATTAATGCAATAGTTAGGAAGGACATTAGCTTGGATGAAGTGGTATCTGTATGGGCAGAGCTGCAGAACACCAAAGGGCAAAAAACGTTTGTGGAAGTTGTGTACAGACCTCCAAACTGTAGTCGTGATGTTGGCGAGGGCATCAAACACGAAATTAGGGGTGCATGCAATAAAGGTGCAGCAGTTATAATGGTGACTTTAATATGCACATACATTGGGATAACCAAACTGGAAGCAAATGGTGAAGGAGGATTTCCTTGAGTGCATAAGGGATGGTTTTCGAGACCATAATGTCGAGGAACCAACTCGGGGGGAGGCCATCTTGGACTGGGTGTTGTGTAATGAGAGAGGATTAATTAGCAATCTCGTTGTGCGAGGCCCCTTGGGACAGAGTGACCATAATATGGTGGAATTCCGCATTAGGATGGAGAATGAAACAGTTAATTCAGAGCCCATGGTCCAGAACTTAATGAAGGGTAACTTTAAAGTTATGAGGCGTGAATTGGCTCGGATAGATTGGCGAATGATACTTAAGTGGTTGACTGTGGATGGTCAATGGCAGGCATTTAGAGACCGCATGAATGAACTACAACAATTGTACATTCCTGTGTGGCGTAAAAAAAAGTGAAGGTGGCTCAACCGTGGCTATCAAGGGAAATGAGGGATAGAATTAAAGCCAAGGAAGTGGCATACAAATTGGCCAGAAAAAGCAGCGAAGCCGGGGACTGGGAGAAATTTAGAACTCAGCAGAGGAGGACAAAGGGTTTGATTAGGGCAGGGAAAATGGAGTACGAATAGAAGCAAGCAGGGAACATTAAGACGGATTGCAAATGTTTCCATGGATATGTAAAGAGAAAAAGGTTAGTAAAGACAAACGTCGGTCGCCTGCAGTCAGAATTAGGGTAGGCATAACGGGGAACAAAGAAATGGCAGACCAATTGACCAAGTACTTTGGTTCTGTATTCAAAAAGGAGGACACAAACAACCTTCCGGATATAAAAGGTGTCAGAGCGTTTAATAAGGAGGAGGAACTGAGGGAAATCCTTATCAGTCGGGAAATTGTGTTGGGGAAATTGATGGGATTGAAGGCCGAT
Organism: Pristiophorus japonicus; assembly: GCF_044704955.1. Lineage (NCBI taxonomy): Eukaryota > Metazoa > Chordata > Chondrichthyes > Pristiophoridae > Pristiophorus > Pristiophorus japonicus. The sequence continues at coordinate 3,983,650 of NC_092001.1, forward strand.
AAATCCCCAGGGCCTGA